>NC_044495.1:15384710-15714710 GCF_902362185.1 Chanos chanos
TTCTAAAATATGAATTGTGGTCTACCTCTTCAGTGGATGAGTTCTTTAAATCTGAATATCCTGTTTAGTGGATTGAATATGTTTTTATTATGTCTTTCTAACATTTTACAGCTTTTCCTTTCTTGCTCTCTATGCACTATGAAAAAGATTTTGCAACTCTAATCATCTCTGTCCGTAGCAGTTGCATTTGTGTAAAGTGCTACAACAGGTAATCGAGAATGAAATCTAAAGAAAACTGAGGGGTAACAACCAAAGATCCACACAACTCTCATGCTCCAATGCCCTTATTCTCTCTCTCTCTCTCTCTCTCTTTGTATTTCTCTGTTCTACACGTGAACAAACTTAATCATTCAACCCTCAAAACACAGGTAACAAACACACACACACACACACACACACACGCACACACAAACTTTTGTTTTTTGTACATTTATACACCTAAATTCATCTAGCTGCACGAATATTTTTATACTGGCAGAGGAGAAGATGTTTAAAGGTCTTTTTGAAAGTGACGTTGCAGAGAGCATAGCAGGCAGGGTTGATAGTGCTGTTAATGTAGCAGAGCCAGTAGCCGATAGTCCAGACGGTGCTGGGGATGCAGGAGGAGCAGAAAGTGGTAATCAGGACCATCACATTGTATGGGGTCCATGTGGCAACAAATGCCACTAGAATAGCCATGATGGTCCGCGTCACCTTTTTCTCCCGGGATGGTGCAGTTTTCTTCTTCTTCGGTGCCTGCTTGGTCATCTTAACGATCTTCCGTGCCACATGATTCTGCTTCTCTGCAGCCGGGACAATTTCCACTGTGGTATTGGAGGGAGCATAGCAGTCACCCTTGGGTGACTTGGTGACGATCTTAATACAAGTGAGTTTGGAACCACCAGCTTTTGCACGGTTCCGGGTGAGTGGCTGATTACTGTCGACCCCACAGTTGGCTCTGGACAGCACAGCCTTGTCCTCCTTCTGATTGGGTGCAGCCACACTGCCGGAGGTGGAGTCATTAGAGCTTTCTTTCTCCTCTGCGGCGACACAGTTATCCCTTGCTCCCTCCTCGCCCTCTGCCTCCTCCATTCCATTAGCAGATGAAGGACCTTTGCCATTCTGCACTCTGCCGTCATGTTGGTTCGCCACATCGTCTGTGGTCAGTGTCTGGGTGTGGGTCTGATCATCCGTTGTGACATTGTTGTTGTTTGGTTTTGGAACATGGCTTCTTATCTGTTTAGGAGATGTGGCCCCTGGACTGGTCCCGGAGGGCTTACGGTTATCTTTCTTTACACGGCTCTTGCTGGCCATGGAGATCTGCCAGTATAAAACCATCATGATGATGACGGGCAGATAGAAGGCAGCAATGGCTGTGCCAAAGGTGACAGCAGCGTTGGAGAAGAACTGAATGTAGCACTCTCTGTCAGGTACTGTGCGGCCTCCAACAATGAACTGCCAGAATAGGATGGCTGGTGCCCACAAAATAAAGGACAACACCCAGGCAGCTGCAATCATCATGCCTGCCATCTTGGTTGTCCTTTTAACGGGGTAACTGAGGGGCTTCGTGACACAGAAGTAGCGGTCGAAGCTGATGATGAGGAGGTTCATGACAGATGCATTACTCACAACATAGTCCAAGGCCAACCACAGGTCACAAATAACGGGACCCAGCGGCCAGTAGCCAATCACAATGTAGACAGTATAGAGGTTCATGGAACATAAACCAATGATGAGGTCTGCACATGCGAGGCTGAACAGAAAGTAGTTGTTAACAGTCTGTAAGCTCCTGTTGACTTTGATGGAAAGCATGACTAGGATGTTTCCAATGACAGTGACCAGACTAAGTGATCCAGCCACTAAAACAATGAACACCACCTCCACCGTCTTGTACGGACTCCCTTGATCATCTGTATCCGTGTCGTTACCACTTGTGGAATTAAGTGATGTGAAGTTTATGAAATCCATCTCATTTGGTCTTGGTAAAAGCTCTGTTGTGAGCTGGAGTCTGGGTTTAAAACCCTTCACACCTATGGATAACAGAAATCACAAAATCAGACAAGTGATCAAATGGACCACTCCATCAATCAGCACATATTATTCAACTGATAACGTGATTATAGAATGAGCAACTGTTTAAACATTCATTGTACATGCACTAATAGAAAGCGGTTTCCTAATGCAGGTGTACACTGTGGGCTCTTGTTACTGTCAGCAATTACAGCGTGGATTTTAATCAGTGTTGTTGCAACATGATATGTGTCAGTTGAACAACAAACGATTTAGTCCGACAACTGCATGATTAAAAGGACAGTTTTACAAGCGCGAAAAAGACTACAATGCATGATGACATCTTGCACGTTAATAAAATGTGACTTCAAAACACGAATTGATAACGTATGAGTTGTTGTTATTATGAGTTTAGACTTCTCAAAATACTTCAGCCATGAGCATAGTGCTAAATTAATTTTAAAAAATCTAAAGGAAACAATGAAATGATATTTATCGGCAGTGTTGCTAAGGAGAGATCCCTGGCGTATTCCTTAACCCTAGCAGTGTTCGCGCCGCGGATGACTGAAAAAGGCCACAAATTTACAGGGTGCTAACGACCATTTTGTCATTCTGTCGAGATAGCTTTTGATCTTCATCAGCAACATTAACCTAGGTCTTTGGCACAGATGTTGTTCTGGATGACACGGAATAACGTATGTACCTACATCATCAGAGGATTCGGGTCACCTGCTAATGTTCCTGTAGTCTCTGTGAGTATGACCATTTTCCCACAAAACATAATACTGAGTCGCCTACTCTTTCAGACTGTTTGAATAAAAAGAGCTCTGCGTTTACTGGGTTACCAAAAATTCACCTCACCTTGGTAAATCGTTACCTAACCATATCAGGTCAGTTAGTCAGTCGACCAAACACCTATTAGAATTCGGTGTAAGAGGCGGCTGCATTAGGCCTTCAGTGCGAGCAGCTTTACGCATGTTAATCCACGCAGTGTAGGTGTTTGAAGGAGCAATTTGGTGGAGTTATCATTTGTGGAATATCATTATTTGATATCTTATCATATAAATAAATAAACAGCTTTAAATTCCATCTGTTTCAGAAGATTAAAAAAAGTGAATATTTTGATATCTCTGAATTATGAAATTGAAAAAGAAAAAAAAAATGAAACAGAATTTTAACCAGTGTTGAATCTTTAAAGGATCTAACACTTTCAGCATTTGCTTTAAAGTCAGCAATATGGAATTTTGTTTGATCTCACCATATCCCACAGTGTTAACCTTAGTTATTGCCTTTCAGTGGTGTCATAGATGACTTTATGAAAAAGGCGAAATATTGATCTGAAGCTTTTCAGTCCTGAATGCAGAGAGGATTTGGGGTGTTAGGTAAGGTTAGAGATTTCGTAGTGATAAGTCAATTTTAGATTAACACTAAAGCAGAGGATTTTGTTAATCTACTCTCAGGATCTTTTTTTTTTTGAAGTTCCCTTAAAATATGATCATATCTTATGACTGTATAAAAGATCTATGACATTTTCAGATACTTGATGTAGGCTAAATTAGTTTCATTAGGTGGGTGTGAAACGAATACTTATTTAAGAGGGCTGAAATACTTTTTAAAAGAACCTTGTTATCCTGAAATGTCTCACTGGGCAGTGATCTGTTGATGCTCAGTTCACAAGGCCATGTGTTACAGGCAAATGTGTGTACCTGTGTGTTACATGTTTTGAAGGTGGTGTGTGTGTGTGTGTGTGTGTGTGTGTGTGTGTGTGTGTGTGTGTGCACTACTCTGATGTCACTAATGTAACATAGGCATGAGATGTAATTGCTCTCAGACTGAGGTTTCTTTGTGTTCTCTGTTGATGCACCATTGAACATCTGCAAAGCCTAGTGAGGCTTTGTGACGTTTGGGCACCTCAAAGCATGAGAACATATCATGTTTAATGATGCTTAGGATGTTGCCGAGACCAAAGAAAATTGAGGCACATGTTCTTTTAGCTGGTCATCACTCAACATTATCTCCCCTGAACAGTGCTAGTCACCTTATGGTTTCTGTCATTTCCCTCTGGTGGTAGCTGTTGAATTTACCAGAGCTATCAAACTGATATCAACAGAACAATTCGATCGTAGTTATGTGGTGGACCAGCTTTAGCTCCTGTGGCTATGCAGAGACCGCTGTAATTTGGAATTAGTACTCGCTGCTTATAACGAGCAGCATGATGGCATCCTTTGAAGTACATTGTCACAACACAGCGACAGCCATAATCTGTGTTTTATCTCTTCACAATGTTGTAATGGCCCAAGCTTGTACCTGGGATTGTGGGATGAAATTGTGAGAGAATGAGGAATTATCAGCCTGTTCTGTAAAGGACAGTGCACAGCAATTTCTGTCCATTATTGTCATGTTTTATTTACCGTTTCACCTTCTGACAGTTTCTGAATAACAAGAGAGAATTCACTTATCTACTGTGCCAGACATCCCTAATCACAGCATTAGGCATGGGGCTATGCTTGTATAATCCCCATAAAAAAGGTTAAAGTCCAAACATTTGTATTTTAAACACAGAAAAGCTACCCAACAATATGAACCGGACAGGAACGGGATTTAGAAAGCAGATGTAGTTTCTTTTACTCCAGGCTGCAGTACTCCCAGCTCAAGTTCTTTGGAGAGCTGGATTTTTAAACAATATTGAAGGGAATTATCAAATATAACTCTCTTGCTCCCTCTCTCTTTCTCTCCCCCTCTTTCTCTCTATGTTTCCAAGTTATGTTAGGTAACTGTCACAACCTGCACCGCCATTTTGGACTTTTGGTTTGCCATGTCTTTGTGCTCCTGTTCTTTGTCTGTCTCCGCCCCTCACCTATTCCTGTTTTGTCTCATTATTACCTTGTTAATTTCAACCAATCCTGTGTTGCCCTGTTTTGTTCTCCCTCTATTTAAGTCCTAGTGTTTTCCTTGTCCTTTGTCTATCGTTGTTTGTGTATGTTTGCGCACTGTTACGCTGCACTTTTTGTTATCGGCTTTTGTTACTGTTTGCACTGTATTCTGGTCTTCATTTTAAGTAAAGCCTTCCGTTTCGTCACTGTCAATCATCGTGTCTTGCACTTGGGTCCTGCACCACACCACCAGCGTGACAGAACGATAGACCAAACAAGGACCCAGCAGACACTTCTGTCCCCCGGGCAGAGACGGCTCCAGCTCCTGACCTGGGTGCGGCGGGGCTCCCTCTCTCGGTAGGTTCTCCAGCCCCTAACCCAGGGGGGGGAATTTTTGGGGGGGGGGCTCCCAGCCCTAGACCCAGGCACCACATGGACTGTGGTGCTGGGCCCAACCATCTCTAGGGCTGTGTCCGCTCCTGGGTCTCCTGTCTCTGCCACCCTGAATCCCCTTCAAACAGTGTCTCCGAAGGCTCCATGGAGGGTGCGCTGCCCAGCGCGAGGAATGCGCTGCCCGGCGCACCGTGGAGGGTGTGCTGCCCAGCGCGAGGAATGCGCTGCCCGGCGCACCATGGAGGGTGCGCTGCCCAGCGCGAGGAATGCGCTGCCTGGCGCACCACAGAGGATGCGTGGCCCAGCGCGAGGAATGCGCTGCCCGGCGCACCATGGAGAGTGCGCTGCCCAGCGTGAGGAATGCGCTGCCCGGCGCACCATGGAGAGTGCGCTGCCCAGCGCGAGGAATGCGCTGCCTGGCGCACCATGGAGGAGTGCGCTGCCCAGCGCGAGGAATGCGCTGCCTGGCGCACCACGGAGGATGCGCTGCCCAGCGCGAGGAATGCGCTGCCCGGCGCACCATGGAGGAGTGCGCTGCCCAGCGCGAGGAATGCGCTGCCTGGCGCACCACGGAGGAGTGCGCTGCCCAGCGCGAGGAATGCGCTGCCTGGCGCACCACGGAGGATGCGCTACCCAGCGCGAGGGAATGCGCTGCCTGGCGCACCACGGAGGATGCGCTGTCCTGCCCTGTTCCCGAGGCCGCTTTCCCGGCCCAGGTCAGCTCCCGTGCTGACGCCCTGTCCAGGTCAGCTCCCGTGCTGACGCCCTGTCCAGGTCAGCTCCCGTGCTGACGCCCTGTCCTGGTCAGCTCCCGTGCTGACGCCCTGTCCTGGTCAGCTCCCGTGCTGACGCCCTGTCCTGGTCAGCTCCCGTGCTGACGCCCTGTCCTGGTCAGCTCCCGTGCTGACGCCCTGTCCTGTTCCCGAGGCCCTTTCCCCGATCCAGCTCAGCCCTCTAGCCATCGTCGAGGCTGTTTTGAAGTCTGCCCCTTTCCTGTTCTTCTGCCAGTTTGAAAGTCTGTTCCAGCCAACCCCTCACCTGCTCGGCCGCAGAGGGGGCCCGTCGGCTGCAGCACCTTCGGTCATCCCTCTGTGCGCCCCCCCACCCACCCGGTCTGTTCTGGACTTTTGTTTTTCTTTTGGGCCGTCTGGAGCCGCCCCTTAAGGGGGGGGCTCTGTCACAACCTGCACCGCCATTTTGGACTTTTGGTTTGCCATGTCTTTGTGCTCCTGTTCTTTGTCTGTCTCCGCCCCTCACCTATTCCTGTTTTGTCTCATTATTACCTTGTTAATTTCAACCAATCCTGTGTTGCCCTGTTTTGTTCTCCCTCTATTTAAGTCCTAGTGTTTTCCTTGTCCTTTGTCTATCGTTGTTTGTGTATGTTTGCGCACTGTTACGCTGCACTTTTTGTTATCGGCTTTTGTTACTGTTTGCACTGTATTCTGGTCTTCATTTTAAGTAAAGCCTTCCGTTTCGTCACTGTCAATCATCGTGTCTTGCACTTGGGTCCTGCACCACACCACCAGCGTGACAGTAACATGGTAAGTTTTGGTGGATTTGTCAGTGCCATGTGCCTGCAACAGGTTATTTGACACAAAACTTCCTGTAGGTGCTCCAGTGAAAAGCTCTTATTACAGTTCCTCTGTCCCTGGGTGTGACGATGCTGAAGAGTCATATCTGTGTCTCTCATTATGCCTTCTCATTATATGAAAAGTACCTATTCTGCTGTCTAATCTCTAAGCCCTGTATATGAGGTTCACATTTCCCAAAGCCTGAGCGGGCAACCTTAACTCCTCATTAGACTGTGCAGCTTCCGTGACACTAACATTGCCCATATAAAACCCAATGCAGATAATGCAGTTTATACATCTACAGTTATATAGAGCAGAATGATTTTGTCGTAGAACTTCGGTAATGTAAAGTGACATCCTTTCCATTGACATCTTTCCTTACTGTTTATTTCTTTATTTCCCTACTATTTGCTTCTAACACTGGACTAATTCATAGTATTTTGTCAATCCTAAACATACGCAAATGATGAAGGGTGCATGTTACACTTATGCAATGTCTCTGTAGAAATATTGTACAAATACATGTATTAATATTCCTGTGTGGATTGCTGTTAAGGTTCTCTGATCTTTTCCCTTTCATTTTTGCATCCCAATTTAGGGTTTATAACAAATGACAGAATGAGTTTTGCAGGGTGCTGACAGTGTATGAATAAGTTTTGTCCCCCTGCTCATGTGAGCTGCTTCTGCAGCGGGGGTTCACTAGAGCTGAAAATTGTCTCTGCCCTTTGGGCCTCTGAGAGTGTGATCTTTTCCCTTTCACCCAGTCTTACTCTCCCTCCCTCTTACTTGCATTAACTGCATATTTTCTGTTGTATCTATAGGGCCTTGTGTCTGCCCTGAGATGACCAACTGAGAGATACAAATACAAATAAATAATGCCATTCATTGGACTGGAAACTGTTTAAAGCATTTGAAACATTTCAGTAGGGCTATTCTACACACACAGAGAGAGAGTGAGAGAGAGAGAGAGAGAGAGAGAGTGTGTTGTTACATGTTGTTGTAAGAACTTGCACATAGCTTATTCCCACTGTGATGCACTGTCTTGCTTGGCTCAGCAAACAGATATCCAATTCTATCTCATAGCGTTGATCCCAGCTAAAGCCCTGTGCATTTGGCCCCTGTTTCACACGATTAGCTGTATTTTTACTGCCTGACCTCAACAGGCACTCACGGGGTTAGGGCTTATGTTACAGAGCTGGTTCCAACCAAGCATGCCTAGACAAGGCTGTGCAGTGGTACCACAACTCAGCCTGCCTCATTCCCAGAACATTTAAGAAACTACACAGAACAGATCCTGCGCTCAGCCATCTGAAAAATGTCACAACTATCCAGGGTATGCACTTCACCTTAGATATGTCCCAGTAAAGTATGTGCAAAATGTGCCAAAATGAGAGAGAGAGAGAGAGAGAGAGAGAGACTGATAAACATACATTGATCACACATGAACTTAATTTGTGTTCAGGTGGCCAGTGTCAAGGTTCAGGTGTTTCACTAGGATTTCAATTGAGAACTTCACTCTGGTCATCTGTGTTAGTCTCATTTGATGGAAAGTGTCTCATTTGAAGGATACATCATGTTGCACATACGAGAGGGTAAATCGATAAAAGCTGTAGATGGAATTGGTTTGCAGAAATGGTTCGGTGAACTTTGTGCTTTGCACACTCCAATTTGCTGAGATGAAATGGAATCTTTTATCATTGTGATTCCTGCTTTTCCGATGTGCCTAAGGAGATCTGAGGAGATATTACTGCTCCTCTAACGAGGAGGGTGTGCTAAGTGTCCTCCGTCAGCCTCAGATTATAAAGGAGCTGCCAAGACCATATGGTTTACATTGAAGGAAATATAAACATGTATCTGACATAGACCTGAAGATAATATGGTTACCACTTAAGGCAATACACAAAAATACGCTTACACAGATGCTTTGCGTTGTTTGTTTATCTCTCCAATGTTCCTTCGTTCTGCTGTTTTGTTAATTCTACTTTTTTTTTTGTTAAAGCAGTTACGCTGATACTGTGCTGGAGGCACTGGGTGTCAGGTTGTGTGTAGTCTGTTGTTTCTTGGCTGACTGTATGTTTAGTCTGAGGGTTTCATCGTGCTGCATATGTCACCGTTCTCTGAGTGTGCTGGTAAACATGAAGAAAGAACGTGGCCAGAAGTGAATAAAAAAAAGGATCTCAGAATGTAATGATACTAACAGTTTCTCATTCACATCGCTGTTATAAATGTCTTTATAATGATTTAGGTTCTTAACATCTCTGCCTCTAGAGACTGGTCATATATTTTAACAGAGCCCATTGTATTTTTCAGATTTTCTTGCCAAACAAGCAAGTCAAAGTTCTTTACACTGGAGTTGGGAGGAGGATGAGGAGGAAGAGGCAGTTAGAGTTACAAGGAGACTTGATAATCTGAAAAAAAATAGGAACAAATCTCTATGTGGGATGTTCTGACACTGAAGTGTCAGCACAGTTGGGTTGAGTTCTTCTTTTTCCCTCTTAGTGCTATCTGATGGAGAGTAGGGTGGTGGTGATAAGCTGTCACTGGTTTTCTGTATGGGAGTCCCACAGCAGGTGCGACTCAGCTAAGGCATTTCAGGTATTACTGACTACAGAGCCACACTGAAAGTAGCACAGGCAGGCTTAATGTATAGATAATGAGAAATGAATGGCTCTCAAACCAGCAAAAAACAAACAAAAAAACATGCAGATATGATGTGTGTGTGTGTGTGTGTGTGTGTATTTTTGTTTATATGTATGTGTACGTGTATGTTTGTGTATGTTTTGAAGAGCATTCCTGTCACAGTAACCTTCATCCATTGGGACAGCCAGCAGCACTATGTTTGACATCCACTCATCTGCTGCTTCTGTGTCCCCTGGGAGGGCATACACACACACACACACACACACACACACACACACACATACTTGTTTGCAGGTATATATTAAATCATAATGACTGAGAGTTGGGTAGATCAAAAGGAGATGGTTATATAATTGCAATCCTATATGACAAGTTTTTGCACTGCCTCATCTGAATAACTGTAACCCATTTCACACCTTAGAGCAACTTTATGCTACCCCCTCCCCCCACCCAACCCTCACCCTCACATAAAGCTGCTTTTAAAGTCACGGTTTTTAAACTAATAAAATCTTTCAAGATTTGTAACTGATGTCTTTGCATGGGCTGGGTTCTCCCCATTGATATTCTGTGCGCAGCTCTGCAGCAGTGGGCTGACCATCTGTGAAGAGATGCAGTAACACATTTAACCTCTGCTGCTCTGATCACACGTAACTGATTCTGCAGGGTCCCATTTGAAAAGTTGAGAAAATAGAAAGATATAAAACTGAATAGATTGAATTTATAAATCTAGAACTTTGAATGTTGTTTGGTCACATTTTAGAATTCTCTACTGAAATGAATACTCAGATTAATTAAGTGTGTTACAGTTTCTTATTTGGAGTTAAGTGAAATATTTAGTTAAAATTTATATTTAGAACAACTTAATAATAATTTCTTGGCAAAACAATGGCAAATGTCTTAATGATCAGTTTTCAAAATATTTGGACACTAAATCTACATTAAGAGAGGATTTAATCCAGCTGTGCATCAGTTGTGTATTCATAATTGTTCTGATGATTGGCGATGCACACACACACACACACACACACACGATGAGGCTCACTGTGCACTCGCAGCCCTGTGGCAGATGTAAGTTGACAAACACAGTCACGCTGCCTGCTTGAATGCACCTAATCTGGCCTCTCACTTTATATTAGCACGCTCATAATTTACTTCTAATTGAAAAGAACCACGTTGTCTCTTGTGGTTAGATGCCTCAGCCTCAGGTTTTTAGAGCTCTATGCATTTCTCAAACACTGCAAGTTTTGCCCATGCATCTCCATCTGATGCCAAAGTGTGAAGGTTTTCAGAAGGATTTTGCTTCTTGCTCTTGGGTGTTTGTTATATAGTAATTGTCATGTGCCTAAGACTGTGTCATTAAAAAAATGTAATTTTTCCTTTCATACATGAAATATATACAGTACAAAAGAAATCTCTAATTCTAGTTTTAAATGCAGGATGGCGTCCATGTACTCTTAAAGCACTCAGAACTGTAAATGTTGTGTTTTGTCTTGACCTTGAATGTGAGAGAGTTTTGCACCATGTCTGGGGTATGTGTGGAACCAGTCGAGTGTGTGTGTGAGTGTGTGTGTGTGTAATCAGTCTTTGCTGAGAGCGAAGCATCTTTTGAAAGGAGTCCCAGGTGTGAAAGTTGGCAAAGGGAGGCACTCACTTGCTCAGCAGGACACTAAGGACGATGGCAGAGAAATAGTCCATCACGGACACACACACACATTAAAATGCCAACATCTGGCTGCCCGGTCATCTGACTGACTGGGCATGGTGTGCTGGAGCCAGAATGACAGGGTGCCTATTAGAGTTTGATGATACACACAAACACACACACACACACACATGCCCCACATGCACACTCAGACACACATACCTCCATGCTGGGACACATGGTCTCACTTCAAATAGGCTTTGATCTTGTCTAGAGAAACTTGAAAAACACTTTAATTGTATTTGTCATAGTTTGACCTCAGAAACAGTAGGCATCAAATGCATTTCTTAGAAGCAATGGCATGGTTTTCTTGTTTGTTATAAATCTTTCTAATAAAAAAAAAGAAAAAAGAAATGTGCTCAGCTGAAAAATGGTTTAAACCACTCACTCCATATAACAGAGGAGTGTGACATTACACACACACACACACACACACACACACACGCACACACACACAAACACAGACACACACACACACACACACACACACACACACACACACACACACACACACATGCGGACTGGTCTGCCCTCATGCGGACCCTTACAGCCCAACTGCTTTCAATTTTATGCTCATCGGTGGGATCCTCCTGTTGTTTCAGGCATTCCACATAATGCATTGCAATGAGGCGAGGGCGGCTGCTCTCGCCCCACCATGGTTAAGTCATTATTGTTTTCACAGAGCACATGGAAATGGATGAGCCATCTCAGTAGCGCCTCTGTTTCATGTTAAAACCTGGCTCTGGCATACCTATGATGGCAAGGCACACAAACAAAAACACATCTGTGTTCCATGCCTGCCGTACATTAACCTGTTCCTCACGGTGACCCCCCAGCTCCACTCACCAGCTGTTCACCAGAGAATGGGATTACAACCCTGCCCTGGGTTCGTTGTTAAAACAAAAAACAAAATCACATAGAGCAATGACACACTGTCGTCATTTTGAATTTTGGACCAGGATTTATTTGAAAAGTTTTATCTTGCCACTTTTGTAAAATGAGTTTTTCTTTCTCTCTTAATATATGAATATTGTCTGAAGCCTGTGCCTTCATTTCATAGACTTTTTTTTTTTTGCAACAGTTTATTATGTTAAAATTGTCTCATATTCATACTGATGTCATGACTTAAGACCTGCATGAAGAATTTAATGGTTCTTTCGATTTACAATGAGCAGTGGCCAAAAGTGATATTAAATTCTACCACATGGTACCTGAGAAATACTTCTCTTATTTGAAAATGGTTCACGTACTCAGCTTCCATCAGAAATATTCTACCTCGCAAATAAGGCTGCTATGCCGTAGGCCGGGAAAAGGTCAGGCTCCCTGGCTGGAAATCTCTTTGTTCGTTGCGCATACAAGGTACGTCCAGCTTCTAGCGAGAGGTGATGTTCATGTTTGTTCTGTGTTTTGGGTTTAAATGCACCCGCTACTGCCGCAGTCTAGACTTCCATTATGTTCCAAATGTGTTTGTTTGCCACTTAGTATTGTGTTCACAAGGCAGAAGACAAGAGGAGAGAGGAGATACATGTTTCCTCCAGCTGAGAGGTTTGTCCTCAAATGCCCCTCTGACCTTGCTTTGCATTGCGTCTTACTCTTGCCATTTCTGCATATCTCTGGCCTTTCTGTTTCGTGTTTCTTGGGTTAGATATCACTTTGTCGTGAGAGTTTCCAATGGTCATACTGACATCAGCATGTATACCTGCAGGAATCTTACTGACTTTCAATTATCCTGCCAATCCTGCTGACAGCTGCACTTAAGCTCCCATATCTATTTTTTGTGAACATTTTTTTTTTTGGAGAAGATTCAAATAGCTCCCATATCTTGTATTGCATATCTCTTAACACATTTTGGTTTGAACCCTTGCCTGGATGTGAGACAACCATGCTTGTACAATTGTGTGTATAATAGTGTGTATTGTATTAAAATCTCTATGAAAGAATACTAGAAGGACGATTTAGTCGTGACATGAGTCTAGGCAATAAGACACATTGCCTGGATCCTAATAGCTCAGTATACTTAGATATCTCTATGATACTCTGTGACTTGTTGACTGTGCTCTGAACCAGCCAGTTCATTGGTGCACAACATGCATCTAGGTTTCTCCTCATCACCTGGCACAGAGACAGAAGCAGCTGTTTAGCATATGTCACATATTACACAGCCCAGCTCTTCCCAAATGCCCTTGTGAAAGTCTACCGTGGCATTGGGGACCTGACGGGAGTGCTGTCGTAGTGTTCGACAGTTTAGCTGACTGCTCAATCTTAATCACGTGTTACGCTCTGCTAACGTCACTGTCACCCCACTACTGCGCACCCCGTGTCTCGTCCGGGATGTATCACCTTTGGGCTCCCTGCAGTGGTACTCATTAAGATTGTGACAGATAGTGAAAATGGGAAAAAAAGAATAAGAGCACCAGAGTGAATGAAAGAGGGAGATAATTTTTTTTTCCTTTTTGAAGCTGTTCCACATCATTGTTCTCTCTCTCTCTCTCTCTCACTCCCTCATCTCTTCCTCATTTTTATTTGGTCTGTTGTTCTGTTCTGACACTACAGTTGGTGACATAACCAATATGCAGCATCCTGGAGTGACTCTTTAGTCTTTTCAAGTGCACATTCCTTTACTTAGAATTCATATAGTGTAGAGATTTCATAGACAATGCAAAGCACTTTGGAACCAGTCTCAGGAAACTTATCTCATAAGCAAAGAATGATCATTGCCCTGCAGTCTGATACAAAGCTGTTTGTTCTCATAGGCAAATGGACAGAATTACACTGTGCCCTGGTGTGCTAATTTTGTAAGGCTATCTATGAGATAGAAAAAAAGAAAGGCTTCTCAAAATTGATTTTGCGGTCATTCACCAGAGCTATAAAATCTGGATCTCACTCTTTCTCGCTCAGCTAATGATCTCAGTTCACGTTAGGACACGTCTGCCGTCTTCTTGTTGTTCCTCGCAATGTTTGATGGCTATTGTGAGCCAGTGAAGTGTGGAGGCGCTTCGTGGTCACTCATCTCCACAGGTATGTTACTCTTTTGAAAAATTCCAAAAAAAAAAAAAAAAAAAAGCTCCTTAGAGTTTTATCTGATATGGGAAGAAACAATTGTATGACATGCCAAGGCAGGACTCAGCCACCTGCTTAGCTGTGATATCCTCCAAAGCCCAGTGGAGAGGTGTGGAAATGAAAGACCTGGATAAAGGCTAATCTACGAAACCCAGCACTGATCCAGGCATCGCATTCATGATGCACAGCACCTAGATTTACACTGGCGAGGTCCTGTCAAAATGTGTGTGTGAATTTGACAGAAATTATTTCTAATATTTTTCGACCTAATCCCCCATGTCAATATATCTCATCTCTCTCTAAATGGAAAACTCTCAGCATGGATTAAAACATAGCAGGATGTCCTTAACCCAGCCATGAATGTATTGATTAAAATTAGCTTTGAAAAAAAAACACTTTCCTCATGAATTTGTGTAATGCTAATTAAATGTATTTATTTTAAAACGTTTGTTTGTTTGTTTGTTTGTTTGTTTTTGTGGAGTTTTCAAGTTTATTCACAAAACATAAAACTGAAAAAAAGAGACAGATGGGTATCAGATACTCTTATATAAATAATCGAATGCTCTGTGCAAACTGGAAATTTTAAGAGAATAGAAAATTTAAGAAAATGGAATAGCTTAAAGTATCTATCTAACTTTAAAACATGACTGTGCATGCACTGACATTAACTTCTGAAGACTGGTTAGTTCAATCTCCACCATGTTTGCTCTGTGCTTTGGCAAGGATGGAAAGGTATACGTTATAAAGAATGGTATTGATTATTTATAAACCACTGACTCACTGGCTGACCAATTGATAAATAGTAATGTATAAGCAAATAAAAATCATTTACTTATGTATGCATTTGCACACATTTATCTATCAGATCTCAGAACCCTAACGATATATCATTCTTAATGCTGAGTTACAATGATGGAATGTGTACACCAACTGTTTGGTGTTGCATTATGTAGCTACATAATGATGTCATAAGGGTTATGTGTGCTTTATGGGGGCTGTAATTGCTTCATGGAGAAATTCATAATGAAATATTGCCAAATTATTCTTTGTAAACAACTCAGACACAAGTCGTTTTTCATTTATCAGTAGTCCTTGACACCACTACTCAGCATATGACTCATTAGGTTTTATTGAGTTCCTGTTAATGGTATTTTTTTTCTAGGTGAAACACATGAATAATACGACATTCTGAAGCTGACAATCACTAGTGAAACCTTTATCCACCAACAGACCTCACCAGGCATGCTTCTTGCTCACAACAAGAAGAACAAGAACAACAACAAAAAGCTGTCTCCAATTAGCTTTCAGTCCCTGAGGCCTTTATATTTTCCAGTGCTGCTGACATAAATTATACATGTTGTATATTAAATACTTCAGCTTTGCAGCATTACCTCTCCCTTGTATTTTGCATTCGTTTGCATTTAAATATTCGTCCCAGTTGGAATTGCAAACCAAGATGAAGCCTCTGCTTGGCTAGATGATGACTGCAGAAAACTTGCAAACTTCATACCCACCATTTATTCAACTTGTTCTTTCACTAATTCCATTTTACCTTATGTGGTTAAACTGCTTTTTTTCCCCATAAAGCATATTTATAAGTTGGCTCAAAGCGGCCGTGCGTGAGGAGTATTTTACGCAGACAGGTGTATCCTACAGGAGGATATGAGTCACTGTAAGACTGTGGTGCATTTTGTAAGCTTTTGTAGTTGCTCACAATTTATTTCCAGGCACTCAAAAAATATCTGATTATCGGACTAAGGTCATCACCTTTTGACCTGCCAGGTCATCCTCAGGTAGTGACACCTACACACGCCATGCCTCATGTAGCAGCATTTCATTATGTTGGTCCGAAGTAATGATTCTTTATGTCACAGACGTGGAAGACAAATGAGCCACACAGTGACAAGAGCAGACTGGAGATGAGATGAATCTGTCAACATGGACAGGGAGTGTTTACTCATATGCTACTTTGGCAAATTAGAAAGACAATGTGTTTGCTATTTAATTGCCCCATTCAGTGTTCCCTCGTTATCTGACTCTTCCCCATCCAGAAACTATCTCTACTTCTCTGATGGACAGCATGGTCTAGAATCTCAGGAGGACAGTGTTCGGCCAGAGTCCAGCACACAGTACCATCCTAGTGCCCGCAGAGGCCCGGCTAATTGGTCTTGTGGATTCATAGCTGTTTGATACAGTGAGTCTAGCCCATTGTTTCATCAAATATGAGCCCAAAGCCAATCTTGGGCCCACTTACAGAAACATTCATTAAGTCCCTGACACTGATGGGTGCTATTTCTATTTGTCAGTGTCTCCAGGCTTGCCACTGGATTGTGCCACGGGGATCTCACTATCGTATCTGAACTGGCTAATTGGTGACCATGTGGTGACCTTGCTTGCTTATCCTTGATTGTGTTGTTTGGTTATCCTTGATACGCGTTTGTTTAATAAGCCAGGAAGCCCTCACTGGAGTAAATTGTGAGATGCTGAATAGTTAAGCTGTTAAAAAAAAAGAACGAAAAAGAGTTTTCAGTTGAGACTAGAGAAGTTCTGCTGTACTATGTGTGCCTAGCAACCTCGGTGCAGAGCATTCAGGGTTCTTAAAAGAGTGCCTTTGTTTTTTGGGTACTCCATGTGCTGCAGCGTTTCACTCTGGCATTTACTAGCTTTCAGCAGTTAAAAATACACCAAGATAGCCTCTGGCTAATTACCATTTTTGTGAAATGATGTGACATCACAGCAAATGTGACTCACGCTCTGCCTGTGTCAATACATTATGTCATTTCTGTTAAGGAGGCTTACAGTGACTGATGTGGATGTCATTCCCTTTAAAAGAGGATAAACCCATATGATACCTAAGAGACTTTACTGAGGGTTTTAATGGGTTATTGCTGCGGAAATTCTATACTTACCCCTCCCCTTCTCTGTAGAGAAACAGAGTAAAAGGGTAGTTTGCTTTTTGAGGGGGCAGAAGCTTGGTACCTGTGGGCAGTCATGACCAATGATGAATATTTGTGTCAGTGCTATGACTGTAGTCTTAGGCACACAATGCTTCATTTTAGTAATTTCCACATTAACTGCAAGAGTCTGAGGTTTTAGAGCATATAGGATATGATACAGAGGGACAAACCAGCACATGATTTACATACAGGCAATGCCAAAATAAATTCAGTAATACATTATTATTATTATTATTATTATTATTATTATTATTATTATTATTATTACTATTTCTTTTTTACAGCTTAAATAAACAGCTCCAGGGGCTTCTTGGAAGCAGTGATGCTTACGGTTGGACGGAAATATTGAGTGACAATCCCTAAGATCAGGATCTTGTTTATGAACCAAGGCTTCTTATTTTCTCTTGTTCCCAGACACTCAGACAGGGGAGGTGTAAAGTTCACTTCCACATCCATACAACTCTTATAGACCCATCTGTATGAGGAAGGTGAAGAGAAGAGGAGTGTTGAGAGTACTGTTGTGCGTGTCGAGTACGTTGAGGTGAGTATGTGTATGTATGTGTGTGTGTGTGTGCATACAAAAAGGGCTGCACAGATTCCAAAGACAGATAAGCTCACATGTGTATGATTTATGGACTGTTATTTTAGCCATAAGATAAATATCAGTTCAAAATTCTCTTTTATCTGTAACTATATCCTTTCCTTTGTGCAAATCAGAAAGATCAACAACTATGCTGCTGAGAGGATGCTAGATTCAGATTAATATTATATTCTGGGGTTTTTTTGTTTTTTTAAGTGAAACTCTGGTAAAGATTCATCTGTCACAGAAAAATGACCACTTTCCACTTCATGCTTTGTACTTTGAGTGAAATAGTGACAGCTGAAAGCGATAACAGAAGAGAGTGCAAAAATCTGTCTTCTAATGAGACACCTATCTCAATTCTCTGTCAGGGCTTAGAGACAGTATAGATACAACACCGCAATTACCGAAAATTTGGCAGACAGAGGGGTGAGGGTAAGGGTTGAGGCTATGAGTCTGGAGAAACATTAACAAGCTCCACGGTCTAAGATGTTCTGTATCTAAATGTACCAAACACTGTAAGGTTATGCTCCTTCCACTCATGTAAATATTCTCAGAAGTAGAATTCTTGTAATCTTTTTCTTTCCTTCATGCTGATGATAAACATTTTTTTCCTCAGTAATATTGGGTAACGGCCATTACTGTTACACCACAGCATAAAATTGGATTGAGGAAAAAAAACCCCAAAAAAACACAGAGACTGTTTCTTTGTTGCAGTGCTATTCTCAACCACTTTGTCAGCATTTTCTTACACACAGTTCTAAAAACTTACACACACTTTTAAAAGCCTTAAGTAAACTTAACTTCCATCCCAGTGTTAATGAAACCTATTATTCTGTTCCTATTCTCATATGCAGCTCTGATTTGTGTGGAACTGCTTATCAAGCATTCAGTAAATGCTGAGCTCCGCTCTGCACTGTTTGGCTGGAATGTCTATAAATTCCCCAGTTAAAATGTTTAAAAGTTACAAACTGTTCAGAAGTGTTCAGAAGAATCTACAGACTGATTTTGAGAGTCGAGTCATTATGACACTGGATGTTATGTCATCCTTGAACACAGCAGGTGAGGACGTTCTGAGGAAAAGGCCAGGGAGGTAGAGGAAGTTTGAAATCCAGCCAAGGAAAATATAAAAGTCTCTCTCTCGCTTTCTCTCCCTCTCTCACACACACAAACACGCACACACACAAACACACACACACACTCTCATCATGCATTCCATTGAGTGCTTCCTTCACATGTGAAAGGTCACATAGTCATATGAAGGACAGATGCTCATGGCAGGCTCTGATCTTAAGCGAAGTTTTGTTCTGGATCAGCCAACTATAGAAGCCTCTCCTCTGCTTGGATCTTATCTGTCTTCAAGTGTGGTCTAATGTTTCTGCAAACTTAGTTAAAAAAACATTATAATGCAAGCTATAAAAACTCTGTCGTATAAGTTATCACCTGCCACCCTGAAATTGAGCACGCAAAGGGTAAACAACTTTGCTGTGGATGATGACAAACAGCGATTAGTCAAGTAGGCATTTCATTTTCAATGGATAATGCAGTGTTAATGGCACTTAAAAAGCTCCCTAAGTTGTGTTTGTTCAATTTTA
Source organism: Chanos chanos (assembly GCF_902362185.1). Lineage (NCBI taxonomy): Eukaryota > Metazoa > Chordata > Actinopteri > Gonorynchiformes > Chanidae > Chanos > Chanos chanos. The sequence continues at coordinate 15,404,071 of NC_044495.1, forward strand.
GTGCTTTTGATTTGTTTGTTTGTTTATTCGACTTGTCTCAACTCCATCTCTGTAGGCCTCCTGGGGAGCTGTGCCAAATTAAATGTTTTCACTCAGAGATTTACACCAGCCTCACATACCCCCACAAACATTCAAAAATCACTCATCTCCACCCTTTTTTTTCTCCTGGCACAAACAACAGAATCCTGCCTGTGTGTTTGGTACACAAGCCACCTAATCTACTCTAGAGATGTTTCCAATACAATTTTGAGGAACTTTGGAGGAACATGTTCTGTTTACTCTGGTAAATGCATGGTTGCCATTGCACGACTAAGCTCATCACAATTTACTTATTGAATATTGAATTATGAAGGGACAGCTTGTGTCTGCAGGCTCATAATTGCACATTAAAATCATCATGTTACAGACTGTACTGTAGCTCTCTGGCAGATGGCATTCAGGGTGTGTTATTGTGTATGTTGGTCACTGCTCTCTTCTGTGTGCACTGAGACGTGAGAGCCCTGCTGCGAGTGGCATTTAGTTCAGTCAGACGGACACTGGCACCTTCAGCCCTGTCTGGCAAAAACACTCAACTCCACACGTGTACCAGAGCACTGCAGACAACTGTCAAACTGACTGCCTCAAACCGTTGAACAGAGAGATTTAATGCTACCACCAAATCTCCCTGTATTCACGCCCTGCCAAAGCTACCCCCCCCCTATTCTTTTTTTCCCCCTCTTCGCTTGCCTGACTCTTGTGGTTAGCTCTTGCTTTTGTATAATCTGATTAGGAAATCACATTTTAGGTTTGACTAATCAGTATAACAAGAGGGCTCCCTCAGCTATGGTTCCCATTAAGAGATTAACATCAGGCAGTGGCTGTGAAGTGGGATTTGTGTGGAAACAATGTTTTTAAAAAGTTACTGCTCTCTCAGTTACTGCTATTTCACTGGTTGAGTGGAAAGAAGACATACAGTCTGAAACAACCACGTGCACCTCTTTATAGAAATGCACTGATGAGTGACAGGGCCAGAACAGAGCTTTGGAAGGAAAAAAAGATTATGAAGGATTATGACAGACAGCTCTAAATTTCCTATTTGTTTTTAATACTGTGTATTTGTACTGTCAGCACCTTTTCAGGACATTTTCCTGTTCCCATTACATCTAACACACACATGCGCATGCACACACACACACACACACACACACACAATATTGTAATATTGTGGAAGAAGTAAATGGGAAATGAAAAGTGTATTTGATGGGAAATTGTTCACCAGAACAAATTTCCAATAGCTCAGAGACATGGAGCAGTTTGATTGAGTCAGGGCTGAGATGTATAACTCTTTAATACAAGAGTAATCATGGTTGGAGATAATTATAAGTGTCAGGTGTAGATACCATACCATATGAGCCAATGTTCAGGGAACAGTTGAACACACAGCAGAAATAAAATGTAAGGTCTTTGGCTCATGCAGTCAGAGAGGAAATATTGTTTTTTTGATAAGAGGAAATGAGATTATTCCATCAGGGTCTGGCCTGGTGGCATGACTATTATGATTATTATCATATTTATTATGATAGTCGTTTGTACATTTCTTCTGACAGTGATGGAGTCACAGCCAGTTTAATTTTCAGGCTTGACAGTCTCTCATTGTTGTGGGTTTTGTGCTCAGCCGAACACTCTGTGCAAGGGGTGGGGTGGGGTGGGGGGGTGGGGGCATAGAAAGAGAGTGAGAGAAAGACACAGTGCTACTGGGCACAGCTCCAGCCTTCCACCATAACCTTCTCCCAACCTTTACACTTCAGATTTTTGGAAAACTGAGATTTTTTTTTTTTATTATTCTTTTAAACTTTAAATTTTTTACAGAGATGCGTTCAGCTCCAGGTGTGGTCAGAGTCGGGTGTATCGGAACATGTCAGCGGTCATATAGCGCTCCCTCTGGACAGAACACACACAAACTCACCTATGACTTCTGTAGTAATTAGATGTGTAGAAGGTCTTTTGTGTTAGAGGCTCTGGGGAGCTGGCCTTCAATAATAGGTCAATGCACATTTTTAGCAGAGTACTTTTCAAAGCCTTTTCCTCCCTTGACAACATACATTTTTTTTCCCCAGTTCATTCTTCCCATTGTGGTGTGTTGCTGCAGTAATTGCAAAAAGTGCCGAAGTGCAAATCTTGCAAAGTTATGACAAAGGTGCCAAGAGGTAGTGATAAAGGATTTTTTTTTTTCAGCATCACAATTTTTAAATATCTAGGGCTGGGTAGTGTTGCATGACTTATTGAGCAGCTTAAAACCAACAGAACTGTGTAGCCAGCCAAATCTAATTCAAACATTTCTGTGCTAAAATATACAGCATTTTCACCGTACAGTGTACATTTGCTTCAGAAATCTGTAGCACACAGTGCATTTTCAAAGTCAGTATATGAGAGAAGGAAGGCTTTTTATGGTATGGTATAGTGGAACACAGAACACAAAAACTGAAACATAGAAAAACGTTTATGAAATGTCATGGAAAATGTAATCTGTGTTTTATTATTATTATTATTATTATTATTATTATTATTATTATTGTATGTGCTGGCTTTTTATCATATTAGAAATGTGTCTGCCATATGTGTTGACTCTATAGTGTAAAGAGCGATAATGTCATTAATGTCAGATTTGATCTTATTTGACAGGCTGAGGCAATGGTGCGCGTAGTATACAGCTTTTCCCTCACTCTCTCTCTCTTTTTCTCTCTCTCTCTCTCTCTCTCTCTCTCTCTCTCCCTCTGTCTTAATTGTACCAGCAGCAGAAAATGTTACAGTATTGTAACAGCACTGAACAGTACTGATTATAACCTCTTTCTCTTTCTTTCTCTTCTTCTGACTCAAATCACAGATCATCAGTATGTGGGGAAAAATGTACATTTAAATTTCTGTTTATATTACACTTATACAGTGCACATATACTGAATCATTTGGCAGGTCCTTCTGTCCAAAGCAAGTTACAAAAGAGCATACTGAGCACATCTCAGTATGCAGAAATTGTTGGAGGTTATATATAACCACATACTACAGGGTATGCCAACCTAATACATTTACTTCAGACTTCCGCAGATCTTTATCAGTGGTTAATGCTTTGGAAGAAAACCATTCTCTGATTAATGACAGTTAAATATTTTCCCAACAAACCTTAGGGCAAACAAGCTCATTTTTCAATATAGCTATACCACTCTGTCCCACCACAGAAAACATTCCCACCCCTCACTGGCTTGACAAATTTCATAAAGAGAGAGCAAACTCACTAGAGTCTGCAACTCATTCCCTCTTATTCCCCTTATGCAAGTGTCAGAGAACAGAAGCAGAAACAGAAGTGAAATTCTTTGGGCTGTAATTTGTAATTATCTGGAGGGTAACAATGTTATGGTTCAGCTTTTGCCTGCAGCCTTATGTACAACCACAGCTACCAGGCAACTCATAAAATGATTAAAACCAGCTATCAAGCCTGTCTTTTAAATGATGTCTGCAGGAGTGAAGCTTAAAAAGAGAAGAAAGTAAAACCCTTTTTAAAACCTTTTAAACTGCTTGTTGCTCCTCCATTCAAGCTAAAGACTTACAAAGCCAAGTACGGCTATGTCACGTCTCCGACGGATGTCAGTGTGAAGGCACATTCCTGTGTTTTTCACTACACAGCAACCCATGCAAAGTGTATCGCCATAAACACAAATCAACTGGTTTTTTTTAACTTGTGAGCTAAAACGTGCTTCAGAAAATGAGATCCGGGATGGTGGGCTGTTTGTGCCTAATAGCTCAGTGCGCGACTTTAAGTGCTGCCATTGCCGTTACAAATACACATGATCTATATCCTCGTAAGTTTTTAATGCAAGTTTTACATTTCAAAAACAATATAAATGTAATGAATTCATCGAAGCAGTATAGCAATTTGTCAAATAAATTTCAATCACTGAATTACAAGCTGAGAGTCAGAAAGATTAAGCCATAATGGAGAGGGAAACTGTACGGTGAGGTGAGATTGAATGTAAAACTCAGCGCTTTTTTTTTTTTTCTATAATATTGTGACTGTTAATGTATTGATTGGGCCATAGCTTCGCCTGCAGTTGGACCACTGATGGGCTGAGATGGATGTGGCTTACTCTAATGACTGGCATGTGGAAAGTGAATTTCCATTATTTGTTACTCAAAGAGGGGGCGTCTGAGAAATGAGCACATGTGTAATGCTGATCACATCCAATTAAGCTGGCCTACTCTCCCTTCACTGACCAGCAGCCCCCAGGGTCTCTGGGATACCACTGTGGCTCTAATCTCATTACGATATTCACCACTAGAATTCTACACCCCCGCCCCCCTTCCTCTCTCTTAGGCTCTCTTTTTTTATGTCTTTCTCTTTGCCCTTTCCCTGCCCTTTGTACCTATCCTCACCTCTTCATGTGATTGATAAGAATTTCTACACATGTCCACTGTTGATTTCTCATAACTGCCCCCTAAATGAAATTTCAATGCAGAACCGACATGCCTAAATCAAGTAAAGATGAAAAATGTTAATTTGGCAGACTTGGTAGAGGACGATAATCACGGCAAAATAGAGTCATCTATAACTCCATCCTTCAGGGAGCTACTTCAGAAAAGTTCTCTGACAATGTTCTGCCACCTCCTTTCTGTGGCAGGATTACCTAATGCGATTAGCAGCACAGGTGAATCGGCCACGGTGAATGCACCACATAATTACGAGAGTTTGATGAAAAAGGTGTTGGACAGAGATTAGCACAGGTGAGCAGCAGTCTTTGATAGGTACACCTCCCCATGATACTCATTTAGAAGAGTGAGACCAGCAGGATGGGAGGATTAGAAATGAAAGTCTGCATCACCAGAAGACTGATGTGTGACCCAGGTTTGCTCCACAGCAGAACTCAGAGCCGACTGAAATGCGAGTAATACTCTTGCGTAATGCATAATCTTTCATATGATGATCTTGTTTGCTTTCTATAAACTAAAGAGGTTTATATTATATTGACTTGTGATGACAGAGAAGGAGAGGCTTTGACTTCACTGTGTCTTCAGTAAACCATAAAAAGCGATTTCATTGGAAACCCGCTTGGTTTAGCCTCCATTGTAGTGATGTTCCTGAAATGTTTACTGTTTCTTGTACTGCTTTTGAACACTTCAGATCCTGTGATTTTCCTCAACTGTTTGTGAATATGTTTTTGACTCATCGGTAGAGCTGACTAAACTAAAATCCTTTACGACTAATCTCAGAAGTCTTTAATACGCTCCTCTGGTTATGCTGGTGTAAATAAACCTACTGCACTGCCAGTCATATAGAAGTACTGTAGCACATACAATTATGTACAGTACGTAATACTTGATAATGGTAATAAACAACTATGCTACTGGTTTTTGTATTTAGCGTACTGTAATTTTTATTGTTATTTTAGCAACAGGCTATACCATATAGCCTAGGTGAGTACTAGGCTATACCATCTAGGTTTGTGTAAGTACACTTTACGATATTCACACAATGACGAAATCGCCTAACCACGCATTTCTCAGAATGTATCCCCGTCATTAAGCGACGCATACCTGCAATGATAAAAAACTTTTTTTTTTTCTTTTTTTACAAAAAAATTTTTTAAAAATTATCGCATGATAGTGATTCAGTGTGCTTTGCAGAACAATAAAATCAGAATAAAATACTTAAATACTGAAGAATTCAAGTCATAAATGGTCTTCAGGAATAGTGACCTCTTCTGGAGTGGTGAATGTACCAACACAGATCTGACATGATAACGTTTAATACACTAAAGGCCAGCCTGTGAGTGAATTACCCCTCAGTAGATCTTTAAGCCCTCTCTCTCCCTCCCCTTCCCACACTACACTGTCCCTTTGCTGTCTCACCCACGAGGAATGACATTCATTCTATACCATTTCTCTCCTGTCATACCAGCATTGACATTTCATTTGCTTTACCGGCGGCTATAGCTTCATATTAATTTGTGTGTGTGTGTGTGTGTGTGTAGTCTTTGGGCCTGTGTGTCAGTGCTGTTGGGGAAACCCTCTGGAGTGAATTGTGATGAATGTATATACAGGGCATGTCAGCCAGTCATATGGAAAATGGATCCCTGTGGCATATGTCTGCTTTAGGTTTTGCTCTATCTATGTATAATTCACTTTAAGAGATGGAAAGACTGAGAATATCCCTCTTTCTCTCTCTCTCTCTTTCTCTTTCTCTCTTTCTTGCTAAGACTTGTTCATTCTCCACAATAGCATCATGTTAAAAGTCTGGTCATGGAGGCAGTCCAGTCATTGGGAGAGTATGACTGAGAAATGCTGCTTTGCTTTTCCACTGGTTCAACCTTTTACACCTTTTCTCCAGTCCTCTGGTGCTGTTTTAACTGGGCTTTGTGATTCTTTTTTCTTTCTTTAATTTTCATTTTTTCTTTCTGTCATCTTTGCTTAATTTCTTCAGTGCTGAAAAGTAAGAAACAAACTGCCATGTTTTTATTCTATTGTACTCTACCTCATTACTTCATTCTATTGTTGTTCATCGGCGTATGTAGGCTGTTTTTATAAAGGGACAAGGTTTACATTAACGCCGGACATGGGTCACTTTACAAATTAATGTAAAAAAAAAAATCTTAGATATCTGTATCTAAGATACCTGTAGAGTGAAAGAAATCACAGTGTCTTCTTTTCTGCAGTCACAGTGCAGAAAATGCAAGCTGACCTTTACCACAAACACTGCCCTTGTTGAAACTGTGTGTATGGTCCACAACAGCAGAGATGTTGGTAAAGCATGATTTGCTATCTCTGCTTCTCATCTGACAAAGTCAAAGCATACTCCCCAGAGCAGAGCTGTATGACTGACAGCAGATGATTTCAATACACGTCTCGCATCATTTTCACATTATATCAGGCACATCTGAATTCATTGTATGTTTATATTAGGATATGGCAGTCAAGGGACAAACTGGTACACAACACATGGCTTTCAAATGGGTGGGTGATGACTTATGCATGTGCATAAACTGTACATTGTGTCTCAATATATCCATGGCGAAAAGGAATAAGACACTAAGCTCACATGGAGGCAGATACAGTGGGTACAATGTGACCCCCACAAGGTCTCCACGATTCAGAAAAAAAAAAAAAAGAAAAAGACAGAAAGACAAATCTGCGGTTTTGATAACTGTCACCTGCTCATTGAGAGATGAAGCTTATTGTTGAGGCAGCTGGCAATCCATTAGTGATTTTTCAGTTTATCACCCTGGTCAAGTCCACACATAGTCTGTGATGTTAGACATCCATCAAACCCTGACATCTCACACTTTTGGACTGCTCTCGTTCTCCATGGACCTAGATGCCATTCTCAGCACGTCCTGGGCGACATCAAGTTCTGGGGGAATCTGAGAGATGTACTTTGAAAGAAGCATGGGTCTTGACCCATACTGTTTGGTTTATCTCTGATAAGGAAGACGTTATCATGCTCTTGGAGTTCATTAGAGTGTTGATGAATCTATTTTTTAAATAAAACATTGTGCATTTCTGTCAAGTGCTTGAGTTACAATGCTAGGGCTGTACTATTACCATTACTCTGCAATATAAAGAATGACGTGTCCTGAGAGTTAATAAAAATTGGAAAAGAAATTAAATGCATAAGGTGACCTTAAGCGAGAGCTATCTGCAGTTCGATTCCATGATCCATGATTGCCAGAATAATGTGATTGTTAATCAACAATAGCATTTTCTGTAGCCCTGAGAACATGGACGACATTTTCGCTGATTCATCCAGATGACGGTGATGAGGAATGGAAGGTCAGCTATGTTGTTAACTACAGAAATCCGTTTCAATTAAAATTATCTGAGAGAAAAGGCAAATCATAATCATAATCCTTATTCAGATTAATCTATAGAATGCATTCTATTCATGGATTCATCCATCTATCTACCTATTCATCTACCCATCCATCAACTAGTCTTTGGAAATTCTTGGGGATGTGGTTTTCCTATCAATGTTCCCTACCACAGTAAGAGCACCTCTGCACTCACAACCCTATGTCAGGAATAATCCTCTTTCACAGAATCGAATTCAGTGATGACAGTGTTTGAGTCAGGGGAAGGAGGGGGTTGAAGTATTCTTAGATCACTCCTGATCACTCACACTCCACACTTATGAAATTTGAAGGCCATTTGCAACCATTGATTGTGCTGAGTGAGGTCTTTCATGACAAGGTAGGTTAGTGCAAAATTAGCATTGTGGAGTGGACTTGCATCTTCAAGAAAACCAGTGCACTGATTTGGACTTACTGCTGTTGAACTGATGAGTGCTCCCATAGTGAAGAGGATAGGGGCTAGCCTCATTTAATGGAAAGAAGCAGAGCTTTAGCTGCCCTTGTTACTTACAGTGCAAGAGAGGGTTTTTTTTAGCTGAAATTGTGTCATAGCTCCATTTAAAAAAAGAGGAGAATATAAATTATTTAAATGATAGATCTCTCTGCACAGGTGTGGCTAGGGGACAGCTGGGGCCCTGTCACACTTCTCCTACACTCTTTTTTTAATATGTTAAAATGTCTCTGCTCAAGGGAGAGGATGTTTGGATGCTGTACTCCCCTCTCTCTCTCTCTCTCTCTCTCTCTCTCCAGCATATTCTCTCAGCTGTGGGGTTCAAAGCCCCTAATTCTATTTCACTATCACTATAATGATCTAGTTTTCACACTGATGATCTAGTCAACTTTTTATGTTACTTTTTTATTTTCAATATTTACGCATGTACATTAATGACTCCTCCTTTTTGTGTAACTGACAGAGAGGCCAGATAACAGCAGTAATTTTCAAACTCTTTTGTTAGCCAATCTTGATTATAAATTATCTCTGGGAATGCATTCATATATACACTGATCACGATCCATTGATGATTTCTTTTTTACATGCTCCAAACACAAAACACCCGTCTCTCGCATGACATAGGCCAAAGCCTCAGAACCTCCTCCGAGCAAAGAAACCTGTCTCACAGCATTACCATCTTTACTGGGGAAATTACCCAGAAAATCACATTTAACATGGTCCTCTCCCACTTCCCCACCACACAGACAGCCAGCTCTGCATCATTTCCAACTACAGCATGCTTCTGCACTAAGAGTAATGGCCTGTTCCACAATCAGTATTTAAATGCATGTTAATTTGTATGCAGTGTTGCATGGAAATATCAGGAGACAGTATGTGGTATTGGGGTCTATACGAGTTAGTCTATTGTAATGATAAAGACACTGATGAATGGTAATGACCACAGAGAGCAACCTTACCTCAGTCCTGTCATTAACGCTTATGCGCATACATCCATGCACTCACACGCACAAACGCGTACGCACAAGCACACACACACACACGTGCACTCACACACACACACACACACACATACACACACACAGATAGATTCAGTATGTTTTTCCATTACTAGTACTATTGTTCCATTTTGAATGGCACAAAGCTAATGCCACTGCACTGGAGACTTCCAGGTTGTCCCCTCTGCTTGTCTAAAAAATAAAGACGTGGAGGAGAAATGGAAATGGAAGCATGGTAGGAGGCAGGGCTTTATATTAGGTGTGGTTCTGTTGACCAATGTGAAGGTTTTCAGGTGTTGTAATTGGGTCAGGAGTATGGGAGAACCCAGCGGAGACCCCAGCTGGCAGAAATAACACCGGTGTTTGAAGAAGCTGAGAGTGAGGAAAAGTCTCTTGCATTGCGACTGCCTGCTCAAAGTGGCACCTGGGGGATACTGATGTATCGCAGATCTGATCTAATATTCATGAGACATTCCTCTCCATTTCTACGGCATCCTACCTCCCATTACTCATCAGTGACCCAGAATGCCGTGCTGATGTAATAACCTTTTATAGAATTATTGTGGGGAAAGCACTCTGCCCTAACCACAGTCAGCTGACTGCTTTGCATATGTGCAAAATGAGGCGGAATTGTTTTTATTATTATTATTATTATTATTATTATCATTATTATTTAATTTCAGCAATTTTATTAGTAGCAGTAGAGGTTGCAATAGTAGTAATAGGCGCAGCAATAGTACACTTCTAATACTAACACAGTTAATGAGTAATAGAACAAGAAATTGGTGACGATATAATGATTTATGAAGAATGTCTCCAAGAGTCACACATTTGCCCTGTTTTTTTCTTAATCTAAGATCAATAAAACTGTTTGGCCATGCAGTGATCCAGTAGCAATCAATGAGCAACCTGATATGTTAATGGCTCACTCTTTACTCATATCTGTTTGGAATGTGATTAAAGGATTCTCCTCATTAGTTGAAAAATTTAGCTTTAATTGGTTGTTGCTAGGACACAGGAATGTTGATTCTCCCTGAGTGAGTGTCGTAAATGAGAGCAGATTGTAGAGGTCAACCCTGTACAAAATGGCTAACAAATGTGTGCAGTGGCTTAGTTCTTTATGTTCATTTCAAGTCTTGTCCTTAATTGCAGTCTGGGACATTTACTGACAAAAAATCAACAGCAGGTCTTTTGGTTGATTGGCTAATACCATAAAACACATACATGCACCTTCACCTACAATGGATCTGCCACATAATAGAAGAGTTCATATGTCGACGTTTAGAACCTAATTAAAAGCAATGAGAAAAAATATCCAAGAGGAGACAGTTACAAGCATCTGCTCCCTGTCATTACAAGCAAATTCTCGCTCTTCCTCTCTGACTTACACATACATACACACAATAAAAGCTTTAACAGAGATCTTGTCCAAACAAGCCACAGGGAGACCAATTTCAATCATAAATAAATATGCTCCATTGGTCATGAATCTCCTAAATGGAATTTGGCCTCTCATTCTAAAACTGTACCATGCAAATCAATCAGTTGCAAGTTTCTATCCTACTAATGTGCACAGCTATGTTAATAAAATAAAATATTAGATTTTAAAAGTAAAATTCATTATATTTCTTTAACTGCTATTAGGGAAATTGGATATCAGAAATATACTGAACCAGAACTACGATGGGGATTATATCATGCCTGCGCTGACAAAATGATCACAGTCGTCACAGTTTTATGGTTCATGGCTGCTGTTCATGTGCATATTAAACCGTTATAGATGTAATATGTCCCTTAACAAACCTAAAAGCCTTTAGGTGAGTCAGAGCGGACAGCTAAGCCCGGCACACAGAAAGCTCTGAAAAACAGGCTAGCGCTTGTTTTTCTCTCTCTTTTTTTCTTTTTTCTTTTTTTTCTTTTTTTTTGCCTCTCATAATGTTGTCACATCTCCACCTCCCACTGGTGTTTCTAAATTCATTGCTGGTGACGTTTTTCTCTGTGTTCCTTTCTGTGTATTATAAACGAGAACGTGAGAACAGAGACAGTGCACATCAACCCAGAATCAAAGAGAACTTCCCACTCTTTCACTGCTTGCTTCATTCACTAAAAGCCTCATTTAAAATATCCACGGAGAGAGTGAGAGAGAGAGAGTGAGAGAGAGAGAGAGCAAGAGAGAGAGAGAGAGAGAGAGAGAGAGAGAGAGAGAGATTTGTTGTCCGCCCACTCCTTCTTTAAAAAGGAGAGTGTCAAATCTGAGCTCTTCTACTGTTATGTCTCTCTATATAAATAACACATAACAAAAAATCCACAGCTGAATTTATTATGACGAAAGACAGGCCATTAATGCTTTATGCTGCCGCAAGGAGAGGGCACAATTTAATGTAGAGCTTCGGTCAGAGAAAAGCTCCACAACGACGAATGTACTTTGAGAAAAGTGCTGCCTTCCATTTTTTTTTCTTTCATTTCATCCTTTTTGGCGGTGCAGATGTGAGCATTCCATTACAAACAGCAGCGACTGGGGCACTTTTGTATACTCCCATTTGCATAATGCTTCGTACAGTGATGTACATGCGCTGTTCCACTCCAGTACTCATAGGTTGAGCTGAAAGACAACCGTGTGTTATCCACATATGCGTATGGCTGGAATTCTGTGGAAGCTGAACGTCCTATCACAGGGCTTAATCCAATTACTGTGCATAAACTTTAGATGAATGAGGCTGAGAGAGGGGAATGTTTTTTTTCTGTTTTTTTTTTTTTTCTTTAACCTCTGAGAAATGGTTTTACTCTTCTCTTGTGCTGTCTTTGGTCAGAGAAAATTCTGAGACAGCTCACTCATGCATATCACATTCATGCTATGGCTTTTTTTTTTATGTTTATTGCATGTGTTTTCACCGCTCTGTTTTTAAGCCTCTTTGGGAGTATCAGCCTCTCACTGTTTCTAGTCTCTTTCTCTCTCTTTGCCATCTATTCTGAATTCTTTCTTTCTCTGTTTTTTTAGCACATCTTTCCACTGTTTACCCTCCCCCACATCCTCCAGTCCATACTGTAAAACTGGTATTATATCCAGTCTCGCTCAGTCTGAATGAACACTAACTTGCAGGCTACAGGCATTCCTCTAAGTGCTTACTCTTATGCTGGAGAATTGAATGATGTGCATATGTCTTTATGGCATAACCTTGACGACAAACAATCACTCTGACAATATCAAGGGTCTCCACTGAGTGGATCCAAATGATACATGCTGCATACGCAGACCACTAGAGAACTGCGTCTGCTTTTCTTTGAGAATGGCCCTTGCTGTACATCCTTTTGACAGAGTGTGTTCAGTAGTGTTCCTTGTTTGTTTGTTTTATTATGGGGGTTTTTTATGTGTTAATGAATTTGAAGTTATTCTGAATGCCCAAGGAGAGTAAACTTTAAGCTGTCTGCTCCTTTTTATTCTTTGTGTAAACTAAAATAGTCTCTGATAGTGACTCGAACAGTCACCATGACTGTGTGTGATCTTAAATGCTTTGAGATGTCACTGACTTCTGATCCAATGTTGTGATTACTTTCTAATCACACCTCTTTCAGCTCTGCCCAGCTGTACTTGGTAGCTGTCAACTAAATGTCAAACTGAGCCCATTCAAGGTGATGGAAGCTCATATGAGGAGGACTGACTGTTATGGCCAATCCAACAGGCTGAATTATGCAAAAGGTAACACACCTCCCTCTGCACTTCTCAGCCTTCCCACTTTATGATATTGCTCAATGCGATTTATATAGATATGTCTCTCTTAGTGCCTGGTCTTATCTGTCAGGACTGGCCTTCACTCTCTGGCACTGTTATCACACTTCCTCACCCCACGTCCACTGCAGGTTTGTATTGGAAATGCAGGTGAGGTGGAAAATTGTTGAATGATTTACAGTCTCTGGCCTCCCTGTATATGTGTCCTGGCTAGCAGCCGTCATGCTTTATGCCTGGCTAGCAGCTGTCATGTATGCGTGTGCGTGTGTGTGTGTGTGTGTGTGTGAGGGTGAGATGTCGGAGTGGGAGTTCCTCAATCTTGTTCCTCTCAGCCCGATCAATACTGCATTCCCTGCCATGGATGCCTATTGGATCACCCCCCCCCCCCCCCCCCCCCCCCCGCACCACACACACACACACACCTCCCCCCAGTGCTTTTTACACGCTGAGTAGAGCATTTCAATTGATCAACAGCTTTTCTGGGATGCAAAAGCACCCAGGAGAAAAGACTAAGTGACTCAACTAAGCTCTTGTGATGATGATAACAATGACACTACTACTACCACTACTACTACTAACAATAATAACAATAATAACTATATTATTATTATTATTATTATTATTATTATTATTATTATTACTATTATTATTATTATTACTATTATTATTATCACAGGTTGAGTATCCCTTATCCGAAATGCCTGGGATCAGAAGTGTTTCGGATTTTGGAACATAGTCATGTGTTGCTTAATGACGAGGATATGTTCTGAGAAATGTGTCGTTAGGCTATTTCGTTATTGCCCGAACATCATAGAGTGTACTTGCACAAACCTAGATGGTGCAGCCTACTATACACATAGGGTATATGGTATAGCTTATTGCTCTTAGACAACAAACCTGTACAGAAATGTGGTAAACATGAGATATATGAGGCTGCTGTCAGCATAACACGGCATAGTGTTTTACTTTTTCTGTTATAAGTAGAAGAGTACACTCTAAAATAAAGATAAAAAGTACAGTATAGTAAATACATAAACAAGTAACATAGTTGTTTATTATGATTATCAAGTATTATGTACTGTACATAATTGTATCTGCTGTAGCCTATTTTTATATGACTGGCAGTGCAGTAGGTTTGTTTACAGCAGCAGCATGTGAGTAATGTGCTGAATTACAATGTTATCACTGTTACCCACTGGGGTATCTGCAGCCCTTTTTGACATTTTCAACAATATCTTTGTACCACAGAGCAGAGAAAAGTAAAAAACACAGTGAGTAATGCACTTAGGTCTGGTGTTGACTATGGTTGGTAACAAACTGGCGCCAACAGAGCGTCAGAGCCCCACATGGGCAAGTGAGGTCAGGTGTAGAACTGTGGCGTCATGTTGGTGCCCAAACAGTTTCAGATTTTGGAACATTTCAGATTTCGGATTTTCGGATTAGAGATCCTCAACTTGCATTATCATTATTATGACAGAGATGCTACTAACACGGATTTAAAACATGGGATGCTGAACATGCTTTGAAAACTGTCCATTTGTGAAAGAAGAGTTCTGCTATACTGTATCTGTGAACTGACTGTTAGTTGTGTACTTGGTGTCAGTTACGATACAACCCCTCGAGCAGTGTCAATGCCCAGCATTAAAATATGGTATCACGTTCACTATGCTCTCTGGTAATTCAGTGTGTATACGTGTGTATGTGTGCGTGCATGCGTGTGTATGTGCGTGTGTGTGTATGTGTGTGTGTGTGTGTACGTGAAGGGTGTTGAAGTCTTAGTCCCCTGAGGCCCAGTCTGACTGTTTTTTCCTAAGTGTGGCAGGGTTGGTAGGTTACTTGTTGTTAATTTGAGTTGTGTTCCTTCTCCCCTGTCAAGTGGTGCCTGAGAGGCACCGAGAGTGTCGCAACTGTGACCCACTCACACACATGCTTGTGTCATCCAAGTCCACTGATACCATAAGGGCTGCCTGTATGAGTCCAGTCTTAAAGATCATTCTCTCTCTCTCTACCTCTCTCTCTGTCACATAACTGTCAATGATCATTCACACATTCCCTTTCTCACTCTCTCTTGCATGCTTATCTGTCCTCCCTGGACACCTCACTGGGACTCATACCCCAGCTCATCAGAGACAGTGATTAGTGCAAACACTTGCCACTTAGGACTGCCATCTCTGTCTGTGTTTTTGTGCGTATACATGCAGAAAGAAAGGACAGAAGGGGACAATGTGTGTGTGTGTGTGTGTGTGTGTGTTTGAGTGTGTGTGTTTTCTGTCAAAATCTGCATTCTACAACAGGCCTGAAAAACAACATTCAGGTAAATCAACAATATGAGAGACTTTGTGAAGAGGGGGAAATGTAATAGAGTGTCTCATCTGTATTACTCATATTGCATTACATGGCCAAAACGTATTGCTTAGCACTTTTTAGTTCTGTGTTTAATTTTAGATTCATTTTCCACCTATTTGAGTCTGAACCAACATCACACAATATGATGCCGCCCTGATCAGCTCCAGTAGCTTTTAAGTTGAACATGCATAACGTCAAGAGTTCAGCCATTCCCGACAGACATTTTCCCATAAATCAGTTCCATAAATTCTGCCAGCACTGTAAGATTCATGGGCAATTCCTGAGAGTCAGTTTGTCATTGATCAGGTTTCACAGGGCTGATAATCCATAGCCCATAAAGTCCATGACGTGCATGGAAATCCATAAATGAGTTCTATACTGAGCTATATAACTATATTTCATACAGCACATATTAAAGCAGACACCTTGCTATGTTCATAGACATTATACTACACAAATTGGCAGCACAACATGCTATTTACACCTGCACGTCATGCTCTGTTATATTTAGCAGACTATATCTGTGAAGATTTCAAGTCTTTTTTTTAGTGTGATGAATGGCATACAGCTAGCCTAAGGCCCCTGTTTCACTACACACTGAAGCCCATACAGGCCAGCATGTTTATCAGCTAATCTCTTTTTACACACTTTAGAGAAGGGAAGGTTGAATGCACAACTAACATTATATATTGTAACAGTCATAGTTAAAAGAAGGATGTTTTTCTCATTGATTTGCATCCTATAGTGTTGACAGAATATCTATCTGTGTGCAAAAAAGTGATAACAATTTCATTTAAGCACAGACAAGATCACTTGAATGGATTTTTCTATGTATATCTGTCCATTCAGGTGCATAAGACCAATAGAGGTCCTGTTTAATTTACCACATATTACCCCATGGTCATATGGAATTAACGTAGAGTATTTATGTATGCGGAAGGTTGCATTTTCGTCACTGCCACTTATGCAGAAATCCTGCTATTCACTTTTGCCTGAAACAAGATAACAAGACAATGAATCTCTTCGACACAAAATATGAGTATCAAATATATGAGTACCTAACAGGAACCCTGTCCCTTTGAAATACTTTTTATTCTATGAGTGATATACTGTTTGTTTCTCTTTCTCTCTCTCCTTGTGTGTGTGTGTGTGTGCGTGCATGCACGCGTGCGTGTGTGTGTGTGTGTGTGTGCGTGCGTGCGTGTGTGTGTGTGCATGCATGTGTGCGTGGGTGTGTGTATATTCTTTTCTTTATTGAAGTTTTTGTTGTATGTCTGTGTATATCTGTGGGTCTTTTGTGTATATGTGTATTATGTCAACACGGACATGCATGCAAACCCCAGTGACTTTGCTCAAGGGTAAAATGGAAGTACCAGGAGGTACTGTGTGGGATTTTCTCTTTGTCCCCTGGCTTACATTAGACCTGTTCTGTTCCAGCCTCTCTGCTCTCTTAACCTCAAATATACATAAACAGACATTCAGCAATGCTATCAGCGCAGATGAGGCTACGTATAAAGGCGTTTTCAGTGCCTCTTATGTAAACCCCCCCCCAATGTGTATGTTGTAGAGGATTGTCCCCATACACAAACTCCCCTGTCTCTGCCACCAGGCTCCTAACAGGCAGCCTCGCGTTGAAATGCTAATTCTGCGTCATAACACCTTGCAGGGAAGGAGAGATATTTGAAAGCTTTTTACCAGCCCTGCATGCCTATTAAAACCTGCCTCTAACAAGGCTATGGTTTTGACTAGTCCTTTATTGGCAGTCACACCTGCTTATGAACCTAAGGGCAGGCTGTGCAAAAAAAAACAAAAAAAAAAAACATTAGGTGTTGAAATAGAAAAAAAAACCCTCAAAAGGTGGAAAGAAAGGGTATTAGAAAAAGAAATAAGCCCGGTGGCTATGTTGGTGTTTCGTACTGTGCACATCATCCGTAAGAGTGAGAGATGTGCTCTTTAGATACGGCGCTCCCTCTGTTTATCGTCAGTCTGACGTGACTCTAAGCCGCTGTGAGTTCCAGCTACCTGTTATCACTAATTACAACAGAGGAGAAAGGCAATGTACAGTCAGGAAAGTGCTCACAGCTGCCAGGGTTTGGAGATTAAACAGATGAATCTCTGTTGCTCTTGCCTGTGGAATATGGCAGTGTATAACAGTGCTAAATCTGGCTTTTCCATCCAGAGATCCCACTGCTTTTCATTTTATCAGCCTTGGTATATGTGTTTGTGATCAACTGTAGATTCCAAGTAGAAATTTATCTTTTGTCAAATGACATAGACCAAACAGAGAAACTGAGGTCCGGAGTAAAAGAGTTGACGGAGGTGCAGAATGGTGCATTGCAAATGTACCCAAATAGTTAGGCATCCCATGGGCCAAGTGATTTCTCTCTGCTGGTACAGCATTGGCTGTTGATCTCTGTCTCCAAAGCCTTGCTGTATTCACTGCGCTAATAACAACAACCATTAGTGTAAACACTTATTCATATACATGTTTGCACAGGAACCAGGCTGGGCGGAAGCTACATGTCAAGAATATTGTGCAGTGAAGGTAAGAGTCATAAGGTCCTCCTCCAATCTTATTCCATTCTGTTCAAATGATACTAATAAATAGGCATGACTGCACCAGCTCAAATTTAAAACATGAAATACATTCCTTTAACATGTGCAGTTACGGTAGTCTTTGAAGAGTATACTCTGAAATCCAGCGTTCAGGATGTTGAGTAATTCAGGAGGTCTGGTTATTGGGCTGCTACTCTGGGTTTTCTAGACTGTGTTACAGTTATCTCTGTGGGTGTCACAGACTGTAATATAGTTATCTTTCTATTAGTGGCTGACTTACATAGACTGGCTGAGTTGTGTAGACCTGTGGTACCGTTATCTTTGTGTGGGGCCATGTGCACTGGACAGTATTGGTTATCTTTGTGTGGGGCCATGTGCACTGGGCAGTATTGGTTATCTTTGTAGGGGGATGTATACACTAGGCAAAATAAGTTATCTTAGTGCTGGGGACTGGGTGTCTATACAGGCCTGTTTCAGATTTATCTCTGTGTAGAATCTTCCTGCGCTGGCTCTTTACATGCCGTGGTAGACTTATCTTCATGTCAGCGTAAGAGACAAGCAGGGCTGTAAACTGGGCTCTGCCCTTTGAAAGGAAGCTGTCTGGCAGAGACTGCAGTCCTGTACTGCTGTCCATCAGGTCTTTCTATTCTCATAAATTACACTAAACACAGGGGAGGGAGCGCTTATTTCATAAAGCAGCACATCTGTCCCAGCAGACTGCCAACACCAATTTACTGTGCCTTAAACAAGGGAGTGAGAGACTGCCTGCATCTGTAAAAATGTGTCTCTCTTTCTTTCAGAAAATAGACGGGTGTGTTTTTTTAGGTTCCAGTTCACAAGTTTGTTGTGAGTTCTTTTATTTGTCATGTTGAGTCATGTGGAGTTCTGTATACAGTTTCACATAAGTGTATTTCTATGAAATATACATGTATGTATATATTTCTGTAAATGGACGTTAAAGATGAAAATATTTGTTATATGGAAATACATTTGCAAGAATGCGTAAGATCAGTATGAATTTGAAATATTCATTTAAAGTAGACGTAGCAGACGTAAACGTGTGACTAGCATTCAGAGTTTGACAGCAGTCGTGTTCCTTGCCTCTGCGTTTGTTCTGCGGTGTCCTTGAGCCACAGAATGTGCTTTAGTTTCGTTGTTTGCAAATCCTCTTAGAACTGTTCATAATTTGAGGAACACAACATGTTCTGATAATAAGCTCAGTGTAATGTTAAGCTAACAAGCCTGATGGAAGCTGAGCTTTAAAAAAAATCAGTGCATTAATCCCCCAGTGACTCACTGATGTAAGAGCTGGCATTCAAAGGATAAATATAATCTAATAATGGGAATGGGAATAAAAGTAATTCAAATGAAACCAATTAAAAACATGTTTTGTGCATCAGAACTTGATCTGCAGGGGTTCTGGCAGTTTTTACATTGACTTTAAATCTCATTACGTATTTTGAGGGTGCTCCCTGAAAGTAATTGCACCTTCACCCTTCAGGTCATGCTCATGGGCTGTTACCTCTTAACCTCTTAAAAGAAAAAAAAAGTGAACAGGCAGCAGGTATAATGAGGATGTGCTCATCTAGAAAGAATATTCTTTAAGATCCTCAAAGTCCACATTGTTTTAGTAGCTGAAGTGCTAGATGTTTCCAATGAAGCTGCTCATCCTTTTAGAAGCCATTTAGAGGTTCCATAGCTTCATCTATAACATTATTAGCCTCTCTTTCATTTTATTTTGATCTCCTTGGTTTGGGCTCTTGGGCAAAATCACCATTATCAATACATTATGAAAGAGGCTACAGTTACTCTCTTAACAACAGTGACAACTCTGTGGAAAGCTGGTGGCTGAGGACTCTCTGGGAACTTTCTACCAAAAAGGTCAAAGTTCGTTTGCAGCGACACTTTTTTTTTTTTTTTTGGTCTCTATGTGGTGGTGAAGACAGACCAGCGTAAGGGCCAACATCCTGCTGATGGACGTGACAGGGGTTGGGGTGGATGAAGGCTATAAGTGCGATTAAGGGACCTGCTTACATAGGACCCGGGCCGTGTCATTAATCAGCGCATTCCTACGAGACCCGTGTGTGTAGAGTAGGACATTTACCACACATTCCCCGTTGCCTACATATGAGATGTCTGAACCTGCACTCGACCATTTATGCTTTCAGCTCCAGTATGCTTTGGTAAGGCTTCTAGGCTCGTAATCTACTGCATATGCAGTTTTCAACTGTCAAGTTAATTTACATCAGTAGCACTGCTTCAGCTACGACACATGAGGAGGAGCATGCTGAGGACTGCATATCACATCATTTCATCCAAGCCAATGAAGTTTTTCACTCTCAGGCCATTATGGCTGATGGTTTTCAAAAGTCATTATCCACAAAATATTTTCACCAGTCAAAATATTTTACCCCCAAAATATATGTAAAAAAAAAAAAAAAAGAACGAGAAAATAGTGTCAAGGACATGAGTAATGAGCCCGCTGACTGATGCTCACTCACAAACATAATTTTCCCTCAGCTCTAAACCCACATCAGAATGCTTCAGTCAGAAGTGACTCCTATAATGTTCCAGTAATGTGTTTCCATGGGTATGTTGATGTTTGTGATCAACAATAATACTACGAGCTAGATGAGAAGCCCAGTAGTGCTATACTGTGGTTATACACACAGCTACAACAATGTCTCAATTAAGCAGGAAGCAGGACCTGATATGTCAAATTTACTAAATTATGTTTTTTGTTTTTTGTTTTTTTTCCAATAATAAGAAACACTAGTAGAGGTTAATTTTGATCACTAACCAAAGCTGGAATATTGCACTGAAATGTAAAATTAGAAACGTAAAATAACACTAGTGCTTCATCTGCACGATGTCATTTTATGTGGGGAAATTATTCAACTTCTCCGAAGCTTTCTTTCCTGTACATTTTGGGTGTCAAAGAAGTTAATTTTTTAAATATATATAAATAAGAAGGTTTGGTTATGAGAGAGAACACCACACAGCCTTCAGGCCCTCTTACACACAGATGCTGCAGTACTGAACCTCTGAAATTTGAACCAGTTCCCTAAGGAAGCTGGTGATAGACCCTGTGTTTGCAATGTGGTGAACTGTCTAAAGTGCTCTGAGAATACACCACAGAGAGAGCAAAGCCATAAAATGCTCCTGGTAGTGTTTCCATTTTTAAATACCCTGGAGGAGGTGACCATAATGTAATTTTCTAGTACTCGGTGTCCTTCGGCAATGTTTGCCAAGATGTGTGTGGGCTGTACTTCTTTCTCTCTCTCTCTCTCTCTCTCTCTCTCTCACACACACACACACAAACACACAGGGTTTGGGGATGTATCAGATCTCAGTGATGTCTCAAGCATCTCCTCATGGTCTGATTTAAGTCTCAGTCTCAGCAGGACAGCCAGACTCTGGCTGCATGTTGAAAGAGTTAAAAGACATGATTATTCCCATTTTGAAGATCTATCTATCAATCCAGCCCACAGGCCTCTCTCTCTCTCTCTCTCTGACGGTCCCCTTACAGCATGCCTCCCTCATTCTCCTGTGGTACTCTCTCTGTGTTTGTTTAGGACAACCATTCCAGTTCTTACTGCATATGAACTGATCTCCACTAGAGGTGTACAGAGACATCATTATTTATATCTGTATCTGTTCAGCTGACAAAATTATCTGTCTCTGTATTTGTATTCGGATAGTAGACCGGAAGTGGGCATGGTTTGTACCGGAAGTCACGTTATATTGGGTGTATGTTGTATTTTCTAACTCAATATTGCTTGGCAATGCCATATTTATGCCGTCAAGGCATCAGATTGATTTAATATTGGCATGTAATTAATTATGAAATATATTTCCACATCTTCATACTGTACTTTTCATCTCTCACTCTCTCTCTCTCTCATTTTATTTTTATTTTTATTAAGTTTTATGAACTGTCTGAAGCATCCCCACCCTCCCATTCAACTGGGGGACACTGAACAAACAGAAAGTGAAAAAATGTTTAATAAATCGAAAGATTCTGTTTTGCATTGGAAATACAAACTATTTACAGT
This sequence comes from Chanos chanos, assembly GCF_902362185.1. NCBI lineage: Eukaryota > Metazoa > Chordata > Actinopteri > Gonorynchiformes > Chanidae > Chanos > Chanos chanos. The sequence continues at coordinate 15,426,075 of NC_044495.1, forward strand.
AAAGATATATAGAAAAATATCCTTCAGTTGAAGGGAATAACCTTAAATTCCAATGACGCTGCGTTCGCAATTCTTGTGTTGATGTGTTAACGTAACTGCAGTTCACCAGGGAAACATGAATTACTATTTACAACAGTAATTTGTGCTGTCTCGGTGGGGGCAGCTATAGAATATAGTGATCACTTTTCAATGTGTAGTAAATGAAACAACTTTTGACTGTTTTTTTTTTTTTTTAAATGGAGGAAATGAACACATACGGCTAAAAACTACAGGTTTTAAGCTTCATTTTGATGTATAGGCTGCGGGGGTAATCCAGCTGCCACACCAGGCTTTTGACTAACTAGCTCCCACACCTGACTCAGTGGGGGCAACTAATCCAGCTGCCACACCAGGCTTTTGACTAACTAGCTCCCACACCTGACTCAGTGGGGGAAACTACAGAATACTGTAGCGATCACTTTTCAATAATGTGGAGTAAATGAAATGACTAGTTAGTGAGATCAAAGTCCTGTGCTGCAAACAGAATGGGCATTCTTATCTTGAGGCCATCCACAATAATAATAATCGATTTGAAGAAACATCATGGCTGACTCACAGACATGTCAGTGATTTTTTTTTTTGTTTTTTTTTTTTCCCAAAATGAACAATGAGCAACTTCGGGTAGAAGAAATATCTGTTTCCATTGCATTATTTGTACTTTCCCGAATGACGTTTTCGTATTCGGGTACATGCCTAGTCTCCAATCTCCCTCATCCAGCTGAATCAGAAAATGTCTTGACTTTAACGAGAGACACCCTCTGAGCCTTCCAGTCTTTAAGGGTTAGGGCTCGTGAGCAACACAGTGCCAATACACCGTGTGAATATTTGTGCATATCTGATGGACTGTGTAGTTGCAATGCCGGTTTGTACATCTGTCTCACTGCGTCAGTTCCTCTGGGTGTTTTTCCTGTGAGTATATCATATCTGCAGTAATAACAGAGACTGTATATTTTGGTGTGTCTGTCTATGTGTGCAGACACTAGACGTGCTGGACAGGAGCTCTCCATGAATACAGATGCAGGGTATACAAAGGCACTGATTAGCGTGTCTGTTTAACCTCAGGGCCAAGGGGCTGCTTGCATTAGTTTGTTTGCTCAGTTATTTGCCCTGCTATCTGCTCAAGCATTGCCCGACACTTCCTGCAATCTCTCTCTCTCCTGCACTAACAGTGGTAATTGAGGGGAAAGAGGAAGCAGGATCTCCCATCGTACTGCTGAGTTGATTTAGGGAATGGCAATGTAAACACCTTTGCTGAGGCTGGTTAGCTCTGGAATGGTTTTACAACCTTGTTAAGATCTGGCTGCTGCAATTGGTTTTTGACCTTGCCAGTCAACCTCCTCAGCAAATGACACATAGGTTGGGCAGGGAAATAATGTTTCAAAGTTAGATTAATGATGGATCTGCCATAAAAGCAAGACATCAACAAAGATGGATGTATCAATTAACGCTTCAAAAAGAGCATTATTAAATTTATTTTTGTGTGCATCTCTGTTACTTGCCAATCAATGTCTGATACTATTTCTGATTCACATGCTTTATTGCTGTTTCCAGCCATATGACAGTCAACACACTGGCTGTCAGCTTCCAGACTTGCATGTAAATGTTAAACATATTTTGTGCTTCTTCTCCTATCTCCTCCCAATCTGCAAAAGTGTGCTGGAGAAAGCTGTGGAAACCCTGTTAAACTTTCCGGGTAATGGAATTCAAAGGTAGGTGGATTAGAGTTTTTTTTTTTATTTTATTACTATTGGAAGAATGATAAGCAGTGGAGCTTGATCGGGACTCTCTGCAAGCCCCCATCGCTACATATTTATTCAGCTTTATCCCATCAATGAAAAAGCTTTTCAGATCCTTGCTACTGAAAAGGGGGGTTTGACACTGTTCATCTGGCAGTGAAGGCGACAGCTTTCAGTCTGCCCACTATAGACTTTACACTGGGATAAAAGGATTGTAGTGCAAAGTTCAACAGAAAGCCTGAGAGACAGAGCAGAACTAAATTGGTGGATAAGGGAGTGAACACAAAATATATACATGCACACAAGTGTACCCAAGTCTTGAAGGATGACAAGTATGCGCCGAAATCAACGCGTTGAGCTTAACTAACTAGCTAACTAACTGGTTCATAAACTGTTTGAAACCATAATGGTAAGTGGGCGGTTTTGAGAAACAGTAGAGATGCAGTCCATGCTCTTCAGTAAGAGAGAGAGAGAGAGAGAGAGAGAAAGAGACTGTCTCAGAGGTTGAAGACTTGATGGGAGAAAGATAGAAGAGGAGTCTGGGGGATGATCTAGGAAACATAATTAAATCTACAATCAAAGATTTCTGGGGAAGAGTCCTTTAAAATTTAATTTTCCTCTATAAGGCAGAGCTCAGCAGGGGAGACTCTCTGGGAAAGCCATGTTTAGAGGCGTAGGTTAAGCAAAGGTTAGCAGTGAGGAAATTTCCCTCCCTGTCAACACGATGGGCCATATTGTAAATAAATACAGGGTAAACCCTGTCCAGTCCAAACAAATATAGTGTTCATGCAAGACTTATTAATGGAGCCATTTTAAGCTACGTTTCCTGTCCCACGTGCTACATTTCATTCCGTTTTCTTTTGAACAATTCTCACTTAAGAGTAAATGGCCATTTCTGCTCCATTACGTTATGATTATGCTAGATTAGCTACATGAGTACGCTCTCACGTCTAAGACAAACATAATCTCTCAGTGAAGTGACAACACTTCCTTGCCTCAAAGTTTTTAAGAGCTTTAGTGTTTTGATTGGTACTGATCAGTATAGCGGTGTACTTGAGCTCATCAGTGCTATTGTTGCTCTTATCGGCACTGCTCTGTCTTTCCTGATGCGCGTCCACTCTGAGGTCTGCCGGCGTCTCTCTCTAGAGGCACGGTGTGTTTACTGCTATCAGCACTTACCCAGAAATTTCTATTTCATTCCTCATTTCCTACCCATACTCAAAACCACCCCAACAATTGCTTGAAAATGCTAATTTTGTCGCCTGTTTTTTTGAGAGAAGTGTTCCCCTAATCAAGTAGATCTGATTCAGCTCGTTAATGAGCTCTGGGCTCTCGCTCCCGCGTTAGCACAGTGTCCTAGCTGAATCTACGCCGTGGTAAAACAAGGATGCGTCTCACGCTCAATGAACGAATACAGCGGAATGAGAAAATTAATCAACACTATGAAAACAACTAAATCAGTATGCAGAGAGAACCGGACACTCCTGGCTTAGTACGAAAACAGGCCATTGTTCGCTTTCTGCTTTCTGGGAGAGCCCTCAATGACCATATCGACAAGCCCTTGGCCTCAGATTAGTACTCTGGTCCTGTTTAAGAATGGATAACTTCTGTGTTTGCAGTGCAATGTTTATCTTGGTCCTGCAGAGCGGCACGTGGATTCAAAGACGTCTGTGCGGTTGAATTGTGTATTTCAAAGCAGGTAGCGGGGAGGGAGAGGAGAGGTGCCTCCTTTCATTCCTGCGTCTTGCTGATAACTTTTTGAATTTGAGCTGGTATTGTGTGATGGAAAACATTTTTTGAAAGGTAAAGTATGCAGTGTCTTTTCCCACAGGGACACACACCAGACCCCAACACTCTTCGTAAGTGCTTCAGAGCTGACAGGAAGTATGTGGACAAACTTCTGAAATGGAAAGTGGTATTGTGTGCTGTATTACTTATGACTATGTGTGATGTAAGCGTATCAGTGCTCAGAGCAGATGAGGATTTTTTGTGTGTGTGTGTGTGGATGCATTTGAAGTGGAAACATTGAAATGTTGAACTGAAGCTGAAATTTATCTAAATCGAACAAATACAGCATCCTCACATCTGCTATTCTGGCGGAAACTATGGGAGAGCATTTCCGTGTTCAGCAGTTTATTTGTTGTGCCTGCATGGTGTGATAATGAATTGGTAATGCAAGCAGATGGAAGTTTCTGGTTGTCAGTTCAATGCATAAGTCGTTAGCTCTGTCTTCTGTTCCTAATGACAGACTGGGTTATGGTCACTACTCTCAGAGTGTCCCGGGGGAATTCTCTGGAAACGGTCTTTTAACCACATCATTCTCTGTCTCTGTCTTTATCTCTATGAGAAGCTGAAGACGTTTTTAATAGCACTAATAAAGACACTCAAATGAGTTCTTAGTCGCAGCAATACCACCCAGTTACCTTTTTTTTTTAATCTAATTAAAATAGGTTGGTTCTAATGACTGAATGAGACTATGCTTTGACCCAGAGCTGCAGCCAAAGAGCCATTTCTCTGCAGTCAGTCTGCTAGACTCAGTCTTCATTCTGCAGCTATTTTCCAGAGCGATTTCTGAGGATAATAGCACCCACAAATCATCCTGCGGGCAGCCGAGCTTGAGAAATTGATGTCCTTTCATTTCAAAACAATGGAGCGGCATTATGAGGAGACTCATGATGTCATAACTTCAGTGGTTGACAGGTGTGGCTGGGAGCACGGCCCACAGATGGGCAGCAAGCCAACAGGAGCCCCAGCATGGGACGGCTCAATCAATCCCAGCATGCTCTGGATGCGGGGCTGTAGTCAGAGCACAGAGCAGACACCCTCAATCACTCGACTCGCATTTGGCATACCGACAACCCGCTTCGCAAAAATCACAAAAATCAGCCTTGCTTCAAGCCTTTATTGCACTGCCTGATCGAACTCTTACCACTCCTGTTCGTCCTCTTTCCCTCTGTCCTCTGTCTCCTCTCTCTCTCTCTCTCTTTCTCTCTCTCTCTATCTAATATATACATATATATTAGAGAGAGAGAGAGAGAAAGAGAGAAATATATACATACATATATATTTCTTCTCTCGTTTCTATTCATTATTTAGGATAGTTAAATGCAGGTAATCCAACCTGGTTAACCTGTGTACTCTCTGTTAAACGTTGAATAATATCTACAAAATATTTTGTATTCTCTAAATTTCATTGATGGGGAAGGAGAGCCAGCTACTCAAGGCTTGTGTCCATGTAGCAGAGGAGTCTGTTTGTGGCTCTTCTTCCTGTGCTGATAGCAGTACTGTGGGACGGGGAGAACGATTGAGCTATAAATAATTCATGCAGCCTGGTGAAGAATGCTCATAAATCTCAGGAGGTCTCCAACAGAACCTCGCATGCGGTTTAGAGGGTCGGGAGCTTACACGGAACTGATTTAAACGTGCGAAGGAAATTAATAAAACCTTCATTTTTTAAGAGGAAATTCTCATCAACCCTCTCCATCAAACACATTTGCTGTTTGATTAACTTTCCTCCCAGAGGTGGAGTTTTATCAGTGGGAGCAAGGGTTAACCAAAACACTGTATAAAACAAATGAAGAGACCAGGAAACAAATCATAAGATACATGATGGTTTCAGGACTGCATCTTAATTGAAAATTGATTGACTTGGCCCCTGACGGGCACACCTGGCCCTATTGTGACATCTCAAACTCCTTTTCCAAGTGGAGGCAGTCAGCAATTTTTATTTTATACATTTTTTAGTGTGTGTGCATGTGTGTGCGTGTGTGTGTGCGCGTGTCAGTGCGTGTGTATGTGTGTGTGTGCGCGCGCGTGTGTGTGTGTACGTGCATATGCGTGTGCGAGAGAGACAGTCACACTGGCTTCCTTCTGTGGGGAAAATTGTGCAGATGAAGCCGTCCATCCTTGGCTAAAACGCAAGCCATCACTTCAAAGCATGTGGGCAGGAGGAAGGGTGCGTGACCGATAGGGCTTTTTCCCGCCTGTCAGAGTCGGAAGAAGAGCGGAACTGGCTCTCTAGGCTCTCACTCTGGCACCTTCCTGTAACCACCATGCACCACCTGAGAGAGGGAACAGGGATGGACTCTCTGAAGCACTCTCTCTAACTCACTCCCTCACTTTTACTCTTACTTTCTCTCTTCCCTTTCTCTGTAGAGTGTAAAGACATGATTCAAGACCTCTCTCTCTCTCTCAGTCTCTCTCTCTCTCTCTTCCTCTCTCTCTCAGCGGTGATATGTGTACGGAAGGCTCTTGCTTGATCTACTTGGTGGCAGAAGCGTTTTTGTCACAGATGGGAATATAGATGGATGTGGATGGATGCTTTACAGACAGACAGTGATGGCAGGGCATGAAGAACCAGGCAGGGAATCCTTGTCTGTCTGCCAACATACGTCAGCTTGGGTCACCGTCCCCACTGAGTATTCACATTTATATTCAGCCAGGCACTCTACTGTTTCATACAGCCATGAATAGAACACAAACTCACACACACACACACACACACACACACATGCCCATTCTCTCTGAGTTTCTGTTTCTGCCTTGTACACATGCTCAAATTCCCTCTCCTGTGAGTGTTTCCTCAGTCTGTCAGAATGGGCCATACAGGTCAGGAGAGTTCAGACTGAGTGAGCAGACGGCTCGTCAGTGCCCACAACAAGATGGATGGTGCAATACTAGTGGGGGCAGCTTTCTCGCTTCCCTGTTTATTAAAAGTCTGTCACATCAGGTGTACACAGCCACAGCCAACAATGCTGTCTCCCCTCAACGTTGACTAACGTCATTAGTTGTCTCAGTTTATTAAAAGCAAATCAGTGCTGTGCTTGAATCCACCTCCATCCATTATATTCAACATTACCTCCTCCAAACCCATTCTCTTTCTTTACTCTCCATGGCCAACCTTCTCTTATAAGGAGTAGCCGGGAGCAGGTGATTCATGACTACATTTTCATTTATCATTGCGCATTGCCTTAGAGACTAGAAATATGATTCACCTCAGCACTAGTGCAATCTCCACCATTAAGCACAGAGTCACAATTAACAACAGCACGGTACAGCACAGTCTCCATTATTAAACACAGTTATGATTTACACCAGTGTACTGGAGCTCAGTCTACAATACTCCTACATTAAACATTGCCATGGGAAAAGCCCATCACAAGTAGACTGAGTGAAAGAGGCAGCATACACATGGGGAGAATGAAAGACAGAGAAAGATGAAAAGAGAGCAAAAGAGAAATATAAAAAGAAGAGAACATGAAGGCAATGAGGAGAGAGAGAGAGCAAGAGAGAGACAGATGAGGAGAGGAGTATTGTGAATAGTCAGAGAGTGAGGGAGCTACAAGAAAACCAAGGGAAAAGATGTGGTGAAGAAGGAAATAATCGTATGAAAGGCAGAATGAAAAAGTGCAAATGGAGAAGCTGGGACTTGGAGAGAGCTGGAGCTGAAGAGAACGAGTGGACCAATAAATCACGAGCTGAGAGATAATTGGACAGAGACACTCCAGGGATTCTTCACACCTAACACAAACCACTATCGTAATTTGCAATTAACTCTACAATTGGAACATGAATGCAGCTCCCACTGGATTAAGCCTGGAAACCCTGTGTCGCCGTGCAATGCAACAGTGGGCAGAATGGGTGTCAAAGGTCAGAATAAGATATTACTACCAGGCCGATATGGTTAAGAACCTGTAACCAGAATGCCAGTTCAAAACCTTGGGGATTCACAGTGACACATTACCTGCTGCACCCTCAATAGGAGCACCTACTTGCTTCTGAAAATTAAAGAGGTAAGGGGAATATCACTCTGGCTCCAACCTCCTGAGGCAATATATTAAAAGTTGAAGTTAGAAGTTGCAGAGGTGGATTCGGATTAAGAGTTTTTTTTTTTTTTTTCCCTTGAATGACAGTTCATACTCCCCGCTATGTGCACAGTTAATCATTGCTACTCCCCCCAAACTGGAAAGCTGTCAGATTCTGAAGGAATAAAGTCAAGCGAGGTAGTGGTGAAACAGATGCCAGACTAGAGGATGTTCTCTCCATGCAAATGAAATAGAAATTCCTTTGTGTGACCTCACAAGTAAGATGACTCAGTTGGGCCAGAGGCAGACATCCATGCTCAACACCAGTAAATTAAAATGCGTTCTGGCTGGACAAATCAACATTTTCATTTATCCGGTTACTGTTTTTCAGAATGCACATGCATTCACCAAGGCAGGACTGATGTTCTCTTTTATGCAGATCATTGTTTATTGGCAGAGATTAAAGAGGCATTTTAATCCTTTCTTGCATACACAACTCTCTGTGAACCCATGAGTACACCACCATAGGATGGAGGGATTATTCACTGAGAAATATGTAGGAAAGAAATTCAAACCTTGCAGTTCTTTCTGCTCTTAAACATATGAAAGTGTCTGAGCTGCTCTGTTCAGGTGAGCTGAGTTTTCTTTAATGAGAAGCAAAGATATTTAAAGATATTGAAAATTCACTCTCAAATATTCACTGGCCTTGAACCACTGGCACATTTATTTGTATCTGCAACAGCAGAGCAAAACTCTATAGTGGCTCTACATTTTCTTGTCTAAACATCCAAAAAAGAAGAAGAAGCTGAAGAAGGCTGTTTGGTTGGTTGAACACATAGTTAACTTCACATAGGCAGCTACACATTCAGGTGAAATCTCACGACATGGAATCATAATATATTGAATTTGGATTTTTGCCGTTGATTTATACAATGGACCGTGTACTGTTAAAAATTACAGAAGTCTATGAGTCTTCCTAAGTTAACTGTATATACAAAAACAAACTGATAGTATAACTGATAGTAACACTACAATATAAGTGATGGAATATTGTCCTCCTTCGCTATGACGCACCTTAATAAAACAGGGTGCAACCAGCTTTCTTAAGGAGTCACATTTACCGGATAGATTTTAACCATGAACAATTAAGGTGCGGAGTTCAAGGTAAGTGCAAACATCTCTAGGACACTTTTTAGAATCGAAGCAACATGGATGCAACAAATCATAGACAGAGAACGTCCTATAATCTGCAAGAGATCAGGGATTTGAAAGAAGATTGATCTTTGTGCAGGACAATAACCCAAATCTTACAGTGAAACACACACTGCAGTGACTTAAACCTCCTCTTCAAATTTACTAACATCATTTATCGTTGGAGTCAGTTTAACCCCAGCAGATTAAAAAAGGCAGTATTCTGGAGTGACCTGGTCACAGGCCAGAGCCCAAGCCAATCACCACCAGTCTCATGAGTGTTTTTGCAGTGTCAAGAAATAAATATGTGGTAAGAAAACCAACAAAACATCATTTCTGCCAAGGGATTCCCTACCAAACAGACTCGTGCACTTAACAAATTCCTGTTTTACATTTATATATTCTTCAGAAGTTTCTAGAGAATTTTATTTTCACTTCACCATTTCAAAGTGTTATGTGCCCATCAATGGCAAAAAAATAAAACAAAAAAAAAAAACAACCAATCGAGTACATTATGATTCCATGTTCTAAGATCAAAACATGTCAAAGTCCAAAGCCAGTGAAATCTTTTGGTAAGACAGGATCTGTCCCAACCCTAGTGTTTTGCCAAATTATTTCACCGGCTTCAGTGAAAACGTCTCAGGTACATAGAGACAGAGAAAGACAGAGAAAGCTTGGTAGAAATTGAGAAGGGGGAGACATGTATCCATTAAAGCCTGTCGAGGGGTGAGAGCTCTCTGATGAGGTGTTGTTTTGTATTGATTGTCCTGCATCGCTGTGTAAGAGCAAATGGGGATCACTGGGGTGGGATGACCTTGTGTTGGGCTGAAGCCTGTTCCCTTCACTCATATAGACTCAATAAGAACTGATTGCTCCCTCATACATACTAATGACCTCCCTCACTACAGCTGAAAAGATGGCATTGCTTTAGACAAGGCTTGTTTTAATGGATTACGCTGAAAAGTGAGTGTATTTCAGGGAGTTTTTGGAATATGTTTTTTTACAGGCAGTTGGTCAAATATCCATTTACATTACTTAGTGAGTCATCACAAATGCAGGCAAAAAAGTGTAGGTATTGACAAAATGAATGGTGGGTGGGGGGGTTGGGGGAGGAGGATGGCATAGGTTTGGTCATACCTTTAAGTTATAAATAACATTATTTGCTTGTTGTATGATGAATATGGCTACTAATCCACCTCAGTTTGGATAGCATATATATTATATATGATTTCCTACCTTGCTCTTTCTGCCCAGTCAAATTGTATAGTTGTCTCTGTTTCTCGTTCTGGTCTTCCAGCGTTTTTCAGGGTTTCATTCTGATGTGTAGGTGTTTATCGGGGTGAGCATGGTGTTTAAACTCCTCTGGAGTTGTTTGGGGCTGGTCAGAGAGAGAGAAAAGTGTTCCCACTGTGATTCTGTCCTGGGGCGTGTTAATGCTTTACTGACACTCTGTCTCCTCTGAGCGCCCCGTGAATCCCCTGCCCCTGTCAGCTTAAATCACTGCCTCTCCTGCTGGCAGCTCACATTCACACAAAGAGACACCTCGACAGGAGTTTAAAGAGAGCGAAAATGCCTGAGAAAAACGACAGATCACACCCCGAAACGCCGCACACACCGCACGCGGTGAAGCACGCCGAATGCACCACCAACTCGCTACCTCCTAGACGCCCGGACCATCTTCTCCAACTATGCCATTTAATATAACTGTCATGCTGGAGAAAAGTCGATATTAGATATTTTGTGAATGTCATGAATTACAAAGTTATTGGGCCATATCAGAGCAGACAAAAAAGCATAATGATGGTGGATTGTACTCAATCCAACCCTATGGGCAGAATGCGCCTGCTTCTTTGACCCCAAACCTTACTGTTTTAGTCAGTCTGCACTTGAGGAAATGTCTGTGCAGTCTTTAAGAGGTTTGATTTTGTGTGCTGACCCAGTCTGTGTAGTGCTGCTGGGACTGTCTCTCCGCTCTCTGACCCTGTTTCACTGTCTTCCCCACTGTTCTTTAAAACACGTCTGTGTACGCTCGCGCCATTCTCCTCTATGTTCCCTGCAGGCACCAAAAAAACCAGACAACACGATTTGCTCTTTCAACAGGAAGGGGGAAAAAAAAAGCAGAGCCGCTGAAAAACTCTCTCTTTCTGAAATGGCAGTTCACAAACGGTTTTACAGTTTTCATCTGGATTTCTTTGTTTTCATATTTACATTTTTGCCTGACGCGCACAACCGTCTGGAACACACTGCTGTGATCTGAACTTCAGATGGAGATACATGTGAGTTCACAGGATGAGATGAAAAAAAAAAAAACCCACAAAATAAAGCATTAAGGATTACGTCCAGGAGAGAAAAACAAGAATCACAGTGAATTCAAAGAATATACGGGGACACTGAGGACAGTGGCTTCATTACTGATATGTCATGACTCCTCTCGATTTGCAATGTCTGAGACAGACGCTGTCACCATATCCCAAATCTCTTGTTGTGATTAAGGGCAGAGACTGGATCATTTTCCCTTCGCTCTATGCCCCCTCAGGTTGTCTTAGGCCTGTTTTAGGCCCAACAGGGGTGATAAATGGTATTGAGTCTCCTGTCTGTGTGTCTCTCAGCTCTAATTTGTTCCTGATGCTCTTCAGAGATTGGCTTTCTCTCTCTGACACCAGCATTGCAAGAGGACAATCGGTTTGCCAAATTACACCAGACAAGGACATGCTGTGTGTTTGTTGGAGTAATCAGTTGATGGCTTTGACACAGACCAGTTATTATTCAGCTGCTGCTTTCATTCCTCCCTTGATCTGTCTCTATTTTTTGTCTCTCTATACACAGGAAACACTTTCACCTCAAACAGTATCTAATATCATATCTGTCCTTGTAAACGACTGAAGTGATTGGCCAGGAAGTATTGTCAAATGACTGACATTGTGATGAAGGCCCTAGTGGTTCTTCAGTCAGTAAATATATCAAGGCTGCTTTGGAAGCTCCCTTCCTCTGAGGGTGTCGGGGCTCTCTAATGGGAGTTATGACGGTAAATGACAGAACTGGAAAACACATTTTTCTTAGCTGAAAAGAACAGTACTATCAGTCTCAGGGCATTTAGGAGCACAATCAAATCTACTGTATAACAATGACCTTTAGAGCCTTCTTTGTCTTTTATACAGGACTTGCAGAGCTCTCGGTGCTTAATTGAATTGCATATTTAAACAAAGTGCTATCTGTGTGTGTGTGTGGGGGGGGGGGGGGGGGGGGGGGGGGGGGGGGGGGTTGGGGGGGGGGAGACAACACAGTCTAACTGATTATGCTACACCAGCACTGCTGGCACAAACAGCACGGCAGAGGATATTTACAGTTTTATTCTGTAACTCTGTTACATCTATGGGTATGTCAAGCAGAATTTAACATACAGTTCCTCATCATTAATCCTCTTCTCCATCATGTAAAGACACACGCGCACACACACACACTAAGATTCATTACATATTGTAATTGAGCAGCAGGTTGGTAAATAACAATCACAGTGCCTGTGGAGTTATTTGCAGCATTGACTTGGAATAATACTCAAGAGAGAGTGAGGATTAAGGAGTGTGTGTTTGTGTGTGTGTGTGCACGTGTGTGTGTGTGTGTGTGTGTGTGTGTGTGTGTGTGTGTGCATGTGTGTGTGTGTGTGTGTGTGTGTGTGTGTGCTTGTATCCCCAGGGGAAATGCTGTCTATCTGAGTTCACACAAATGCTCCTAGACGGTCTCAGTGGTCCTGTTAGTGCTTCTGAATGATTTAAGCATGGCACGTCAGTCCTGTCTGAGGAGGAGGGACTAAAACTCTCACACAACTACCACAAAATATTTCACGTCCTCCTACTGTAGCCTAATGACCCATTAGTGTGCTCTCCCCCTGAAGCAGGAGAACTGCACAATGCTGTAAACACCCACACTGGCCGAAGCCTTAGCTTTCTGACACTGTCTGGACAGAATTAGAAGCATGACCAGACAGGAAAGACTACGAGACTCCTGCTTTCTTAAGCCGCTCAACCAGAGTGAACACAAGGCTAAAATAATCACTAATCTCTGGTTCTGTCTTTCTATACTCTCAAAGCCAGCCTTTGTATGTATGTGGCCACAGGGTCAGAGAAGCCACAGTGCTCTCTCTCTCTCTCTCCTTCTTTCAATCCCACATCATGGAGGAAAAAGCTACGCTGCAATTACACAACCAAACTTGGTCCAGTGGGAACGGCCTCACTGCGTGCCTCTCACAGCCAGAGAGAAGGAAGTCACTGGGATTTATCCGACGCTGAGGCTTAGTGCAATTAAGAGCTCGGGAATGGCAGTGGGCATTATTACTGGATGAGTGGCAGGACTTAGGAACACCTGAGGCTCCTGAGTGCTATTTGAGTGCTCGCCAAAAGCAAACAGAAAATCTTAGCATTATATAAATTAGATGCATTTAATTGTTGTGGTAGTACAGACGTGGATGTGGCTGTTCTCAGAGCTGTATTCGTTTTTAGCAGTGGTAGTCTTAGTAGAGGGGTTTCATGGTGTGGCTAAGCTTTAGTAATAAATGAAGGGCAATGAGTTAAATAGCACTGTTTTATAATAAAATATTTCCTAATTTCCTAATGTAATAATCACAGCAGTAGTAGCTAGTATAACAATATGAGATTTTAGACCGAGCAGAAGAGGTAGTACTAGAAGTAATGTTTGTAGCAAAGATTGCAGTAATACTATTTGTGGTAAGAGTAATAAGAGTGTTTTGGTTGTAGTCCAAAGACAGACTTAAAAGACATATGCAGTGACCCAAGGACAATAGAGCAAAATACTCAGTTGAGATGGAAGAATGTAACTGTCCCCCAAGAAACCCCACAGGCTCATGATTTTATTTAAAAAGGGATCAACATCAAATGGATGGAGGGATGGATGGAGGATTTTTAATGCTGCCCTTTTCAAAGATTCGTAAAATATTAAATACATTATGGTTAAGGTCAAATAATACCACTGATCTAGATTTTATTTATTTGCTTTTAAAAATTTCAAAGTTTTGGAATTGAAGTCTGGAATGCCCTCATTTATCAGCTGCTTTGATTTAAATAAAAAGGGTAGATTTCTGTCAGCTTAGTGGTTCATATGTTGAATATGAGAAAGCATTCCCTGTGTTTCACAGAATCTGATAATAGATGAAATCATCAGAGCCAAATCCTCAAATCACTGTTCACTGTTCAAGTCACTCCTCATACTTTCAGCTGAGAGACTCTGGTTGCAAGGTTCTACTTCATATAATTGGTCATGGGCTTTCTTTACAGGTCATATTACTGTGCTCCGTTTTGTATAATGACAATATTTTCTATAACAGCCTGAAATGGCAGTCGCATAGGCTCACATATGTGATATCAAAGTAATGTACCAAAATGAGAATAAATAAATAAACATTTACGGCTGAAATTGGAGATTAAGCAGCTACTCAATGCAAATACAGAAGCCTGTGAATACTGCATGATAATTACACATTCCTTTCAGCTCATACTTTGCAGTGATACCATACTAAGTAGTAATTACTTAAAAAAAAAAAATAAATATCATCAAATGTTCTCACATCAGCGACAAAATACCCATGCAGCAGTAGCACTAATGAAATGTAAAAATGATGGTCAGTGCTTATTTTTCAGACTCATAAAGCGGAAACAGCCAACAGTATCAAACTATTTGTAAAGTGAGATCTTCTCTCTAAGGCACTAATTATTTGTTGACCCTGTTGGTCTAGTAATAATAGCTAATTGGGTCTTTGGTACTGATAATTATGCCTTGTTCCTAAACTACTCATACACATAACCAATGGCCCTTTGTGAGTCAACAGGATATTATATAGCACGTACAGTATCTAATAATTTACTTTTGATATGGGACTATTTTTACCTTACAGTAAACTTGGATTTTTTTGTCAAAACTAGAGAAAATGGTTCAGAAAATCATTTGGTATCTCTCCTATGTATTCCTTATGCCTAACTGTCTGCACTGTCTATACATAAAATGGTGTAATCACTCTCTGGTAATACACATCTAAATGCTGAAAAAAAAAGCAACTTTGCTACTTTACATCGGCCAGTTTGTATTGTGTATTGGCCAGTTACTTTGTATTGTCAGTTACATTGTATGCACGTGAATGCATGCATTTAGTATGATATTAAGATAACATAATCATGTATTACATCCTAAATGATACTTAAGTATAATCTGTACTGCAGCACCGGGTCAGACTTGCAGCACAGAAGCAGCACCCCAGTGATAGACAGTATCACATGGATAACTTTAAAAAAAAACAGTATTAATACAAAACATAAAGTATTAATCTGTAAAATGCTGACCAAAGTCATGTTTTCTACAAATGAACCTGTGATCAGTTTGTGTGTGTGTGTACCTGTCCTCCAAACCGATCTCATATCGGTTGTTCCTTCTGCACTAGGAGTCAAAACCGAAGATGCAGTGAATAATTTATACAATTAAACTATCGGTGCACACTATTTCATCTTGATTAAAGACGTACTTTGCGAGAAATCATGTTTTGTCGCATAAATGAATTGCATCAATTATTGATGTATTGAATACATATAGTACTTGCGCCGAAGATCGACTTTGCTGCTATATTTAGGTCAGAGAGGGGAACAGACAAAACGGTATCGATGTGGATCGAGCGCAGTTCAATATGTGCAGTATGTCCGCTAAGGTGTAATCTTTCCAGCTGATTAGTTTACCATAGCCACTGGAGTGACTGATGATCACTACTTGAAGAAACTGAAATGCAACACTAAGTCAATAAAGATGATCGTACACAGATGATCGATAGTTTTCTAGCATCCGAAATTATTACAAACCTTTCATTGCTCATAAAAACGCAATGTACATAACGACAGTGCTCGGCAAAGGAAAAAACGGCTCAGCGGCAAATAAGCAAATATATAAATAAATAAATACACTAACAAACCGTGGGAGTGTGTAATATCTGTGCGTAAGAGACACACATCACGACCAGCAAGAATTTCTTATGATAAGTTCATATGGTTGTATTAATATGTGCGTAAAATCGTTAGATAGCCTATATACCAGCTGACCAAAGTTCCCTGTATTGATCCTTTGGAAAATTAGGGCTCCTTAATCCTTTTTAAATGTCTGTCTGTAGACACATCAGTTAGCAGCTTTTGCAAAAGGTCATTTTGATTTTAACTGCAAACCACAGATATGAATCACAAAATATCCTACCAAACCTCCCTGAAAACAGGTAAAGAGGCTCGCGTCGGTCCACTACTCTTCCCTTCGACTTAATTACACGTGAAAAGTTATCTGAGTTTAGTCAGCTCTTCCTGTTTTAAAAAGTGAATCTTCAGTAACAGTGTAATGCAATTCAATATGCTCGGATAATGGCTCTACTGTATGTTTGTTTCATAAACTGCATATTACCGGAGGCGTGCATTATGCGTCTGTTTTGTGTTGAAATAACACGGCACATGCACACCCTAGCGATGTGACCAGGGTCATAATGGATACTCATGCATCACCTCCTCACGATAATTGACCCGAGCTCCATTTTTCTTTTTAGAACTCGAAAACCTTGACAGGACCTAAAGTCAAACAGGATTAACTGAACAAAGTGTGGCCGAGCCTGTACAGCTCAGTTGGAACGATTAAACTAATTGTCTCAAATCCAGTACCTGACGTGATATTTTTTTAAAAATGTATGGATCACCAGTTGTCATATTATCTGTGTATTGCTCCAGGTTGAGTTGTACCTGCATTGAGAAGTTAGTATTTGAAACAACCTGCCCTTGCTGCGCGTTTTACGCACTGTTGTTGGCACTCTTGGCTAATCCGTTAACACGGATATAAAACCTGCGAAGTCACTTTCTCGTTTTGATTATTTGACATTTAAATTGGGCTAACTGGTCACTGGGCTCCTTCAATGTTCCCTTCTCCTCATATAAAGATTTTTATGCCCATTGAAAGCAGAGACTGGATGGGCTGTAATCCATAGCTATATACGTGCGAAATGCCGTGGTACCACTGTTATCCTCCTCATTAGCCATTACCACAGTAAGAGCACGCAGACGGATAGTGCGATGAACGCGAGACGAGAAAAAATGCTCTGCGCTCGAGTCTGTATGTGTATGAGGCTCGTGCGCTGTGGAACAAAGCTGGAACAAATAGTGTCCTTGATGTAGTTGTTTCTCAATGTTGTGGTAATTTGATATCTTATGAAAGTCTCTGAATGGGTTGTCGTTGTCCAAACAAGGCATGGCGCACAGATTTTTATCCAACAAAGAAAGAAAGAAAGAAAGAAAGAAAGAAAGGAAAAGGAAAAACAGCCCTAATCCAGTTAGTTGCAACTTCTATCTAAACTGTACCGTCAGTTTGATGCTTGCTATGTACTTATGCAGTAAATGTGACAATCTTACTAAATGATTTGGGATCTGGACGAGTATCAAAGTGTCACTTTTTCTTCGTCCACTGTGCAGGCACTTAAATAGAAATAATATAAAAGCCCAAATGATTACACGATCTGATTATATCCTTGAATTTATTTGTATCTTTCTGTGCCTCGTGGTATTAAATATTTATTGTATGTTTACACAAAACCAACGCTGACAAAGTACTCAGTATAATAAAATTGCATATTCCAGATGATCCTTGATAAAAATGCATGACTTTAAATACTGGCTCTCCTTAAAATGTCAATGTCACGACGCGTACTCTTGAAATGAATAAAATTCCTGTGTAGCCTGACTTTTTCCGGTTCGTAGCGCTGTTTCTGTAGCTAATTTTGGTAGAATAGGCGAACTAGCAAATACATATCCTACGCAACATGTCCGTTGATCGCGTGCATATGTTTTAAGTCGCGTAATTTCATTTTGTCTGTTAGTCGTGCTTCATGAACTTTCATGTAGACTGAAAATAAGAAAAGGTGATATTTAGCCACTGGAGCGGCGACTTTAGTATGATGACCATGATAAACTTAATTATCTCACACTTACTGGCATAGGGCGCAATATCTTTGTACGTCGTCACCCTTTTCTGTTATTTTTTAAAATCATAGCTTCAGTTATCTTACAAATAGGACCGTGTTGTTGTTTTACCACCAGTCATTTTTGACTTAACGCTTTATATTTTACGTTTGTAGCTCTAAGGACACTTCGAGAAGTTTTCCAGCTGTTTCGTCTTTTTTCTAACAGCTGAAACATTGCAGATACAAACAGCATCGCGCTCTCCTTGTTGCGCATTCACTTTTGCTAACTGTTTGAATCGCTGTCGACTTTTTAACTTTCGCAAATTATAACGTATGACACCATGACTTTGACAAATCCAAAATATCAATCAGTTTTATCAAATATATTATCGAAATACTAGCCAAAGAAAACACAACAAACAAACACAAACACTATACAAATATATGTCACGGTATGGACAGCATCACAGTTTCATGACTGATTTACCTGCTTTCAGGCTCTTTCACCTCTCTCTCTGTTTGTTTCCTTCGTCTGGCGGTTGCTGATGGTCACTTGGTCCGCTTCGTCACGCAGCTGTACGTCTGAGGACATGTTTGTGGAGTAAAGCGCGGTTGAAAGGCAGAGCTCGCTTCTTGGCTGGACTTCGGGTGGGAAGAGAGTGAGTGAGTGAGTGAGCGTGAGAGAGGAGGGGGAGGGGTGCGTACACAGACGCAGAATCTCTGGGAACAAACAAACCTGTTTCAGTTCACGTCTCACATACAAAACGCATTGACTTTGAACTTATTTACTGACATATACACATATGCAGATTTTTCTGATAAATTGTAAAAGTGGAGAATCTCCCCATGGAATTATGATTTTGTTGAATCATAATGAAAAGTGGACCGATCATTTCCCATCTAAACTCGATGTGCATATTTCCTCATATATACACACAAACACATGTAAAATATTCGTTACATCCAGAGTTGCCATGTGTCTCCTCCGTTCCGGAAAGAGCGCTTACAGTGGACTCTCCGAGGTACGGCAGATTCTACTTAGTCAATTGTACGATTTCAGCACCACGGACAAGGCAAAGTGCGTCTGAGTGTGAGCTAAGGAGGTAGTCAATACCAAAGCGGAGCAGCAAGTTGATCATCCTCAGCAGCTCTTGCGGTGTTCAGAAGCGGAGGATTAAAAGGATTTTAGCCCTTTGACCGAACGTGGTGGGGGTGTACAGACCTCCCTGATGCGAGATTAGTTTTGCCACTGGTAACCACTTAATTTACCCTTAGAACAATATCTGTCCCTGTCCAATGATCTATATACATTTACTGAGCACGTATTCAATATACCGCACCGATGAATATACCCAAACTAACCGACCTCTTTTGGGCGTCGCTGAGGCATTTACATAGTGCTCGTGGGTTAAGTAATTTCCTTGAATTCTTTGATTTATGAATGGTGACATTGCTCGGGCTTTCCTGACTTCAGCACAGCGTAATTATCTGGCAGTTGATAGAGTTTCACCTTTAGTTACCTAGCAAGATTTACCACAAGATTCCAATCTTCAGTCTTGTCAATGTGTGATTCATCTTTTTAACTGGTCACTAATGGGGTTTTGGTCAAGCAGGTAAGTATGTTTAAATTATCACAACTATCATTTGTCAGAAGGCCGATAAAACGTAAGCAGCTGTCAGTAGCCAGAGGAGAAGAGGACAGGGCATGCCTTTTGCATCTGTTTCTCCAGAAAAAGAAAATGTGTACCTGCATTCAGCTCCATAAAGGGTTTGTGACCTGGGGTTTCACTCTTACAATTGATTGAAAATATGAAAATGTAATGATTTGTCCTCAGCTACCTTATAGCTAGGTCAGACTCTAAAACCACTTATGAACACATGGAAAAAGTAATTGAGGTGAAACAGAGGTCAAACCAGCCATTTACTACATACAAGGTTGAACCTTTAGTATCAGATCTGCATCTGACAAATGAGGACACACACGATAATTTCATGCACCTTGTGATTTTTAAAAAAATTTATGTTATTCTTTAATCACGGCCCTGCATACATTGAAGATCAATAAGTACCGGCCATTGACTGTGATCTTTCTTTAAGATACATCTAATGAATAAAGGAAGAAGTGAACGTTCTGCTGACATCTGGTGGGAAGGAGTCTGTGTTTGTGCTATGTGAGTTGTTCTTTTTTAGTGAAGCTCAAAGACAGGAACTTCTCCTTTTCTTACCATGGTACTAGCGGTAGACCATTTTACATAATCCAGTATCTGTCAGGATATTGAGTTGTTACTGATCACTACTGCAGATATTGACAAAACAGAAATGTACATATAGTTTGTTTCTGAATCTCTTATTTTTGTTAAATTGGAGGAGATACTGGTTGGAATTACATAAAGAGAGGCAATTCTATCTGCAGCTGCCAATTAAGATGGTGGGTTATAATGGTGTTTTGGTGTGGTGAGTGTCTAGACTTCATTTAATCAGACACCCAGGAGCACCAAAAACAATGTTAAATTGGTTTTTCAAATCAATGGTCAGCATGTACATCAGGAACTCCAAAACAAGACAACAAGACAATGAGTAAAAGGGACAGATTTTCTTACTGTTTCTTGGAACTCAGTGTTGAGCTGTTCACGTTGTTTACCTCTACATTTTCAAGCCCTAGTGAAATGACTTGTTGAAAAGAGGATTTAGACATTTTGAGAGATGTTGCTTAGGAAAGAGCAATACACTGTATGGCATCAATACCGATGATATGTAACCTTGTTGTCCTGTCTGTCAGGCTCACACACACACACGCACGCACACACACACACACACATACACACACAGTTACTCATGTGCAAACATGCAAAGCTAGAGACGCTTAAATGTGAAATGGGTCAAGAAAAACGAGGGAATATACAGTCAAGTCATTTAGGGAATTTTTCATTTATTCATCCCGGGACTTCAAAACAAAAATCTATAAATGTAAAACATGCTTTGTACCTGTTTGTGCAAAATGTTGTATTCAGCACCTTTGTTTTGACCTTTTGATTGACCCCGCTGAGTCACAGAAATCTGTTTAATGACTTAAAGCCAGGGTATTAGGCTCGAGCTTTTACTGTTACTTGAACTATTACTGTAGCCATTACTATTACTACCGCTACTACTACTACTACTCCTACTGCTAATCATAATAATGATAATCATCCATCATCATCATCATCGTCATAATAACCACATTCATAGTCATAATAGTGAAAGTTTAAGGAACTTTCTTTATTTTCTAGCAAGGTGCTCAGAGCACAGTCCAAATAAAAAGCTAAAGTGTGTCTTTGTAGCGATGTAATTTGTGACTGAGCTGAAATTGTTACATGTCCACATATCATCCTGCAGTCGCTTTTCAACACCTCTCCATTTCTTTTATTTGTCATTTTCAATATGGCTTGAATCTGACTCATAGTTCTGATCGCACTCCAAGAAAGTTGTTCTCTCAGCACAGTGTCCATTAGGGGAAATGTTAAGGAGTAAAATGTACAGCCCACATGATGGTCTTGTCCTTTGAGGTCTTTCGTATAGTCCTGCATTGAAGTACGAACCACACAAAGTAAGATGACACACATCTTGTTCTAGATTTAGAGTCTCTGTTCTCTGAAAATACTTCTTCACCTTTGTATGCATTGTGATGGACAATCATCAGAGCAATTATAAATGGTTCAGGCTTAATCTTGAACAGACAGAAATGTACTGCTTTAGAGTGCAAACAGGGAGCAAAGTGCACAGTTTGGAGGACCGTGAGATAGATTTTCATAAACCAAAACTGTGGACTCAGAATTTACTAGGGCAGACCCTAGAGGTCAGAACCGCTGCTGCGGTTAGAATCACCCATGATAGTTTTAAATTGAATTCACAGTGGTCGTAGTGCTGCGTGTGTGAATCAGAGAAACAGAGGAAGGGTGACGGATGTCAGGCTTACACAGTGCGAAGGCTTCATTTCCTTGTATAGAGCGTGACATGATCTAGCAGTGTGGCATTTGATAACAGCTCTCTGCATGTCGGCCCTCGCCTCTCCATCACGCCTCGTCTCTCTCAGCGTCGACTCGAGAGTATTTGCGTATTAAGGCCTTAATCAAATCCGAGGGCTAAATGATGAAGATGTCCAAATGTCTTCCGAAATGAAGTTAGACACAGCTGTCTTTTTCTCTGCCTTAATTAGAGCTTGTCACCTTAAGATGAGATGTGCACGCATAGCTCTTTTTTCTCTCTAAGTGCATAATTGTTTGGTTTGTTTTGTTTTGCTTTTTTTTACCTTTTTAACACCAGACTGTATATTATAGCACAGACTGAATTGTGTCAAAGGCTTTTTGATGTTTTGACAGGAATTCATGCAGACAGCATTAATGTGCTGTCACACAGAGATACAAGGGCACTATGTGACATTGACCTACTTTTCAGCGACAAGTGGACACGGCCGATGTTCCTCAATGACCTGGAGGGATATCTTTCTGTTAATGCATTTTTTTTTCTTTGATGCTTTTAAATAATGCCCATGTTAGCTAAAGAATTCTTGAGCGTGTGCAGCACAGGATCACTGATCATATCCTTTAAAAAGAACACATAAATCGGGGCAGCCATCTCGGCTCTGGGAGCATCTGAATCACAGTCCTCTGATAAGTGTGGTAATAACATGTATGTGAGACAATAGTGGAGCAGTTTGTCTTAACTGGGTCTGACAAGCCAATGAGAAACCGACCTATTCTATTCAAACAGGAGATCAGCCAAAACCACAGAGAGAGAAACACTAAAAAGTATGCATTGATCAATAGAACAGCCATTTAATGTCATCCAGCAATGTGTCAAAGAACCGCTAGATTTTGGATCGTTAGGCTGTTAATTGCAACTCTCTAGCGTGACCAAGAAAAAAATATGTGTTTATCGGTTTTACAGTAATGGAATGCACCAACAATATTACATACTGACAGTGACCTTATAGGTAATGCTCAGAAAATAAAACATGTATCTGATCAAAGTGGGTAAATCTGAAGGACTGTGATCTGGGCTGTGTTCTGTTCTTATTGGGGTGGGGGACTGTTGTGATGTCACAAAGGAAGATAAACCCGTTCCTCAGTCAATGCCAATGCTCATTCAGTTGCTGAAGACGTTTGGAGCTGTGCCAATCCCACGGCCTGAACTGCTCTTGCGGCCAATGGCCAGCATGTTAACTACTGGCTCAGACAGACACCTGCCGTACAGCATAAATTTCACTGAGTTCATGAGGCATCTGAGTTTTATTGTTTGTCTTCGCATCTTTAATCATGGTCATTTCTCTGGCATGGTTGTGTTCTCATGTTTTTTCTGCTTGTTAGGATGACAGTTGAGTTATGAGCAAAGTGATCTGATGCTGGGAACAGCACTTGGCTTCTGCTCTTGTCATGACTAGTTGCTTTTGTCAGCATGCTGTGTTCATTCTGTTCTCACACACCGTACAATCCAACGGCTGGCTGAGATGTTTATGAATACTGAAGGGATTTTGTTAACATCAGCATGGTAGAAATGCAGCACTTTAGCCTGTTGACCCAACCAGCACACACATTTGTTTGTGAGAGAGTGTGTGTGTGCGTGTGTGTGTGTGTGTGTGTGTGTGTGTATTTTGAACTTTGTACGTTGTTCCCTTCTGTGGTATTCTTGTAGTGCATTTACTGGTTCAGCAAAATAAAACCTGCTGATAGGCTCACATGGGAATATCTTCTAAATTATCTTTTTACTTTCAACAAATATTTGTTCAAATGTTTCTCTAACCCATGTTGCATTAGGGTCAGATTCAGAGTGCAATGGTATAGCCCTCGGCTTCATTATTCCAACTTTATGTAAAGACCTGATGAAAATGATCAGAATACTGATTAAATGTTGCTCATCAAGCGTGGTGAGATAAGAGACTTTTATTCTCAGAGGAAAGTATCATACAGGACCTACTCATGGACAGAGTTCATTGTCTTCAGCACAGAAAATACGCTTCCAGTTCTCAGTATTGCTGAATGATCTAATTAGCATTTCTTTAGATTTAGTGCTTTATAGTAGCCTATTTGAAAGCAATTAAGTAAAGTGATAGCGCTGGTTGGTCACACAAAGCAGTGAAATCTGCAGTGGTGATGAAGGGTTCACACGTTGCTAATGGTGACTGATGCAGCTTCTGTGTCCTCATTTTAAGCTTATCCCCTTACAATGAAATCACTAACAAAATTTTTCTGGTTTGTTGTTGTTATTTCAGTCAGTCAGTTTTTGCCAATGGCGTTTTGTTTGCATTTTGAAATCCATAAAATATATCATTTTGCCTGGCCATCCATTAGGCTTTAAAGAAATGAGCTGACATCCATACCATTCTGCTATGTGTTATTATCATACTCTAGTTTTGGAATGATCTGTTGGATTTAAAAACAAAAAGTTTCAGTCAAAAGTTAAAATGTGCAAAAAATGCACAAATTTTAGACAATATTTTTACTGGCAAGTACCGAAGAAGAGTAAGCGTTAGTCTAACAATATTGTGGGAAACAATCTATAAGTCCTTTGGTAAATAGTTTGTGATCCAAAGTCATTTCAACAATAAACCAGTACTTTTGAGTGCTTTGTTGTTTGCACACTGACATTGAAAGCTCCTTGACTGATGTTCTGTCTGTACTGTTTTGTTTTCTGCTATGTTGTTTATGATTGTTCATTTGTACCTGGGCCAGTGCTATTCAGCAAAGGAGGTCACTTACTGAGTGTATGGTAAATATTTTTATGGCTTTTTTCTGGAACTCTTGAAGGTGACTTGGCATGACAGGCACAGCAATAAAAGACACATAAGAGCCAATTTGGCCTTTTGCTCTCTTGAGCTTTGTAATATGTGGTGGGGCTTACCTACCACATACTAATCTATTATCTGAAGAGGAGATAAGACATTGTGTATGGAGACGACCACTGTGCCTGACAGAGAGTGTGAGCGTGTGCGCGTGTGTGTGTGTGTGTGTGTCTGCATGCAGATTCAGGGGCATCAGAAGTCAACCTATCTTAATATAGTTTGAGTTTTAAAAGAACATGGTGGGAAAGAACAGCCCAGGCATCTGTGGATAAATAAGATGGTGAGAAAATGTTCAGAGCATGCCTTTGAATGGGGTGTTTGCATGCCGGTCGGTTTGAAGGACAGAGGCAGTGAGAGTTGAGAGGGAGATTTATATTTGCTTTGTCAGGGAGAATATTGTTTTGTAAATTGAGTATACCGTACAGTGTGCAATTGACAAGCTACTTTTACCCCATTACTTTTACGCTGTATTCTTTTTTTCTTTTTTAGATCAAAAGACCTGTAGATAATATCCTTTTTGACAGAGAATAGCTGTTATATTTTAAGGCTTGTCATTTCACCAACCTGGTCTGGTTTTTTTTTTTGCCCCTCGCAGACTCCACAGACGTCTCAAGAATAAAGAGAAGCTGAACTTTCTCATCAACAGACTGCCAACCAAGCAGGACGTAAACATATGTTTTCACATCCACTAATCTGTTATTTAGTGGTCACTGCAAGTCTGCTGTCGCACTGATTTCATTGAAAATGGCAGCCTAATATGTATGACTCATAAAAATGCAAATATCTTTTATTAGAACTGCCCACATCAACAGGCAGGAAATAGAATTCTTCTTTATGGGAGGACAAGAGCCAAGCAGTTTACTACTTATGTCTATATTAGAAAATATAGTTATGTCAGAAGGGCATTCATCAGGAATTGGATTCAAAATGGTAAGATCTATGAGGCATTATGATCAAATGTTGTTCAAAACCTGTTTCAGAGAGGAGGATTAGAGCAGTGTTGAATGCAGATGATGAATGTAGGGAAGATGTGAGAACAGAGGAAAGGAAAGGAAAAGAAAATTAAGGAGAGGAGAGGAGAGGAGAGGAGAGGAGAGGAGAGGAGAGGAGAGGAGAGGAGAGGAGAGGAAAGGAGAGGAGAGGAGAGGAGATGATGTTAGGGAAAAAGACTACAAAGGCAGAAGAATAATAATGAAAATATTGAATTAACCATCTAATCACATATCACAGAAATGATTTCAGTGCTGAGTGAGGAAAGGAAGAGAGGGTAGCAGAGGAGAGGGGAAGAGAAAAGATGAGAGGGAGTAATGAATCATTACAAATCCGAAGTGAATACAACTTGTGTTCAGTAAACAGGGGATTTGGTCAGTGGGGGAGGATAGCAGCAGAACAAAAGGGAGTTCAGTCTGTCCTGAGCAGGGGTCCCTTCACCTCCAACTAAATAAGGAATGGCAATCGATTGTGCCAAGTGGACCAAGACAGGCGTGAGGAAATTGAAAATTATTCCTGGTGCATGTAGGAGTCATTCTCAGACAGTGAGAGAGAAAGACTCTCATCAGTGGGTACCTCAGATCTCAGCGGGAGCCAATCAAAGCCAGCACTGAGAAAGTCCATGTAAGCAGCCTGCTCTCTGTGTGAAAGTGTCAACCCCACTACCAAACAGGCACCAGATAGGTATTCTGGTAAATATTTCTGAAAAGCATATTGGCAAAATGACATAAATTAATCAAAAATAAACAACTAAATGAATAAATTATGTGTGTGTATATATGTATATATATGTGTATATATGTGTATATATATGTATGTAAATCTCGTTGACTGCATCATCATAAAAGCACTGAGCTATAGCAGAACAAAAACAGCTTTTACTTTCAAAAATCAATGAACTGCAGTGTATAATACACAAATAATGGCAACACGAGGAGCAGGGGAATAAGCAGAGAGGCTGGGTAGAGGGTAAGGCAGAGTCCAGTCACGATTTTAAATCACTAAGCTTGATGAGGCCAATAAGAGATGAGCACAGTGCAGCTGAACAATGCTGGATCCTTTTATTTGGTCTTAATTACACCATAAATTTCAGCTGTAACATTAACCATCGCTGGCTAAACCTAAAGGGAAATTATACACCACAATTAATTGTAAATTGGGGTATTGGTCAAACTCTGTAATTTGTATTAAGAGCCGGTGTTTAATGTGAACATCTGAAACAGACAGTCAATCCAACAGCACGGTCAGGTGAGACAGTAAAACAGAAGATGCCTTTTACATTGTATAAACGGCTAAAGTGCCACATACCAGTTATCTTTGTATTTGATCCTGAATTTTTGGGGTTTTTTTAGTCTTCAAATACTTGAATCCTGCAAGAGCACAGTCTATTCTACTGTTTTTAAGTGACAAGGACAATTTTCATATTACCATAAATTCATTTGATGAATTACATGAATCAATGCCTTTGACTGATTCTGTTAATATTCAGAGCCCCAGTTGAGTGTGGGAGTTGTTGATGCTGTTTCCCTTTGTTCTAGACCATTGTTTGTGATTAGGGAAGGCTTTTGGCTTGATCAGGATGAAGTCTGTTGATCTACTGCGTCCATTTAAGCTTCTGCAGCTATTAGGGCAAATGTAGCACCCCAGTCATTACAAGGTGTACACTAGATATCACTTTATCCGTTGGAGCTAATAAAACTCTGTGTGTGTGTGTGTGTGTGTGTGTGTGTGTGTGTGTGTGTGTTTCCCCTGTACCCAGTAAAGTGAGAATATGCTTTAATTTCTGTGAATCACCATAGTAACATTAAGATGCCTACATATTTTTAGATAAAGGTCAGTGCAGTGTGTTTTTATAGCAATCCTCTCTAAGCTGAAGTTAATAAAGAGGAGCTGCCTTTCAGCAAACTTCCTTTGCTGAATGTCAGTGTCGGTCATTCTTCTAAAAGTGCTGGGATCCAGCTGCAAGTAAATGGATGAATATGTGTGCATTTACTAAATCTCCAAACAGTTATGTGAGTATTGAACATACTGCTACCTTGTACATGCTTATGTGTCACAACTGATATGTACCAAAAATCCATTTGCATGCACTACAGGATAGGATATAGCATGCAGTATGTTAATATTATTCTTATTGTGTCAGATGAGCTTATACTGTGATTGTTACGCCATGAATGTCTAAGCCATAGCACTCTTTAATGTAACCATGACTTTAATGAATTTACATCTCAGTAGACAGTGCTGTAACCAGGACAAAGCACTCTGTCACAGAGTGGGGCCTCCCCAATTATTTTCAGTGTATTTGACAGTTGAGAATGTTGAGTTACTGTGCCCTGCATGCTACTAACAGTCACATTTAATTACTTTCCTGTCTTTGATTTTGCAGCTTTGGTATGCCAATAACAGTATCCTCCCTTTAATACACACGGAGAGAACACAATTGCATAATGAATATGCCTGTAGCTCATTTTCTCAACAATTTTCTGATGTTGTCTCACACACACCTCATAAATAGGAATGCTTATTGTTGTGATCACACCGTGACGCACTGACAAATTCCATCATTACTCTTCCAGCGCTGTAGTTTTGTGCAGCACTGTGTCTTCCTCCATCATTGCCAGAGTGATTCATTCTCATTTCTGTGACATCTTAATGTTTTCACTCTTAAGACACAGCTGCTGTGCTCATTGGTACAGCGCGTATGTGCATGTGGTTTATGTACCAAAGTGCTCTGCCATACATACTGAAAATACGAAAGACCCAGCCCTGGCCAAATGCATCTGATTCTTTACCTTGTTAAGGTAAATTGCTGATTAGATTAATTGCTTATTCCTACTACTTTCCTAATACTTTCCATTTCCTCTCTCTCTCTCTCTCTCTCTCTCTCTCTCTCTCTCTCTCTCTCTCTGTTTCTATCTGTTTCTATCTGTCTCTAACTCTTTCTGCCTCTCCGGTATTTAAAAAAGGGTAGACTGTACTGATATTATGGCTGACCTGAAGCTTAGCCTGATTGCTGTGTTTCCATAACTTATCCTTATCTTTCTGTCTACCTCAAAGGAACCTCACGGATATGATTTACCACAACTTTCTTCCTCTCTCTTTGCTTATCATAGCAACAGGAAAACAAACCATACAGGGACTCTGAGACAGACAGAGCCAACTCTCCACCTTGTGATGTCAGAGGGAGGAAGCGACAGAAGTTTCCATAGGAGCTAAAAAAATCTTTTTCATTTAAATGTCATTGAATTGGTCCCAAGTTTTTGGCATACAGTGCACTTAATACTTCTTTTTGAATCCTTCAGAAGTTTTCTGCTTCGGTGATTATGTTCCTAGGCTGCTGTAGCTGTAAAACTAATGACTCGAACCAGATGGGACTCCCACACTTTCGGGATTCTGTTGCAGATGGCAGTTAAATTTATAGAGGGACCTGTATTGTTGCCAGTATTAAGAGATTATAATTGCCAAATCAAACATGAGTTGTATGAATGAGACAAACTTAAAGTAATCACTAGTTCTGTCTGTTATTTATTTACTTTTTTTTGTCATAGCATAACATGTCTCTCATAAACGGAGGTGGAAAAATATATTATAATTTATCCTTTGTCACAGTGGGCAGCAGTATTTCAGACTTTGAAGTCTTATTTCAGACATCTGTCGTCTCATGGTTCTTTTTCCAAATCACCTCTATTAAAAGGTTTCTCTTTTCCTTTTTTCTTTTCTTTTCTTTTTCTTTTTTTTTTAACAACAGAACTTGAATACTGTGCTAGACATAAATACAGTGGGGCTGTAAGGTGTAAAAATACCTTTTCTTGTGTATGTGCTTGCACATTTACACAATATGAATCATTCCATGAGGTAATTTTCAAACTAATACAAATGACAATGAAACAAAATGATTTACAAACCAATTGTAAGACTTAACATCTGAACTGAAACCACTCAGCACAAGTGTTATGATGCTTCATTGATACATTTTAAAACTCTCTGCATACAGGATTTAAAGTGTAAATAGGAGTTTTCCCTCCAGGTGTATGTGACTCTCATTCTGTAAGCTTCAACCACTGATGGGCTTGTCAGATGTGCTGAAGTGTTCGTATGCTGGAATGTTTTAGACATGTTTCTCGTAGCAGCGCTCCAAGTGTGTGGGCATTCTCTGGGCTCTGGACCAAGACACCCAGCCCCCTCTCTCCCTCCCCCACTCAACCTTTTTCTGTCTGTCTGTGTGTGAGGGAATCTCTGTTTATCCTTGACCATGAGGCAAGATTACACACAGAACACACTCCATTCAAAGAAATTTTGCATGCAGATGAAAATGGAGATTTGATATTTTATCTCATGATTATGCACAAGTGATAAGGAGAGAGAGAGAGAGAGAGAGAGAGATGGAGCGGACATGAATGTAGATGGGGTGGATTGTTCTCAGTGGACCGTTGTTCCGTCATCTCTTCATTCATCTCTGGTTAAATCATCTGTTCATTGTTTTATCTTCACTCCCACTGAAGTTGCTCCATTTTAACACACTTGCTCTGACATTGCAGATTATCCTCTTGCACATTGTTTCTCTCTGTAGTTGTTTTACTTTTGGATTCAGTGTACATCTTAAATAATGCAACTTCAATTAGCCTGCCATGCTCCCATCTGACTACGTTATTAAAAGGCCTTGAATATGTTGGAGTCAATTGCCTTGTTCTGGGAAAGTACTCTCAGTTCAATATGCAATACTTCAGTGATTTCCTACATCCTCCGCACTACTCCAAACCAGCCAGCAGCATCGACAGCATCCACGGAAGCTCCGCTAGGGCTTTTTGGCAGCTCCACCATCTCCTGAATGTGCACAACATGCACAACATCATTTCTCTGCATATCTTTGCTCAGGAACGGAACCCTAACTTTATTATTGAATTTGTGGTGCCAACAGCCGACTACCAACTATATACTTGTCATTTTTCCACAGATTAAATTTTACTTTGAATTTTATTTGGAACTTTTCAAAGACACAAAATTTCATGCTTCGTGGTTATGAATGTCTTCTCCTTACCCCTGTAGAGTGAGGTCTCACTTCCTTGTACAATGGGGTATTGTCACTGATGCCGATGTGGGTGGGAGGACATTTACCATTGCTAAGATGTATCCCACATGGTACAGATGTATGGAGGTTACAGAGAAGTGGCTTAAAATAAGAGTGTTGAAGAAGAGCATGAGTCAGTGCTGGATCTTATCTAATCTTAACCTGTGGATCTTCTCTCAGCAGCCCGCCCCCTCTCTCTCTCTTTTCTCCCCTTTATCTGCCGTGAAGCCATTTGTGAAAGTGCAAATGCAAAGCTAAATTGCTGTGATCAGACGAGAACTCCATTAGCATGATAACAAAGCACCCCTGTTTCTCATGCCAGCTATATTTGGCCCCAATTTACAAGCATTTGTGCTTCTACAGTGAGAGACAAACCAAGAGAGAGCATCTCTCTTCGGTATCTCATAGACAGCCTCCGTGGGTTTGGACGTGGAATCCCTAATTTGGCAATCGGTTAGTTGACTGTAGCACTGTCAGTCTGTCGCATACAGTTTGTGGTATCTCTGGCAAAGGGTTTCTGATGGAGAAGTTATGACACGTTGGCTCTTTTGGCACATCCATCCGCTTGATTGACAGTGAAAATGAAATGCAGAGGCAGCTAATGTGGTTTCCTGGCTGTCTGCTTTTCTTCCACTTCCTTCTTCTTCCTTTTTTTTTTTTGTTTTCCCTCTATCTCTCTCCTCCCAACATTCGATAAGAACGTGCAGAGTAATTATAGCCAAGAGTTACGGGTTTTTCATCAATAGCACTGCAGAGGGGAATAACAAGCAGACGACAGAGTGTTCCACCACTGATTAACATTCCCTTAGTCTTTACTTTGCACTCTTTCGCTGCATCACTCACTCTTTTCCTTCTCATTAGAAGCATAAAATACTATCCAAACATGCCGGAGAGCATGCAGGCAGGCCTCTTTAAGACAAAGGCATGGAAAAAAAAATAGACAGTGCTATCGAAAAACTAGAGGAATTGTTTCAAACTCAGGGTTCAGAAAATATAATAAACATCTAATTCCATGGCTTTCTCATCCTGCACCCCCCTCCCCTTTTTTTGTGACACTCGCTACCTCTTTTAGTAACACTTTTATTTTGTTTATTACATTGCATTACTGCTGAGTTACCAGTGAGTAGTGTGCACCATGTTAATGTTCAGAGGTTTCTTTAAACCTAGTATATTCATTCTTGTTCAGTATATGTATAATCCCAAGTATATATATATAATCTCACCTTCTCAATGACACAAACACATTAGGTCACTGCTCATTGTCCGTGTAGAAATACATTAACACCTCTGCATTTCTATCCCACAAAACCAGGAGACTATTCTCACACGCCACCAAAATAAATCCATGGTGCAGAATATGCTGCATGATTAAATCACTCAGGGCTCCCTGGCATGGGGATGATATTGTCATAACAGTTTAATGTCTGACTTGCTCTGCTGTGTGCTGTTTAGAGGAGGATAATATCATATTTATGTGCTCTTTGTCTTTTTTTTTTTCCCTCCCTGCCCTTTTATTGTCCTAGTACAGTGTGCCATGAAGGACAGTAAAGAACAAGAGACTTTGTATGTGTGCATACTAATCAGCTGAGATTCCCCTGCTTCTCCTCCAGATCTGACCTCATTTGCTGCCACATGCCTGTGTATGTTTCAGTCACTCACCCTGTGGGATTATGGTTAGAGAGCCAATTCCTTACAGTTAACTGAGTTAAAATACTTCATTTACATACCATAGTGTAATTATACTGTGTTTTTGAGTAAACAGAGGTACAGGCATGCATACACACCCACATAAGGATAAATACATTGATGGTGAAGAGGTAGCTCTCATCAGAATCAGAAATACAAGCATGTTCATTCATTGTGTGCAATGTTTTGGTGAATGTGAGGTCGGGTGAGACACACAGTTGTCTGAATATCACACTTACATCTTACATATGTGTGTGACATAAGGTAAACATAGTGCAGACAGGACTTGACATACAGCGCTTAGAACAAGCAGTGGAGTAACATATACAGCAGTATAAGCAATGCTATACTGTACATACCGTATAAGGACTATGTCATTTTAAGCTTACTGAGTTACTAGCAATGCAGTGAGGTTTTAAAGGGATATTGCTCAAGTCCAAGGATTAATGCTAGAATATATTCTTGGCCATGCCAAGTCTACAGCCACTAAGGGACATTTTCAGCAGATGCAAACGGTGGATAGTTAAAGTGGGGAAAGAGGAGTTGCTAAGATTGGTTGGCTCAGCACGGAGATGAGTCCTGGGAAAGAAACTGTTCAGGTGCTGGGTGCTTCTGCTTCTTGCACTATTGATCATGAGTGGTTGCAGTGTTGGAGGATATTTGAGAGTTTATCAAGTCTATCAGTGTCTCTGTGAGTATCGAGCTTGGTGTGGTCAGCAGCGTATCCAGATGCCAGGCCTTCCACTTCCCTCCTGGACACGGTTTCATTGCCATTGATCGTGAGACCTATAAGGATGCTGTCATCCACAGTCCAGAACGGTCTCTGGAGGTTCAGTCATTAGCGTACAGGATATAGAATAGTTTTGAGAACAAAAACCTCTACAGGGTACTCATGGAGATGGGGTCAAACAGGTGACAGCACGGGTGGACATACTTCCACCTTTTTGTCAGGAAATTAATAATCCACTCACAGATTGGAAGGATGGATGAATTCAACTCTGACGCTTTGGTATGTAAGATTTCCAAGATGGTGATGTTCAAGGCAAAGGGCAGAGCACTTCCTTTATTGTTATGTAGCACTGGTTCAGTGCTTCCAATTCCTTTGGGCAGTTGACCAACTGTTTGTATTCAGAGAGTTCACTTTTCAGATTGGTAAAGTTGAAGACTCCATGAAAATAATTGGATAGTTGAGATGACTGCTCTTAATTTGATCTGCCAGCAGCTGTTATGCTGAAGGTGCATTGGCTTGAATACATCTCATTGACCTTTAGTAATGGCCTATAGCAATCTATGCCCGAATTTAACAGTTCCTCTGATTGAATAATAGTGCTGTGTTTACAGGTGTTTGTAGAGTGGAGCTGATAACTTGTTCTAGACTTAACAGTTCAAGTTTCTGATCGTCAGAGGACATTTTCCAATGCTCACTCTCTGTGGGGGACATCTGACGGTGCACTTGTTCAGCTAAATGAGCCTGTGGCAGACCGTGACATGTGTGGACTTCTGTTGGCAGATCATATTTAAACAGTTTGAGACTATTTTGGAGAGTGGCCTAAGTTGTAATGGCTGGAATGCAGTCAAAACAAGAAGTGCACCTTGTTGTGTAAGCGTTGCAAAGCATAAAGAGTGTGGCAGGGTTTAGTTCTGGTTTTGTAGAGGAGCAGAGATTGGTTGATGTAAATTCACTCATGCGCATTATCCCATTGTGACAGCTGTTCCAAAGCTTGTACCCCCATGACCAGCCAGCCAGCTATGTGATTAAAGAGAGGCATTTTAGTTGGTGACTAATGGTGTATGTTCAGCGCATTTGGCTGGGAGGAATATTTTTCCTCTCATTACAACAGAATAATGAAAACAAAGAAGTAGCAGTTAAAAAGCAATATTACTGATAACCTTTTAGCAGCAAAAAAGATGGTTCTGGGTGTGGTTTTGTGTCAGTTTGTATGTTTGTGGGTGTTTGCATTTGCATGTGAACATGTTCAATATAACACAAATAATTAACCGTCAGATGTTTATGAGTTGCCTTGTTTTCCACATTTTCTTGTTCCACATTTATTGAAATCAATGGCACAGAGTACAATAGTACATTGTTTGTGAAGTAATTGTTTGTAAGACTATATGTTTCTGTGTATGTGTGTGTATGTGTGTGTGTTTGGGGGGGGGGGGGGGATTCATGTGCTATATGAGTAAGACAGATTGCAAGTTTCACTCAAGTGGATGGAAGGCCCAGTCTCGGTTTTGGATCACTTGGTTTGATCAGAGAGGTGGCAGATTATGTGTGAGAATGGGAAGCAGCTCTAATTGATCTGTGAGGAGAGTTGTATTGCCCTGAGGTTAGTGGTAATCTCTCCTGCAGAAATACAGGGCTTCGCTTGATTGGACTTGCCAGCCCAACGATCAAATCACACAGAGGCCCATTCTCTCAGGCAGAATGGGAACAGAGAATGGCTGCATTGGTGAATATTTCATAGGTGAATAATTCTTTTTTGGCTTGAATGTGCACTTATTTGAACAACACAAGACGCTGCTGTTGGCCTGTCCTCTGAATTAAGATCATTTAAACACAGATTGAACGGGTAAAGACATTACAAGCATGTTGTATAAAATCACTTTAGCAACTCAAAGTGGAACAGCTTCAGACTCAGGTGTCTGCATTGCTGCTTTACCAAGATTCTGAAACAAGTCACACTTGTTTTAGACTGAAGCTTAGGTTTCAGTAGGTAATGTCCTACCTGTTTCTGGATTTATGTGTATGTTTCCTTTTAATTGTACTTATTTAAATGTGTGTGTATGTGTGTGTGTGTCTGTGTCTCTGTGTCTGTCTCTGTGTCTGTGTAGCTGTGTGACAGAGAATGAGCTGATCAAAGTGAAGGTTTAATTGGCTTTGCTTATGCATAGCTCCCTTTCAGTAACCTATGTCAGACGCAGCACTTCAAGTCAATAATGTTCATTCCATTATTGTTCATGAGTATTTTTTGATCATTTAAGCCAGCCTGTGGTTCTTATTAAACACACAGACAGAATATCCTCAGGTCTCTATCTCACACTAACCGAATCAATTCATAATTGGCAACATTCTCAGTTCAACTGGACCCTGTGGGCCAAATGTGTCTCTTTTCCTCATTCATTAGAACCTTTAACTCCCAGAATATTTGTGGCTGAACTGGAACATCTCCGCTGGAAAATAAATCAGCACCACAATTAGGTCAACAAAGCATTATTTGGTCAAGGCTTCAGCAGGGCATCATTAAAGAGTTTTGTTATCTTTCACAATAATGCAAGATAACATAAATAGTTCAGTACACAGACAGCTGAAAAGGATTTAATCACAACTGAGTCAAAAGACCATGACAATACACTTAAGACTGTGGGAGATGAGCTTGTTGAGAGAGAAAAACAGGGGGAAACAAACGATGGTAAGTGCAGTAGGCAGTGAGGCAGACGGTAGCACTTTAGGAGGAGAGAGAAATAGAGAGAGGGAGGCCACTTGCCTCTAATGAAACTGGCCCTTGCTGACTTACTGTCATGAAAGCAAGTGAACATCACTTACACACATTCAGCTCATTCAAAGATAATGGGCAACAAACAAAAAGCCTATCAGCAGTAACGATCAAGGAGTGGAGAGGAAAAAGAGAGGGGAGAGAGAGAGAGCAAGAGAGAGAGAGAGAGAGAGAGAGAGAGAGAGAGATGAAAGACGAATAAAAAAGCAGCACGCAGCTGCCACTGGCATTTAATCACAGGTCAGCGTTCTCTGAGAAACACGCTGTTTGCACGCCGCTCAAGACGGGCATGTAATCAGTAGTCATCGGCCATACCGATTCACTACCGCTTTTTCACGTTTTGCTGATTACCTACCAGCAGAAACTCTGCAACCCAAACTTGGATGTCTGGAGCGGAGATAATGATATTGACAGAGAACTCTCACTGCTCTGGTTTTAATATGCTACGATTAGTCTGACCGATCATTCTTTTCATCAGTTTGCGCTGAAGAGTGATTTGAAAACAGGAAAATGTGCTGTTGACTCTACTTATC
The DNA here is from genome assembly GCF_902362185.1 of Chanos chanos. Lineage (NCBI taxonomy): Eukaryota > Metazoa > Chordata > Actinopteri > Gonorynchiformes > Chanidae > Chanos > Chanos chanos. Next base: position 15,462,413 of record NC_044495.1, read on the forward strand.
TGATAAATAGCTGGTAAACTGTGTGTGAGATGTACTGGATGTTCACAGGCTTTTTTAACTTGACTCTGCAAAGTTCAGGAACTTTTGGAGTTCTGAAAATGTTAAATGTGTGAAAAAATGTGATATTTGGACTGTGCAACTGCTGCATTGAGATGGCAGGGGGTTATGAGTTACAGTCCTGACCCAGACTGCTGCTATACCATTTCAGGCTCTTAAACACCAGTACACCTTGGGGAGCAGTTTCACATGGCCATTCATTAGCTAAACTGCTCATAAAAAGGGCTGTTTCTACCCTAGCACATTGTCAACATTTATTCTCTCTTTTTACAATGCCCAGAATTTAACAGATGAATCTTCAGATTTTTGGTTCCGTTCTTTTAGTAAATGACTCTTGCTAAGGTCATTCACAGATAACTCTGCTTTTGTTGGGCCACAGGGCTGGGATTTTCTGTGTCCTCATCTGCTTTAGTTCTCAACTCTGGCTTCAGTCTCATCAGGCAGGAGTGATTTTAGAGACTCTGGAGTCTCTCAGAAACGGAGACCGGGTGATAAGACTTTGCAAAGCCATGATGCGTGCTTCAGAGGTGCGTCTGCATGGACTCTTTCACAGTCGCAGTCTTTTGTCAGATCACACGGAAATGACATTTAAATCCCCCTGGTCAGTGGAGGATGTGGGAGGTTAAGCATCTGTGTGTTGTGTTGTTTATGAACAGGGTTTTATACAGACCAACTAGACAGCGGTAGGACAGAGATGAACAGCTCTGCAGTCCTTCTGCACTCTCATTCTCTATTAATATTAATACACGTGTTTTGTTGTGTGTAGCCAGAGGGGCAGTGAGTGGGATTCTTCTGTTTAATGTGTGCGTGCTGGTTACAAAGGAAAAATGTTCAGAGAGGGTGGAGGGAAAAACACCATGGTTGTTTTTCTGTAGATCCAATCATGGTTTTTGCTCTTTCTTTTCTTACTAAAAGCGCCTCTGGCATTTAGACAGTGACGGGCTTTTACCTCAGCGTGTCAAGCTGAGACATGGCTCAGGTCAAATCTTTCAGTATGGCTGTTTGGCTTCTCCAAAGTATTTTCTTTTTCTGTCCCTGAACCCCCCGGATCCAGCCGCCCGAACCCCTACCAGAACTCAATAATTCATAAGAGCAAAGTGCAGGTTCAGACACCTGCGAATGAAAGCAGAGAGCATTTATTGGAACAATGTGTTTGAGAATGGGTGCCAGCGTTTAGCCTGGCAGCTTTACTCAAACTCTTTCTAGACTGATGAGGTCATTCCTCTAAAACTAGTGGACAATTTATACCATTTTTCTTTTTCATCCTCTAATACTCTAGCTGGATGACTCTCCAATTAAGCAGCCACAAATACGGGCGACTCTTTAACTGGTGGTTTTGCTGCTGCCTTTAGGAAATCCCTGTGCCTCTCTGGACATTTACTCCAGACCACAGGGACGGAGCTTTTGCAGTATTTGGGGGGATTTTGACAGATTTGGTGTAAGTTTTCTCTTTGTTTGTTTTTGCTCCTTTGCAGTCTCTTGAACACATGTATTTTGACACAACAAGCTGGCAGTTTATTGATTTTTTTTTTTTTTTTTACAAATATCAGAGGACTTTCTTTGGCAACTTTCTCTGCCCCCTCATTTTGTAAACTATCATGCAGTCAGGAGTCTTTCCTCTGACTGAGAGCGGATCTTGGTATATGATGTAGAAAGTTTGATGGAGAGGCATTATCTCCATAAGTGTATACGAGAGTGTTTTGTGATGGGTGTCTCGCTCTTGGAGAAATTCTACTTGCATTTGACCAGGCTCTTATTGTTCAATGTTTTGAAGCAGTTTCAGAAACGTGTAGCTATTTTCTTATCTGTGTTTATTCCTCTCAATGCTGTCAGAATTCTCTTGTTCCCCGTCTTGGTCCCCCTCTTTCTCCTTTCGACTGCCCCCCTCCTTCTCTCTCTGTCTGTCTGTTTCTCTCTCTCTGAGCCTTTTTATCTCCTGCTCCACAAAAGCATCCATCATCAAGAAACAGGAAGTAGTGAACAGTCTGAACTTTCTACCAAGTGCTAAATCGCCCCCCCCCCGCCCCCCCAAATCTCCACACATCAATTAGGAATGCATCTCTCTGTTCATCTGCACACAGGAAATGTTCTTTCTGCCAGAAAAGCCTGATAAAGGATTATCCAACCTGCTCTTTTTATCTCTATAGCAGCTCCTCTAACATTTCTCATAACCAGCAACCAGAAACCTAAAAAAAAAAAAAACCCTCCCCCCACAGAAAAGAACGGTTTTTTATCCATTCTAAAATGGATGAGAAGTTTGTGCCTCAGTGTGATACCAGTGAAACATATACTTTTACTCTCTTGAAGAATTTTCCTTCTTGCTCTTCAGTGCTGATGCTTCTTTGGGCTGAATTACAGTTCAGTTTTCACAAGAACATGTTCAGAAGAACACATTTGCTGTAAATCATTTACTAGATCGTCTTTTCGGGATGCCCCTGAGTATTCTGGTGAGAATTAACACTGAAGTTTAGAGGCCATCTCTGCTCAGACTCATACTAGGGTTTGGATGGCATCACTGAACTCTTTTTTTGTTTGTTTGTTTTTTTATAACTCAATTCAACTAGCTTTGATCCTATTGCGTCTAGGGTTTTCCTTTTTTTTTTTTTGAAACAAAAAGTCAAACATAAACACTTTTTCTCTTTTTTATTATATACTACTGTGATAGCTGAGGCTGATGATATTGGGCTGGGATTTTACCAATAGGAGCCATGTGTCTTTGTGTTCAGTGAGAGGATTAGGAGTGGCCAGAATCTCATTCCACTCCCGGTCCTGTCTCATACACTACACAGCTCTCAGAGAAAATGAGCCAGGTTCCTGACACGCTAACATGGCCAAGTCATCACAGGAACGAAGCGAAGGAATTAAAGAGCCGAATGGCACCACGGTTGGGGGGGGGGGGGGGGGGGGGGGGGCCTCTCAGATGTCTCTCTCCTTGATGTGTCACCTTTGTCGTATTTTCATCATCTGGACTCCTTTTTCATAGATGCAAATGAAGCAGCCGTTACCTTACAGAAATGCAGAAATAACACTGTTAAAGAGGACTGTTTTTTTTTTTTTTTTCCATGATGGAGGTTAATCAATATGATATGTGCTGCACTCATGCCTGGTTTACATAGTGAGGGGTAAATGAGATGAAACAACAAGAGACCCCATAGGGTAGGTGTGAACTGTCAGATGCCACTTACCACAAACCTCAGCTTACACAGGCCTACTAATTAAATGCTAAATAAAGCTTCAATATTATATTAAATTATTACCCATTTTAGATAAGCAATTAACAAGTAATTTGATCGCTTACTTTTGGGGATACCTGATGGCTTGAATGATTATGGGTATCACAGTCAATATCTAAGCTTTAACAATGCCGCCCAGTTTCCCTGAAGCTTTTTCTCCCCCCTCTTTCCAGAGCCTATTTTACAAAATGCATCACTCTTGGAAAGGCTCACTTTCGGGTGGATGAATCAGATCCTTGAAGAATACAAATGTTGCCAAAAGCTGATCGTCATTTGTTTATGTACAGTTTAAATATCTAAGCTGTGTGCACCCAAGTACTTGTACTTTATATATATATATATATGAAAACAAGTTTTTGTTTCTTTTACACTCATATTAGTGGGCGATGGTGGGCATATTTCTGTATGTGCCACCAAAAGTCTCTCACTGATGACAAGTGATAACAAGCAACTTTGCATTTATTATGCTAAATTCTCACTGTGGTTATAGCAACAATCATCGTAATACACACGTTCAGAATTGTACAGTGTATGTACAATGAAATTACTAATGCTAGCGGATTTATCACAATCCATCACAGAACCAGAGAATTATAAAACGAGATACATGATCGCCCAGCACACAAATCAGACACAGCAGCATGTGTGGTACCATAACATCAAAGCCACAGCTCTGAGAAGGCTTTTGGAGTGCTCTTGTAATTGCTATGCTTAGACCTACATCTTTTCTGTATTACGCACTGTATAGAGGGTCTCTTTTATGTATGGAGATTCCCAGGGGCGCTGGAGGGGCACTCTGGGAGCTCACGGAGCTTTATCTGGGTCGAACGCACGCTCAGTTATGGTGAAACCCTCTCCAGTGGAGGAAATTACATGGCCTCCCCATTCTGACTTCCTTCCTGCTCATGCTGACTCTCTCCATCCTATTATATGGCTAATACCAAGAACAAAGAAACAAGAGCAACATTTATGCTACCTGACGGATAGAAAGGTTCCGTCTAGTGATGCGACATCTCATTAAAAGCTGTGTTCTTTGTGTCTTGGTTGACAGTTCTCTCCATCTGAGGGTGTGAGGTGGCCTTTAAGGCTTGTCATGGAGTTCTTATCACATCCTTAATGGTGTCCATTCTCTTTACTCTTCACCGTCAGTGATCTTGTTAATGTGTCCTCCTAAGTGTGTGTAGGATGTTCCGGACACTTTGACTGTGGGGGTATGCTCACATCTAAGACAAAGTTGGCTTTGTGTAAAACAGTATGATTAATTTCAGGGTATCGTACTGTGGTATTACTTAGTGTCCTTAGTTGTTCAGTAGTCAGAGTTAACTGTGAATGTACCATATTTTTTTTTCCACTGTAAAAGTAATGCATGGCATTATGTTAGTAAGGTGATGAGAATATTGCACTCAACAGCAGAGACAAATTAACTTTCAGTCGCCATTAATCACTTTATCTTTTAAGCAATTCATTCTACGAAGGCATCAGGAACAAGTAAGAGAAGGGAGCCCCACACTAATGCTCATCTTTTAAGTATTGCTGGATGATTACTGTGTTATCTTAAAAATACATCTCATTATTGCACTGTAGAAAAGGGCAGTAGCTTTAAATGTTGCCAACAGCTCCAGTTTTTATTTACAAATAATGGAAACAACACAAATAACTAATTCACAACACATGGTATCTAACAGATGGAAAATTGCAGGTGCATTTGTCACAAAAATACTTAATGTGGCAATGGGAAGAGCATTAAAAGCCCTGGCAGTACATGGAAACTAATGCAAATTCCAAGAGAAGAGGGGAACAGTGGCTGCAAGCCCAAACCAGTTGATAGGTATTAAACAGGCACTTAACAGAGTGTTTGTTTTTGTGGCAAGTGTGTAAAAATAAATGACTTGGTTTGATGGGCACAAAAACTGGAGACCTTAGCACTGGGAAACAACTAAAAATCAAAATAAAAACAGAAGATTCTATGATGGCTTGCCATTTAGCCTGGTTTCTACAACTGCATGAGTTAATGCTTTCAGAAAGCCAAAACCCACATGGTGTTTTAACACCATGGTGGTGATGGTGGATCTATAATGGTATGGGCAACCAACTTGTGGTAATCGCTGGGTTCCATGATTGCTCTGAACTGGAAACTTTCCATTTTGATAACTGGTCTAGACTAATCTAACATACCATGAGATACAGAACTTGTATATTACCAGTTAAACGAAAAGTTACGGAAGCACTTAGAACAAAGGGTGGTCCTTTCCTAGTTACCACATATTCTTGCAAAAGTCCGGTGTATCATAACCAGACCATAACTTCAAGCAGTTTGATGCATTGACCTTGAGCCTACATACTAACGTCTATTCTTTTTCATCTCACTCTTGTGAAGTTGTCACAAGTCAGTCAGCACCAATTTGAATGCCAGAACAAACATATTTGGTAACAATTTAACAGTTAAAACAGCTAACAAACATTCTTTCATCCAAGACAAGACAAAATATGAGCATTCATCTCTGTGATAACAGTTACCATTATACAGACCACTGTGACTGTATTTACTGAAGGGCTGAAGGGGTTGTTGAGGTATTTCGGTTGCAAGTGTGAACAATTATTTATTTCTGAACGTTAGTAATTGCATTGCATTTAGGCTGACTTTTTTTTTTTGACAGACAGTTAATTACACAATGTCGGCAACACTGTGAGTGCATGTGTGACAGGAGTAGTTTGCTGTATGCTCCTCCAGACATTATGAGGTCCCTGCCATGGTGATAGTGCAATTTAGAAAGAAAAACATTACATAATTAAATTAGGTTTTTATGAGATTTTGCATTGCCATTAATAATTCATGAATCTTTCCTTGAGCGTCAAAGTAGAAGTTTATGTAATGAATGATAATCAAATTGCACCACAAGCAAAATGTTTACCTGTACTTGTAATGTGCAACACTTTAACTTATGCATAGATGTGATAAATTGCAAGCCAATGATTAATTAATCCAGCTACTGAGAGAGTTCAATCATAGCTCTGTTCTGAGAAAGCAAACTCAACATTGAAGTGATATGTGACATTTTATATAATGCTTGTCATTTAATCAGGATTCTGCAACACTTATCAAAGAATTCGATAAAAGAGCCATTTAGCCATTTAACACCATAAAGTTCTCTTCCTAAAACTGTCACACACCAAGTAAATGAGTGTTTATGTCTTTATTATTCACAGGCACCCTAGTTGCTCTTCATATGATACATCTTATACCAGTATATGACTACTGTTCAAAACATTAATGAGGGCTTAAAGTGCTCACACTCATAATGGCTTCAGAAAATCTATAATGGTTGCTAAATGTCACAGTCCCCAAAGAATTACCGAGTTTGTATTTTTGCTGGATTGGTTGGTGTTGAGGAGAATACTGTGGAGAGAAGAAAGAAACTCATGAAGTGATTATATGTAAGTTGTTTTAAAGATTGTATTTTAGAGATTGTATTATTCATGCTAATTTAATTGCTCCTCGGGAGGGAATTATTTTGATTCTCATGCAGAAGTGGAGCAGCAAAAATCATCTGGACACCTGTATTTTATATTTGCATTTTTCAGGTAGATACTGTATATCGACTGCATGATTGAACACAGTGCAAGAAATTGCCCATTGGTACTTTGAATGGACAATAAGAAGACAAAGAGCTCTCTCTCTCTCTCTCTCTCTCTCTCTCTTTCATAAAGACAAACACACACAGACACTCATGTACACACATTACATTACAGTACCCCACAGACACCCATACTCCTCACTTATTTCACCAGCTCCTCATCTCTGGACCATGACTCCTGTATCCTAGCAACAGACTGTGGTACTGCTTTAGACGCGTGTCTCAGAAGCGAGACAAAAGGAGCTCTCCCTTTGAAACACGTTCATCAAATCCCATCATTTTCAATGCCACTCTCTACTGTTTTTTAAAAGCATCCTCTCCACATGTTCGCAAACCTCATGGTTCTCACAGCGCCATGGAGGTCTTCAGTGACTCTGCTAAGTATTCATTAGAGAAAATAAACAACCCTCCACTCAATAAATAAATTATTCTCCCTCAATTTTTGTTTTTTTTCCAGAAGAGCTCAAAAATATATTATATCAGTAATTTTGTTTTGATTGTAAGGCCATGTACTTAAAGCGTCCTTTTGTTTGGTCTGTGTGACTTGTTCAGTCCGACTATTTAGGAGTCCATGCTGCTTCAGCATTACTGTGGATTTTTCTCCAAAAGGAAGAAACAAATACGATAGATTATGTGCACACCAGAACTGTGCCAATGCATATTCAGGATTTATTTAGAGAGTAAATCACGTGGAAGAGAGAACTGTGGGAAGCTTTTCAGCATGTGGTTTCCCAGTCTTATTCAAATAGCGGAAACTAAATTTGAGGATTTTTGTAGAATATCTTTCAGGGAATGACATCGCAGTTTTACCAAGAAACTGATGATTATCAGTTTTTTTTTCCAGGAATTAATTTTAAAATTACTCATTTCATAGTAGCATAATTCTCACTACTTTGTCTTAAAGCAATATCAAAGAGAAAAAACATGTGTCTTATGACTTAAGGTTTTTCTGTTGGGGTCTCTGTACTCTCTTTGTTGTTTATATCAGTGGTCATCAAATACTAGGAGATAGAGTCTGCTCACGGTCATAGAAAAGACAAATGTAAATGTAAAATTGTAATGGAGCAAATTTGTTCCTTCCAAGGTCATCAGAGGTGGGTATTATTACCATATTTTGCTTAAAAATGGATGAACGCTCTGTGTTAGGTCAGAATCTAGATGAGAGTTGATATCGGTCCTGTCTGTTATACTTTTCTCATCACAGAGTCCTAACTCAGTCAGTCCCCAATACACAAATGTTAAACAGATATACTATGCCAATAAAAAAAAGTCTGAGTGAAGTTGTCTAGGCATTATCGGGAAAAGTGGACCAATTAATCTTTCGATTTAATATTATACTGATAATAAAATAACCCTTTAAAATACATCACCCCATGGATCATTATCATACTGTAAAAAAAAAAAAAAGAAAGAAAGAGAAGAAATCACATCTTGGTGCTTCTGTCCTTACCGTTCTTAGAAACCCTCATCTGTAAGGAGCCATCTCTCCTCACAAGCATGTCCCAAGGTGGGAAAGCAGGAAATCTGCTCTTCACCATGCCGTTTAAAGGAGGCACTCAGAGACGCAAGAGACGGGCTTTTAATCTGCACTGGAGGTCAGGAGGGCTCTGCAATTAAACAGCATCATAGACAGTGTTTTCATTATCTCTCCTCCATTACACCTGCTGTTTGTGCAGGCCCTTCCCATTAAAGCAAACTGAGAGGACACTTGCACACCTTTAGTCCCTCCATTAGTTAGACAGCGGGAGGTTATGTACATATACCACAGAGACGAAGAGCCAGGGGAAACTCTGGAGACTCCAAAGCCAGGGAGCCTCTGAGCACTGTCACTGCTTAAACACGAGAAACTACATCACAGCCACCAGGCAAGCTGCATAGACCATACCGATTTCAGTAAACACAGAGTGGTGGCGTAGTGGTGTCACAATGGCAGGAAAAGTTCTGCGTGTCTGTATGCACATGGAAATGAAATACTCTTTTTTTTTTTTTTTTTACTCTTTGCTTTTTAGCCCAAAAATTGAGAGAAGAGCTTGTCTCCCTCGTCATTGTTGCCAGTACAATGACAGGGCACTGTGCAAGGACAGTTACCAAACCGTATAGACGCTCTGCCAATTTCACTTAGGTTTTTTCACACTTTTTCATTAGTAAATTGTAAAAAGTAAAAATTTAAATCACTGCTGTCCTTACATAAGACCTTACATAAGGACTTGTGACTTCCATCTTCATCAAGTGATATATCTGTTTGTGGTCCATCAGGATTTGGTTAGTGCCTGTGAGCCATCTTTCCCTGCAGGCTGCTTTGAGGCATCTTTGGCTGAATCTGCCTTGAATATGCAAATCACTATCCCTGTTCCTCTCACAGGACTCCGCCTCTTCTCAGAGCTAGTTGGTTCAGTGAGCTGTCAGACATATCAAAGACAGGCCTGAGACTGTGTGTGTGTGTGTGTGTGTGTGTGTGTGTGTGTACGTTTCAGTAGTCCATATTTAAAATTGTTTCTCAGACCTGTCCCCTGCTGTTCTTTATTGACTCCTCTTGCTCTTCTCATCTCTTTTTCCCCAAAAAAAACACACTGGCCTCTCCTCAGGATACCCTGATCCAGAACTGTTTGAAGCATGTGTGTGTATGTACCTGCTTGTTTGTGTGTGAGTGTGTGTGTGTGTGTGTGAGAGAGAGAGAGAGAGGGAGGGAGGGAGAGAGAGAAAGAAACAGTCTTCTCATCCTCTCCAGCCCTTTCTCTGTGGGTGTGTAGAAACGATGGTCACAGGAGAGTAGCAGCAGTGACAGCTTCCAGTGTGGAGCCCAGTTGGGCTGGCTGTGCTGGAGCTATTTCAGCACGCCGGTCAGTGGGGTCCCTCCCTCCAACTCCCCAGTGTCTGAGTGACGTGGTGCTTGATGGACAGTCCAGAAACAGAAATCTCCCCTGACACAGAAGAGACATGCTGAGGAAACATGGAGACAGCGGCAGCACTGATACAGTCTTCCCACACTGTGCAGGACCTTAGAAGGAGAAGGCTTTGGATTCCTAGTTCTTCCTAGAGGAATAGGAGCGTGTGCAGGGAGAATGGTTAAAGATTAGAAAGAAAGAAAGAAAGAAAGAAAGAAAGAAAGAAAGAAAGAAAGAAAGAAAGAAAGAACGAAAGAAAGGGGGATATAGATATATGATGTGGTTGTGTAAAAAGGAGAGAGGGAGAGGGGGAGTGGTCTGTGGCCTTTAGCTATCAGACCAATGGCAGTAGAGAGGTGCAGTGAGGTGTTTTGGAAGCCATTTCACAGACTTCACCCTCTATGGAGCGTGAATGGTGAAGTGAAGGGAATAAGAGATAGTGCTTTTGACTCACTAAGCCTTTAGTTCTCTGACCTCTATGTACACACACACACACACACACACACAGAAACTTACTTAGCTTCCTCTTTCCTCACTCTCTCGAGTATTAAACACACACACACACACACACGTCCTGGGGTCCAGGTTAATTCAAAGCGGGTGTGTGGATTAAGCTGACTGGTTTCCTGGTGGGGATTATCCTATCTACAAGGAGCATGGGGCAGGCGTAACACATACCCTGATAGGTCAGTTCTCTCTGTATATGTTTAATTAGATTGAGCCTGTGTATACATGCAGCATTAATACACAGGACACAGACCATGACACAGGAGAGTAGTGTTTATGCATTGTGTATTTCTTTGTGGCTGTGAAAGGCAAATGAAATACCAGTTGTTTTGTCATGAGAATAGCCAACTGACTGAAAGTGGCATTTTATTTCTTGGCATTGATATTAATAGGGGAAATGGGGATATATGTTGCCACACAAATATGCAAATTGTGCTTCTAAAGCATATGCATCCCTAGTTTTTCATTACGTTTCTTTGAGCTTAGACTGTTGTGGTTCAGTTAGATCATGAGGCACTGTGGGCATTCACAATTCTCTCACACACCTCTTGGACCTGATTGGCACTGGGAGGGAATGAGAAAGAGAGGGGGGAGGGACTTTAGCCAGACTCAGGAAGGGTTTTGGAAGGGACATCTTTTTTTTTGTGCATGCAGTAATGCAGGATTGTCAAAGCACAATTAAGGGGATGTCACCATAAGTGTTCCACTTGTTTTTTTTGTTTGTTTGTTTGTTTTGTTTTGTTTTTGTTAATCCGTTTAAGGCACAGTGATGTAATTTTATGCCAAGATTATGCTGTGATACCTAACTGTAAAAAAAAAGCCACATAATGTCAAAGGATAGTTTCAGGAGCATAACAAAAAGTTTACTTAACTCAAGTGGCCTGAGCAGTCCTGAGACCTCAACACAACACAAGCATCTTTGGGATGAGACAGAATAGGTTTTTTTGCAATAGGAATGTACTACCTTCCAGTCCGCAGCAAATGCATAGTGCCATTGTGTTTGCATGAACAAACCAACCGTCCTGTGGAATGTTTATAACATCTTGTAAAATCCACGTGTTAAAGAACTGATGGATGCAACTCATAACGGGAGGATGGGTCCATGAGTTATTAAGAGTAAACATGAGCTCAGTCCTTTAAAAAGTTGTTGGGGTTTTTTTGTTTGTTTTGTTTTGCTGTTTTTGTTTTGTTTTGTTTTTTAAAGAACAGCTTGATGTTTTGAGGTTGGTTGGATTTTGTTTACAACAAATTGGAGCTTTATGAATAGTATCATCCATAAAAATCTTGTTTCCCTAATTATAAAATAAAGTTGTTATTGGCCAAGTTTCATTTTGCTACGTCGTCCATAATATAAAAGTAACAACTTATTTTTCTTATTACATTATACGGCTCCTCTTAAAAAATTTTGGATTCTTTTTTGTTTTTGTAATAACCATGATTTAACCATTTTGGTCTCATTTCCTGATGTGTTTTATTTGTTATTTTTCATTATTTTCTACCATGAGCTTATATTCAGTCAGATGTCCAGTTGCTCATTTTCTCTGCAAAAACTGCTTCTCATCTCAGACTGCTTCTCTTTGAGATGAGAAACTTTCAAATAGTTAATAGTTAAATGAACCTTGTTAACATGGACGACATACTGTCTTACACTAGAGGAGGCAGAATGATTTTCACAGCTGTAACTTTTGGATGGTGAAGCTGTAATGTTATGAGGGGCTAAGACAGCCTCCTATAATGCTCTCAGCTCTCTCACCTTCTTCTGGTACAGAGGACACCTGTGCCCACAAGACATGTCACAACAACACAGAGTCAGTCAGCTTGGGCAGTGCAAGAGAACACGCAGCACAAACACAGTATAACACGCACACTCTCAGCCCACACACACACAAGTGCGCACGTGCGCACCTGTGCACATTCACAATGCCATACTCTCACTTTGTTCAGCTCAACAAGCTCATTTTCAAAATCAGACCGAACCAGCTGAAATACACAGACTGTTTAATCACATACGCACGTGTATACACGTGCATTCACTGACACAACGTAATTAACATCCAGACTCCACATCGAAGCGTGTGTTGTTATAGATCACGATGACTGGAACCATGGAGGGCAAGGCCTAACTAGTCACCTAATCACAACAGAGTGGCTTAATCTTATTTATGCTACTTTTTTTAAAGAGAAATCTACATTTTATTCTTTTATTTTTGGGATGAGCACTCAAAGCTCATTTGGTTCATCTAGTAGTGCAAAGAGAAAGATAATAAGGTTTGGTCATTACATCAGGAGAGCAGAAAAAAAAGCTTTAGAACTTCAGTGGTCTGGGGAAATTGATGGTTTATCATTTGGGAGAGAAATGTCATTCCATTTTAGATTACACTGTGTGTGGTTTTATAGGTGACTAAATGTGTTCATTCTTATTTGAGGGTCTGTCACTTTAAATTCGTCATTAGTTATTTCACTTGTTTCAATTTGAGTTGGGGATTTTCTTTTGCAGTCACTTACACATTAATGAGTCTTTGTTTTATGTCCTGTTTTTTTTTTTAATTAAAAGATACCATAGCTGAAAATTACACAGAACCTATACCTTTATCTGGCGTTAATTTTAGAATATAAAATGTGGTCAAGAGGTGCTTATACATCCATTAAAAAAAAAAGATATGAATCTAATTTCCCAGCAGTTCCGTTTCATTTGAAGCTGTCTTTCTGTTAATTACAAAAAGTTGCTCTTCATTTTTCCAAAAAAAAAAAAAGAGGGGAAAGAAATGACTGGTGAAAACTGAATGATGAAATTGTGTGTTGGAGCATGGCTGAAAATGCTCTCAGTACATGTAGTATCTCTCACAAACACACACACACACACACTTGCTTTGTGGAGGATCAAATAGCTGATGGCACAGACAAATGTCCTGTGGTCTTTCAGTAATCATCATTTTCTGAACACAGAAGACTGACATTGAGCTTTCAGCTGGAACCATTTAAACATATACTGCCTTGATTAACCTCCATGAGTGTTGGCATTCTGAGCAGCATCTGAAGTGCAGAGCTTTGAGGTTTTAGCCTGGTAGGGTTTTAGAGTAAAAAGGAGATATATATTGTATGAGACAGGAGTAAAGCATATATTAGAGAGCTCGCTAGGAAAAAAAAAGCAAACAGTGATTAAGATGCAGACATTGTTTACACTTAGAGATGAGCACTGTATGACCAACGGGTTTCCTCTCTTAGATACCAGAGCTGCCCCCTCCTGCTAGCATTCGCAGCAGAGAGAAAGACTGAGTGAGGAAAGAGAAGGCAGTGTGGGTGACTCAAGGCACCAAAGTCAGATGAGCAGACACCAGCCCCCGTCTGCATCTGAGGTTGGTCTATGACCCACACATACACCAGAGGGCAGGTGGTGGGCAGAGGAGTAATGAGGACACAAAGCACAGGCGGGCTTAGGAATCAGGCAAAAAGCGTTGCTTATTAACCATACCAGGAAAAAAAAAACTGCACCCAGCCTAGGGTTGAAATACTGAATATACATATGGAAGAGACAGTGAGTGAGCCCTCAAGTCATGAATTTTGTGTGTGTGTGTTATCACATGAATGTGTTCTATCAGTGTGTCTGTCTGATCGTAGCTGCTCTGATGTTGTCCAAGTGTTATTTGGAGGAGGGCAAGCAATCAGCCTCAATTTTGCTTGTTACGGAAAATAAGAGAGATTGTTTTGTGCTTGCCAAAGGCGGAAATTGCTTTTGATATACCCATGTGGAGCGTGAGGGCAAATTGCCGATCTCATTTGTTTGCATGCAAGAGTTGTCTGTGTTTGTGTGTGTGTGTGTGTGTGTGTGTGTGTGCGTGTGTGTGTGTATGTATGTGTATGTGTGTTGGGCAGTGAGCCACAGAGCTCTTGCAGAGGTAGTGTTACTCATATAGGAGACTGGTGTGCCTGTTCCTAGTACCTAACTCTGTCTTAATGCGGTGTGACATTGCCCCGCTTTCATGTGGAAATGTGCATTTTCAATCACAGGGCAAGCTGCCTTCCACTCTACATCTATACATCTCTCTCTCTCTCTCTCTCTCTCTCTCTCTCTCTCTCTTTTTCTGATTCTGGGATTGTGACCTCTAATGGTTTATCAAATTTATTCCTTTACTTTTTTATGACTCTTAATAATCACATTTCCCTTCTATTCACATGCAGAGAGCTGTGTGTCCAGTTGCTGCATTTTAATTAGCATTTTTCCCTGCCTGACGGTTTGCATCTCCACATTCTGTTACTTGAAAGACAAATCATTAGATGTTTTAAATGGTATTTACTCTCCCACAGTGTGTGTGTGTGTGTGTGTGTGTGTGTGTGTGATTATACAAGTCCTGTAAGATCAAGAGCCTCCTGTCTGAATGCAAGCATTCCCTCTTCCTGTATAAGCACCTTTAATCACAATCTGACCAGTAGGAAAAGTGATGTAGCAGAAGTCATGTGTTCATGATATGTGAGTGTGTTTAACTTTTTCTGAAGGATGCCACTTCCTGACAAATGACAGCACCCATCATCTTTTTCCTGTCTAAAACTCACAGTGGGTACTTGTCTCTCACCGACACGAACATGCAGTAAGACAGCTCTTCACGGGTCCTTACTCTGCATTATATGTTGTTGCTCTTAATGGTAACCATGTGCCCTCTGCTGCCAGATCAATCACAGCCTTACAGGAGGCTGAAAAAAGGATGAGGGACATTCAACTAACAGCACCCCCCCCCCTTCTTCCTGTTTCTTTCCATTCTCAGCCTTTGTTCAGCCTGTGGACATCATTTCACAGGAAAAGGTTTGCGCGTGTGTGTGTGTGTTTGTGTGTGTGTGCGTGTGGGTGTGTGGGTGGGAGGTGTGATGGCCCTGTCAGAGTGGAGGGGGAGCCCACGAGAGAGATTGACTGTAGCAGAGAGCAGACGGTCATCAGCTGAATGCTTGAGATGTTTCCTTCAGTAAGCTTCTCTCACAGCCGCTTAGAAGCACTCACTGACTACCTCCACTGCTGTAAGTCGCACCCTCTGAGAACTGACACAGAGCTCTCACCTCTTACAGCCACTTTTCCACAAGAAAGCACAAATCCAGTTTGACCAGCAGTCTTTGGATAAACGCACTGCCTATCAGCCCGTAATTGCCGATGCTGTGAGGTGGCATCTCTTTAAAAGTGCTCACTAAGAATAGAAAGAAAGAATCTTGAGTAGGCGATCTTTTTTTTTAGGTTGTTCAGAGCTCATAAAGTCCACACTAGCATGTATTTCAATGGGGAAAGAGAGAATCATGCCTAGAGAGAAGAATGAGAGTGAGCATTTTGAAGAAAAAAAAACTGTGGATTGTTGCATTTAAGAAGAAAAAGAAGAAGAAGAAGAAGAAGAAGAAGAAGAAGAAGAAGAAGAAAAGTGAGGGATAGGAGTACTGTGCTGTCTGCTGGGACTGCACAATACATCACAATAGGTCTTATCACATTATAGTGAGTCAGTGTTGCACAGGTAGTGGTTTCAGTATTGAGATCATTTTAAAGGGTTGAAAATCAATTTTCTCAGCTCATCTGAAAAGAAGAACAAATTCCTCACACTGTTCACCATGTAGTATTATTTACTGATAAGAATGTGTTTGCTTCTTATGAACAGGAATCTTCTTTTTTCCTTCCTCATGCTAACTTTTGCTCTCTCCACTGTCTCCCCCCTCCCTTACTCTCTTGCTTTGTCATCCTTCTCTCTCTGTTCTACCCTTCCTAAAAACACTCATGTCTTCCATCTCTTTCTTTTTTCCCATAGGATGTGGTGTACCAGTGACATAGTTATTCTCTAATCTTTAGCTCTCTGGCTATAAACACAGAAGCGCATATTGAGACACAGTTTAGAAGTAGTGTGTCACCTTTCTCTCCACTCCATTACCTCTGCACAGCAGCGTGTCAAAGATTCTTATTGGCAATTAAGGGCTAGTTGTCAGTGCTTATTGTGGGAGTGATGCATGTCACACAGATACTGATCTGAGTTCTTTTGTCCCTCCTGTACCACTCACTATCACTGTGCAACTCACACAGGAAACACTAGGTCACATTGCTACCCAGCTACTCATGCTAATACTCTGACTGCAGAGAGAGAAAGGGAAAGATTCTGACAGAGCGGGGAAATCACTGGCTGCAAGGTCATTGTGTTGGCCAGTGTGCGCTTGGCCAGTGTTGGAGGGATAAAAATGTCAGCAGTGCTGTAAATAAGAATACAAAACACTCTGCAGCACAGTGAGTCAGAGCGGCTCAAAGCTAAAGGAGTCACTCTCTCTCTCTCTCTCTGTCTTTCTCTGCCTTTGGAGATTTCATCTCCCCTGCTACATCTCTCACCTTCTCTTTAGTATGTATAAACTACCTTATACAACACTTTCTGAGAGAAAGAGGAAGAAAGAAAGAAACAGAGAAAACGAAGAAAGAGAAATAGAGGACGACGTTCTCAGCAGCTGTCTGCTTGTCAGGAAGGGCACGTGTAAGATCCATATAGAGTTGACATATTCTCCTTCAGGTTGTGTGTCTCATGCTGTTCTCTGCAGGAGAGCTCTAATGGCTCTCTCAGCTATTCAAACAGCTTATAAGAACTTTAGGACTACATGGGCATATATTGGGAGCTCCTTCACACCATGTACTGTATTATAAATATCTTGCTGCAGACCGTCAAAAGGAAACACTTGTGGACTTATACAAAATTACAGCAGTCCCAATCTAACCTTGCTTAGGCCAAATGCCCTGAGGACAATCTGTTATGCTAATGTATGCATTTCCCCATCTATCCTCAACGCCAAAGTGCAAGGCATCCATCACTCATTGCTATCCGATTATGGGAGACAATGGAATTGAGTATGTAAATATATGCATATTATTGCAGGTAAAGTGTAGGTGTGTTCTGCAGGAGTAGCTAAACTAAAACTCATAAGCAGAAGGGAAAGTGGATGTAGGGGATAGGGTTGCCTTAATGCAAATTTTATTATGGAATGTAGATTAATATGTTTTGAAATGATTAAGATATCATCCCTTATCCCTTCTCCTAAGCTCTCCTTTTTTTCCCTTGATTTTTATTTGTAAATCTTGTTGATGTCCGTATCTTCGTCTCTGAGGCAGGGAAGAAGGAACAGAGGGTGAAAAGAAAGGGAGATGAATCTCCTCCACATCTCTCTGTTGGGGTCACTATGCTTTTATCTCTCTCTCTGCACTCCTCCATCCTCTGAGCCCACATTCTTTCCATCCACACACACACTACACTGCATACTTATTTCAGGAAACACTCTTTCATATCTTTTCTAATATCCTGCGGTCTTGTCTGTTGAGTAATGCCAGTGGGTCATTTTCAGATCTCTTTAGGACTCTCAAGCATAACTTACATTAAAACTAAGCCATTTATCTCAACAGTGAACTTAATAACATTGAAATATTGGCATAAAAACATGCCACAAAATTGCCACATATCCTGAACACCCCCCCCCCCCCCCCCCCCCCCCCAACACCACCACCACCACTTTAGGTTCCCTGCCTACTATGTTAACATGAATCAGTTACTGTGCTGCTATAAATGACCTCATCAACTACACCCTCGCTCATTCTGCAGCGGACACTCAGTAGAAAGTGCTAAACTTTAAAATATCCACAGGTAGTCGTGCCTCGCCACTGTAATTTCCCTGGATGCCTATACAGCATTCCGCCAATCCTGGGAGCCAAATCCCAGGTGGCTTCCCGTTCTGCAGTCCCCAAAGTTTCATGCTGACGTCTTGAAATGTATCTCAGCTTCCTGCCCCTGGCTTTGAGGAGGAAATCGTGGTTAGTTCTGCCACTTGGGAGATTAAATTTCCCCTTACCTTTCAGTTTCCATTAAAAGCCTTGTGATACTCTCCCTTTTTTTCAGGTAGAGTCCGTAATGATTCTTTAGAGATATTGTGATTCCTCCACTTGTCAAGGTCTAATGCTCTGAGCTTTGGTTCCTTAGTTATTTTCAACTTTATCTTCTCACTAAGAAATGCAATCTACTCTGAAACATCTGCCTCCAATAACTGGCCATTGAGTGTTCTACCTTTTACAATTCCCCGGTGACAATGGAATGCCTCTTTTTAACTGGTTTTGTAATGTTCTCCCTAATGTAGATAATGAAAACCTGTTAAAAGGAGGTCAGGCGTTGAGTGGTTGCATGGTGGGAGGCCCCAAGAGATGTGCAACGGCACAATGACTGAGACAACCCACCATCAGTCACTGAGAGCTGTTCAGTTTACACAGCAATGTCTCTCTGTCTCACATTTTTGCCCTATGTTTGTCTCGGTCTGCTCTTTTCTGTTTAACTCTTTCTGTCTTCTTGTCCATTCAGCGCTATCTGTCATGTTCCCCTTCACTAGCTCAGTCTTTATCTTTCTTATTCCTCACATTTTGCTCTCTCCCTCTCTATGTCTTTTTAGCCTCCCTCCTTTCTTTACTTGTTTCCTCTGTCATTTTCATTGCACTGGCTATCCAGTCTTAAACACTTTAAAAAGGTCTGTGAGAGTGCCTGTGCCTTGAGCTGCACCAACAAATTCTATTAGCTTTTGAAAGATCTATTACATTCTTATCTGACTAAATGGGGAAACAGCACAGTAAATTATCACTTTGAATGCAGTCTCAACAGATAGGAAAGAAATTAACTGCAAAGGCTAAAAACAAAAGTGTGAGTTTCTTGCTTTATTGTACAAAAAAAAGGTGCTTATGCCAAAATGAAACAATAATTTGTAGATAAAGAACAAGGGCTGCATTTTGAAGGCACCTCATTTATTACAGACCTGGAAAACTACATTTTGTGCCATAGTGCAACTTTGTGAGATATGAAATATAAAGTAAAATCATCAATGTGTTATATTCACAAGCGCGCAGAGCTATGGCCAGCTCCCCCTTTTCCTTTCGAGGTTAGTGACCAGTCTCAGGAGGCTCTGGACACCAGGCTAATAAATCATGGAGATGTAGAAGACACTTAAGCAACTTCAGGTCAAGAGGACAGAGGTCAGTGTCACCCCCTATGCTGTTTGCACTAGTAGAGGCTGAGTTAACAGGCATTGGATACTTGTAACTGAAATAGCTTGCTTTTGCTCCGTTTTATGGTGTGCTATGTGTTGTCATTGTTAACGTCAGGAAAGCTGCCGTTCTGTGGCAACATTATCAACTAATATAATGTTAAAGTTGCTTAGCTACAAGCAATTGTACATGTATAGGAAGCTATCCACATGGTTAATGTCTTAACATTCAACAGTTTAATTTGGTCTTAAATTATATCTTATGAAGAAGACAGATCTGAGAAATTACAGCCAATTCACCCAGTCCTTAACCTAGCATGCTTAACTTTGCTTTTCAGTTGGCCACAACCCACACCGTATGCTGTAGGTCAAAGAAAAATCAAACGCTGCACATAAGCACAGTAGAGTCCACGAATTTGGAACATTGGTTCAGCTCTGAAATTAGCGTTATGCTAATAATGCAAATAGAAATGAATAGATACAAACAGATAGCATAACTACCTAGAGTTGTCCAAAGTAAGAATTTGGAATAATCTGTTATCAAATGTATATGTGCAACTGGTTTTACGAAAGCCATCTGCACCTCAAGATCGATAATACAGTCTCAGGATGCATTTCGTTAACATTTTTTAATGAGTCACTTGGAAGGAAACATACATGACTGGCATGTGAAGGATCCAAAGTTACAGTTTTGTTAAGAGGACCCAATTTTCTAAATTTAAAATATCCAGTGATTTTTAAACTGGGGGTTACAAGCTGATTTCATTTACCTAAAATCCACAGACCCAGCCTGGGAATTACTCCCTGAACTGTAGTCGTTGGGTTAGTCATTGTTTAGAAACCTTAAGAAACCAGGCAATGTCACAAAGTGTCCTGTCTGTTGGTGGTCAATGTGAAACGTATCTTAGTGTTACATGATGAGATGATTTTTTTCAGTCAAACTCTATTCATATTGTTAAAGAGAGCTCTATCGTGCTTGTGCCTTTGGAGCAGCTTTGAAATGTCACTAATTGTTTTAGTGAGAGCAATGAGAATGAGAATGTAACTGTTGACAAAAAAGGGACATTCAGCAATCAGCATAAATTTCATGATGAAATCAGTCAATACTGATGTGAGGAACTATTAAATCCTCATCCCTAAACTAGAAGAGAGACTCTGCTGATGTATAAACAGTACGCATTCACTGAAAAGTGCAGCAATAACATTATTGCCATTAGTCACAGAGGATCAATTCTTTTTTTTTAATAAACAGAACCGATAATGATTTTATTCATCGATAACACATTTGAAGCAATTTATGACTGTCTAGCAATGTCCACAGCTTTCTGCCCAAAGGCATTAGTCAGAATATATTGCTGGACAAGGCAGTGGAAAGGAATAATAAGCATTAATAGTCTGTTTGACACCTGAGATATCATCAGGTGTAGACATGGACATTTACTGCTCCTTTTTCCCTTCCTTCTCCCCCACTGTGTGTCTGCAGGGCATAGGCTATGAAGCAGAGGCACATATGAACACACATGCAAACACATAAAAAGACACATCAATACATACACGCACATTTTTCTGAGTAAATACTCCAACTTACAGACACAGAGAGGTGCCGGCCAGTTGGAAAAATTCGGAGAGAGCGACTTTAGAGGAGGGAGATAAAAAGAGGAAAAAGAGAGAATGGTGCCAGTGGCTGCGTGTGAGGGCAGGGTGCGTGTGGCATGGAAAGTCCTGCAGGGGCTGGCAGACGGGCACAAGAGGAGCCGTCTCCTCTAGTTTGAGCTCAAAGGCACCCCCCAGGAGAGTGATAATGGCACACATCCCACAGCACCCAAAATCCAACTGTGTGTGTGTGTGTGTGTGTGTCGACGTGTGTCACTGCAGGAAAAAAATTGCTTTAATGATTGATTTGGAACTGTCCGACTTCAACAATGCTGCCAGCGCAAGGAAATTTACAATAACTGGAAAAAGTCACGATTTGGCGCAACTGAAAATGCAAGTTCTCCCATAATTCATCAGTAATGGTGAACAAAGAGCCACTCAATCAGACTCATCAAACATCCTCGGGCTGTTTCTGATGAGGAGCCATTTGCAGTCTAGTATCTGATTGGCTGGCTGTAGTTCCAACCTTACCCGCATGCCCAGGTGGAGGAGGGCTGATGGGAATCGTGCAAGCGTTGCTGTGCCAGAGCAGAGTGGTTCTAGTGGATGGGAATTTGTAAGAGCCAGGAGAGGGTCCAGCATTCCGGTTCATCTCTGGTGGGATACAGACTCACGCGGATGCCCATTTCATTACCGACACACACACTCACACACACACACACACACACACAAATGCCACATGCACACAAACACATGCACATGCATAAACACACACAAGCATAACAACACACACATGCATAACAACACACACATACACAAACAACGCCAACCAGTGAACAGATGCTCTGACTGAGGTCTGGCGTTACCCTGCTGGCACACTGTGGTGTTTACTTCACACAGTCAGAGAGGAATCTCATGTACAGTTCTAACACAGTGATGTATGTAACAACAACACTCAAGTACTGCTGGATTCTTACAATATAAGGAGGCTGCTATCCCCTGAATGGGTAGCCAGAATTTCATTTCACTCTTAATCAATGATTCCTAATTATCTAATAAAGAAGTGTTTGACTACAGTTGGATCTAAAGTCATCAAAAACAGCAACCCTCCAAAGGTTAGAAGTGTCCTTCGTACACTTCATTATTGTCTTAAATTATTTACATCACTCAGAGGGGCTTGACATTTTGCATTTAGCATTTTGTGATGTTTAATATCTCAGCGATATAGGAATATTTATGGGAATATTGCAATTTAAATTTACTTGTATGTGTAATAACTACATCTTCTCTTCCACTATTGTCTGGATTCCTGAAGTTCTCCTCTGGTTCATTTCTCAGTATGCTCTTCCTTTTATCCTTTCTGAGCAGTCAAGAGTCTCTTGCAGATACAGAAATGTGGCTGATGCTTTTCTTTTCAGCATGTGTCTCTTCACAAAACACACTCTATTTTACTTGTACACAAGGTGAAATTCTCATGCAGTTGCATTTAAAAATGTGTACCCCAGAAATTTTAAATACAACACAAACACCTGCTCCAGTGCCATGAAAAACTACTGGATGCAGATTACTGGTTCTTATGACCATGGGTTTCAAAAATCCTGAGTGGGACCATTGATGCTATTTCAGAGGTATTAGTATGTTTCAGGCCCATCACAACTTACTAAGTCCATTCTCAAACAATGCAACCACGCTAATGTGGCTAAATAAGCCCCTCTCCTCACACCTTGGAACAGAGCTATTTGCGATGCAAACAGCATGTTATGTAAACAACCAATCCACAACAACAACAACAAAACCCCATTTTAAATCCCATTTGGATGCAAATGAATTACTCAGCATATGTCTTTTCACGTTCGTTTGTAACATTTTACAACAGCTGGAGCTAAATCAGAATTAGTGGAGTTACTGAATGTACATGTATTAGATGTTGACCAAACTAAGCAGTTAAAGAGGAAAGGCATTCAGGATGTTTTGGGGAAAAAAATCAGCCAGTGCAGAGCATCAGCAGTGGCATACATAAAAAGAAAGAACTATAGACTCGTTAATGAACATATGAACACTGAAATGGGATGTGTTGTGTATATTTGTTCTCATCCCAAATTTCAAAGCTGTATGTGGGAGAAGTCTTTCATAGTAACGGGGTTAGAAGCTCCAGGTTCTCTCCTCCATGAAGGGTTGCTTCAGCCTTTAATTTTCATCAGGCATTGCTACTGCTATTTTATTCACCCAAAGGCATCCTCTGTTACAGATGCAGCTCTGTTCAGCTCATAATGAAAGTTGCACTGGCCAGTTGCCCTTGTGTCAGAGGAAGGCTTAGGACCCGGGGCTGTAGGATATGTGCACTGTAACTAACAGGATGGAAATCCGCAGATAAGCCATCAAGGTCTAAGTTTGTACAGTATAACTAGTGGCTTCCATGTTGGTACAGCTTTGATGGCGTAAGACCTTGAAAACATTGGGAAGTGACCATCATGGGAAGCCAGGGCAGAAACTCCAAAATGAGCCCTGTCTGTTCACCACACCTGCAACACTACTAAGTGCTAGCTTTCATAATAACCTATGTGAATCATTAGGGAAACTGTGTTTATGTCTATCTCTGTTGTGTTACAAACTGGAATATTTCATGAAATAGCATTGTAAAATGTCTGGACCTGAGATATTTCACGAAAATACCGCAGGCTTCCTGTACAAGCTTTCCTCCATTTTGCATTAAAAAAAAAGAAAAAAACAATCAAAGGTACAGTATTCTTTGTTTTTGACAAAGCGTCATAACACAACAGCCATATTCCCCTCAACAGATTTGCTATTGTGCACCACTCCTCTGTTTTAGACACATATCACCTTTTCCTTCACAGAGCCTACAATACAGAAAAAGGATGAGCAGAGAATTGCCAAAGTAACTTTACCATTTTAACTAAACTTACTAAATTTCAATTTGCTGTACTGGGGATTGGAAGGTTCTAAACAGCTTAATTCACTGAATCATTAAAGTGAAACGAGTGACCAAAACCTTTCCCCCTGATGCAACTGACTGTCTTGTCTATGTGACTTTCTCTGATGCCTGTGAGATTTAATTAAGGTTCCTGCCAAAGGTCTCTGAAAAACACTGAGATGTTATGGCTTCACTGCCTTGCAAAGTCTTAGTGTGGTAGAGTAAGTCTGAAAAGTGTTAATAGAAGCTGCTGCTTAACTTTGAATTACAATCTGTATTTCAGTTTCATCTTGTAATGATTAAGCCAAGGATTTGATCTGGAAACACTCATCTCAAATATAAGTGTAGGCTAAACTGACAAGCACAATCATCTGAATTAAAAGGCACAAGTGTCTAGACTACAGTACAAATCCAGCCACAAAAATAAAATTGAGCTTTCCTGTTTTTAACAGGTGAGAGTTTGTGGTGTGGACTGAAGGCGTTCTTCAGCTGTGTGCTTCTGAACGAGATAAAAGAAGAGAAAAAAAGAGATTAATCTTCAGACCGTATTGCATTTACCCACTGCTCAGAAGTGCAAGTTTTATGGTCATTACACAAATTTGTATATTATTGTATAAAAGCCCGGCTATGGACTGGCAACCTGT
Organism: Chanos chanos; assembly: GCF_902362185.1. NCBI lineage: Eukaryota > Metazoa > Chordata > Actinopteri > Gonorynchiformes > Chanidae > Chanos > Chanos chanos. The sequence goes on from NC_044495.1 coordinate 15,486,911, forward strand.
CCAGAGCTAAGCAAAGCAGTAGCACCTCAACTGAGAACCTACTTTACATATTAGTATGTATGGAAGCCATAAAGCTTTAAATACATTCATTTTGCTTCCCCATTTTTATCTAAACTTGCAGCATGAGAATTAATTAATCAGTTTAGGGGAGGATTATTTTAAAGTTCACCATGTTAATGCAAGATGCGTACATGGAAATGAGATTCTTCCAGGCATGACTGTATGGATCTTACCTTTATCTCCTGATCAGTAACAAAGGTTGCCGTTACGAGCTGAAGTAAATTCTGGACGCATGTGCAGATTAGCTTCGTTTTATTTGAACAAAACAGGATGAAACAGAGGACTTCAAGAACTTACAGGTTCACATTTCAGACGTTGAATATGCTATACATTGACAGTTCAATTCCACACAACCAAAGAAGGGAAAACCAGGAGTTAGGGATGTCCCGATCTGATCTCAAAGATCGGTATCGGGGCGATCAAGGCATTTTTTTAACTGATCGGTATCGGCTTTATTGAGCACGACCTTAGGCCCGATCCTTTGTTTTACCTCCGCTGTCACACAAGTGTCGTAAACGGAGAGCATAATTTGTGGCAGGCCACGGCTCAAATGTCTGCAGGGTGGAAATATTTTAAATTGGGAAACGAAAGCAGTCCAGCTGCCACTTGTAATGTTTGTAATGCAAGCATTTCGCGAGGCGGTAGGAGCTGCGTTCAATAGGCCACTACCGCTTTGAAACAGCACCTAAAAAATAAACACTCAACGGAATACAGTGAGGTCACTCAGGTAACTCAGGCAAAGGCTGCTCCAAAGCAACACACATTGGAGGATAAGCCATACATTTAAAAGGACAGAGAAATTTCCTCCAGACAGCGACAAGGCCAAAAAGTTTACCGAGAGGTTAATGAATCAATTGGATGACCAGCCCATCGCTGTGGTAGCGAATACAGAGGTGCTTTCAAATTCGGCAAACTGAGGCGAACGTTCCAGGCGAATGGGTTTTCTTTTAACTTTTAGATTTGAACGTTTTTACGTCAGCATACTCCGACGACATTAATCCTCAAGGCTACTAACAACAACCAAGGTATCATTTCAAAACTGAAACACCTAACGCTTTAGCTGTATGTGATGTATGCGAGTTATCCTAAACTAAAACCCACAGAGAGCAGTATAGTCGCTTAACCAACGCTAATGATTGATAACGATAGTGTAAAGGTAGCCAGCGAGTAGAGTACTGCGCAATGAGTATATCTCACTCCCCCGACACCTTAAGAGGCGTACTAGCGACTTACGTTAGTGCCCATGGGTTTAAGCCTCCTTGCTAGCACGCCCGCCCCCCATCCCGAGGGTCCCGAGGGTCGCCGGTCCAGTGGTACACACAACGCAGAGCGGTTACAATAAATAACATAGAAAAAGAGGCTCTCAGAAAAAGTATCAACGAAACTGACAGTTAGACAAGTTAACCACTTGAATTACTGTAAGATGATTAAATAAAATCGAATACTTACGTATATTTAACTCCCATCTAGGCACACGTCTCCCTTAATTCCACCGTCCATGTTTATTCGTCGGGAACTACCTCCTTATCGTTTGTGTGTATTCACAGTGAACTTAAAGCAAATGAAAATGTTCGCGAATTTTTGCCTTTCTTTGAACGCACCTCAGGTTTTCGCCGTCTTTTTTTATTGCTTTTGGAGCCACAGTATACCCTACCCTTTCCACACTACATTTCAGACACGCCCCCGGAGCTTTACAACAAGATTTACTTTGTTATTTTGTAAAATTAAAAAAAAAAAAAAAGATGTCAAGCATATACATTGAATTGATTTTAATATCTTTAATGTACTTGAAATGTGCACCATATAACAGTATTATCAAGGAAAATACAAGTATTGGATCGGGACTTGGTATCAATATGAAATGACTCGGATCGGAATCGGGGGCAAAAAAACTTGATCGGGACATGCCTACTAGGAGTATTTATACTGAACAGAGCAAGACTAGACTAACCAAAAACAGGTGGAACTAACGATTCACTAACTAAGAAACCAGGCAGTGTCTGTGTAAATTTATCATAAAATGGCCAACAGAAAGGGAAAGAGAGAACCCAGGCGTGACAGCTGTATTTAGTGTTGTATAGCAATATGTTTATAAAAAAAAAACTTGGGTGTGAATGATATGAACTTCTTAGTCCATTTAAGGGGCAAGAAACATAACAAGTAAATCAACAGAGCTGGAAAATAACATTTTTCCTCACGTTTTCATCTCTCCATCCCTTCCAGGGGCATCACCTGAAGGAGAGAGTCTCAGGAGAGGAAAAGAGTAGGTGTATGCCAGAAACACATCTCATATCACATATCTGCAACTCTCATTGCACCAATAGCTGGATTTCATATGTGTGCTTAACCATGGGGTAATGGCTTTCCCCACAATTTCAGGTTTGAACACAGACCGCCCACTGCCAGAGGGAAGGTGCTGACAGTCTTCTCAAAGTGTCATTACAGAGTCAGAGCTTAGACTACAGATATAATGGACAGATTCACTTTCTTATATTTCCACATATGGTGGGAGTACAGAGACGAGAAGAGTGTGCTTTAATGATATTGTTGAGGTCTCCTGAGGTCTACTGCATATGTTTGTGCTTTTGTGTGTCTCAAGCATGGTGTATTTGACTCATGTATTGAATGTATATGTGTGACTCGCATTTACTAGCGTATTGAAAGCCACTAATGGGAGTCATCTGGGATGTTACTGAACAGAGCTGAGGCGTTTATCGGCTCACTGTTCAGTAGTGAAGACTGGGGAAGAAAATAATGCAGTTCTCCTATAATTCTGACATTTCTGCAAAATTCTGTGGAAGGCATAAAGATTTATTTACGTTAACATCAGCACAGTCATGACAATTTGCCCTCTGTGAACAGTCATTTCAGTAGTCGGTTCAAAGATCTTTTTCTTTTCTCTCTTCTTTTTTAACATCATGTTAACACATTTCTGTGCTTGTGGTGGGATTATACATAGGTGAGAGACCAGTGAACAGTTTCAGATTACAGCCAGAGATATGGGTTCATTGGGAGTGCAGCCTTGACCTATAACATCTGACATTTGACATATTTGTGCTTGGTGTACTGTCTCTTGTCGATAGCCAAATTAATTTAACTGCGCTGATCACATAACCTGCTGCAAACTGATAAATGAGAATATTGTGAATAATATATTTTAACGATTGCACTGTGTTAAATTTATTTTTTATGTAAATAAACCGTTTAACTTATTTACAACCAAGAATTATACTTAGCTCAAAACCTGTTACATTTATCCTCACATACAATGCAGCCAAGGCTTGGTTCAGCTCTGGCCATGTTCTGCTTCACTGGATTATTAGGGACACCTGTTGCTCATTATCTCATCAGCTCCGTTTGGTATAAATAAGGCTTTTTGTCAATCACCTCTTTGTGAGGTATTGTATCATTGTGAACTTGCTAAGCCATTATTTCCTGTTTTCCTGCATTTATTTCTCTGTGTGTGACCTGGTTTTGATTTCTTGGATTTGATCTTTTTCGTTTCTGGTGATTGCTATTTTGGGCTACGGTTTCATGATGTCTGGGCTGTTTAACGACTTGGACTTGGACTTTGGACTTTGCGTTGCATCTTGGGTTGTTTGTTACTGGAATAAATCTATCAGTCTCCAAGTGGCCCTTCAGTCTGTTTCAATACAATCTGACCTGCTTCCTCCTTTGATTTAATTGTGAATTGTACATTATAAAAATTTTTGGTAGATTGTGTAGTGTCTGTAGGTTGTACAAAATTTTACTGCTCCATCTCAAATAATCTTTTCATAATTGAGCTTAAAAACATAAAGTGTTTCCCCTGCAATATACATTTCCACACCTTAATGGATCATATACAATTAGACATCAAACAGGACTACGTCATTAGTGTCCTTGCCTATAACCCAGATAGACAAAGAGAAAAAATAAGCATCTGTTTATTCTACCGCCTTTCATCTCTCCTCTCCTCTCTACTCCCCTCTCCTCTCCTCTCCTCTCTCTTCTCCTCTCCTCTCCTCTCCTCTCCTCTTGTCATTACTGGTCTTTCTGCCCTCTTTTTACCCTGACATCATGAAAACCACCAGGAGGGTGTGCGATGATATTGACGTCAGCTGGTATTTGTTTTCTCCATTTGTCTGTGGTTTGCTCTCTGAGCCGCGCAGGGCAGGCAGGAGAGTCTCATCTGGTGTCTCAGTAGAATCGGGTGGATTCGGCCAACTTCTCTTTCACACAGTCCGATGAGTGTCAGAAAGCATGGGGAAGTCAGAAGGTCCTATCGAAATGTGCTGTTATTAGATTGTAATAATGCACTAGATGAAAGACTATACATGCATTGCTCCGTCCACAGACCTACCAAAATTGTGCCCTTTGTCTGTTTTTACACTGTTACACCTTGTGCTGTATTTCATGAAATCCAAGTTTGTTTCTTTTTTGTTTATCTTTGCTAGCAGTGTTTACAGTTCAAAATTTACATAAAATAAAACCGTGGCATGGCTTTTTCATCAGCTTTTGCCTGTCAGAGAATTATGACCAACTCTGTTCCATTTCTGATCACTGGCTTTGTTGACCTTGTAGCGCTGGCACATGTGTAGGTGCTGAATTCTGCTCCAACACAGGGAATTTGCCAGTTTTAAATTAACACTGAGACAGTAAATATGAATTATTGCATCTGCCAGACAGTTTGGATTATGCATTTTTTTCTCTCCACTTCGACCTAACTCATTGTATCCCAGGGTGCTTTTGTGCTTTTGGCCTGCGTTTGTTAACAGGTGTTTGTAATCTAATATTTTTGTATGCTGTGTTAAAGGATTCTGTGTTGTTTAACATGTACAACTAATATGTATTGGCAGAGACTGTTTTAAATACAGTATAGTTCCCTCCCCCTCCTCCATTTGACAGGTACAGAAGCTTTGGATTAGTCAGAGATGAAAAATTTCTTCAAGGTGGTAAGTGCTTAGCTTGACTAAGCTCTGCTCTTATATCAAACACAGGGGCTGTGATTGTCACTGTATTAATGACAGATGGCATTTTAACCTCTTTCTTGGCTTTTAGAGAAAGTGTGTCACATGATAGTGATATGGTGGTTACCATTGACCTTGGAGCTGTATGGACTAAAATTATCCCCCTTGGTTGGGTGTTTGGAAGTGGACCCCATAGTTTCCATTGTCCCTATCTGCACAGCCTCTGGATGGGTTTGATGTGTGGGAGAGTGATAGCTGGTGGAACTAACTGTCTTCTGGCACTATTTAAAGCTTCTCCTCTGTATCACCTCGAGTGCTGCCCAGCATGCAGTCATGCTGTAAAATAATAGCCTTGATAAACTAATATAGGAGATAATACCTCAGCCCCTATCAGTCAAATTTAAGCGTTAATGGCTCCAAGGTCAGACGTGGCACACGTGCGTACACACCTACACACACACACCCCTCGAAATGTGAAACCTTTTAAAATCCACAGATGTGCCACCTTGATGCAGATGCCTTTGACGCTGTGTTTGTGTGTGTGTGTGTGTGTGTGTGTTTGTGTGTGTTGATTCTGACACTAGAGCCATTAATCCTACCTACAGATGATGTGTGAAGGGCATGATACATTATAGCATAGTTTAAAGTGTATTTACTCCTTTCCATTTTCCCTTGAGGGGGTGTCACCTTTAGGGCCGCAGGACGAATGAGCGAATCTACAGTTTACAGTCTGTTTATGACCATTTACAACTCATGTCTATCATTTCTGATGTCAGGATATTTCTCTCTCTCTCTCTCTCTCTCTCTCCCTCTTGCTTAGTCTGTCTTTATCTATCTCTCTATCTTTGTCTCTCTGTCTCTTTCTCTCTCACTTGCTTTGTATAGTGATGGACATGGCCAGTTTTCCTCCTACACTGCCCCTCATTACAGACTGTCTGTGGCTTCAGCTTTCTGTGGCTATATTTATTTCCACACATTCCAACCAGCTTGTCATGAAAGTCTACTTGCCGTAAGACTGTGAATTTCAGAACAACCCAATCTCTCTCACTCTCTCTCTCTCTTTCTCTCTCTCTCTCATAAACAAACAGAAGCACATCTGTTTGCTCATGTGAAAATACACACATGCAATGCCATACATGTATGCATAGAAAGCCAATTTAGAATCTGTATCAGTTGCATTACAGGTAAGATGACGGCGCACTGAGAGATTGTGCTCACGGAGCATATGTGTCAACAGGAACCAGAGAAAGCGAAATATTAACAGGGGAATAAAATGATGGTGACAGCTGAAAATGGCTTTGCACTCTGCTGTTTTGCTTATGGATTCTGGCGATGAAGGGATAGAGAGAGATGTAGCGGCCGATGGAAAGAGAGACGGATGGAGAAATGGAGAGATTGCGGAGATGAGCTGTCACTCCCAGCCCTTCCTCCCAGAGTCCCATCACATCATCTGAGCGGCAGGTGCTATACATACACATACATATGCATGTGCATTGCATTATCCGAGGTTCTATTTCTTTGCTTTTCTTTTCTCTCCGTTTCTTTTCTCTCCGTTTCTTTTCTTTTTGTGGTCTGTCTTGTGAAATCCACGGTTGTTTGTGCTTTATTAAAAGATTCCTCCTTTTATCTTTCTTTCCCTTCTTTTCCTTTCCTCCTCTACTCTCCATCCTCTCTGAGGCATAAGCAGGCGTTTCACACCAAAGCTACAGTGAGATTCTCCACCTCCACCTCCACCTCTCTTTACAGCAGACCAGGGATGCACAGGATGGAGCAGGAGAGAAAGAGAGCAATAGTGAAACTGACATTGAAGTTTGCACATCTTCAGTAGCTGCAAGACCCTCTCCTCCCACACACACACACACACACATTTCTCTTTTAATCTAAGAAGCATAACGTTCTCTCCTCTTGTCAGCATGATAAGGTATCTGCACTGCAGTGGCCACAAACACACACACACACGTCGACATCCATACACATTGCACACACAAATTCTCTCTCTTTCATGTGATATGCAAACATGCTCAAGAGCATAACTGCCCCATTTCTGAAGAAGTATCAGCTTCTCTTTAAAGATTCCCACACCGCACCTACCACCATCTACAACAGCCATTCCTCATTGCTCTCCGCACACAAGATCAGGTTTTTTATTGGACTCCAATGTAGTACTCCCACAATCCGCTTAGTATGTGGAGAGGGGCAGATGAAAGACATCAACCTCAGCTGGCATTAATTAGGCAACAAACAGATCTAAGGCATTAGGGTAATTTGGGTTAAAACAGCAATTTATGTCAAGCACTCAGAGATGAGTAACACGTGTTATAAACACGCCAGCCTACTGCCGCAGAGCTTTCAATTTAAGACCTGGCCCTTCCTTGCCTGCCTGTGCATCTATTACAAGCCATTTTTTATTTACCGTATAATTCTGTGTCTTTTTGTGTCGTAATTTGTAGTGAGACATATGAGTGTAAGTGTGCTTGTGTTGCCACAGCATATGGTCCATTTTGCCAATACTTGCTCAGTGTTGCAGTACTGTCTGATCCTTGGAGCTATTCTTTGTTTCCCAGAGAGAGAGAGAGAGAGAGGAAGAGAGAGAGAGAGAGAGACAGATGAATCATTCATTTTAATAGCAGGTGTTTTGTGGAAAAAGTACTGTGAACAAACATCAAAAGATTCTGTGTTTTTTATTTTAATATTTATGCTGTTCTTGATTCAATGACAGTTTGTAATCTCCATTTGTAATATTAGGCAATTTTCCTAAAAAGCCTCCTTGCCTTGAAAGGAATTGTTAATTGTCTTTTTCTTCACAGAAACAGTGTATTGGCTGTGTGATAATACTTGGTTGGGTTAAACCTTGCCTCAGGTCTCAATAACAGCATCACAGCATCGAGTGTCTAAGCAGAGCAGAGTGTCAAATCAGTGTTAAATCAGATCCTACAATGAGTTTTAACTCAAATTCCTGGACAAAGATGTACAGGGACAAAGTACATCATCAGAAAAAAAGACAAAAATTGAGAGTCCTCATTTGTCTAAATGTGTATTTATCATTGTTATTTTGTTTCCAGCCCTCAGAAAGCCTGCTCTGAGCATGCTGCTATCAATATCAGATTTGTAAAACCAGCTATCGGTAGAATAAATAGCGGAGTTTATGCAGATATTGATCAGGTCACTCACAGAGAAGATTAGAGAGTTGAATTCAGTATAATAAGTCTATAATGCGATAGAATACAAAACACATTTCTTGCAGTTCATTTATTTATTTTTGTCTGACTTATTAAGTTAGTTTTTTTTTCTATTTGGTTGCTTCTTTTCTTTAGTTTTCCCCTTTCTCTTTTCTCTTACAAGTCAGCCAGTGTCTTGAGCAGTGTTTTTTTTTTTTTTCTTTTTCTTTTGCTGTCAGGTTACTTAAGAAACACAACCCGAGACATTTTAAACATCTTCAAAATCTCCCTTGTAAAGAATATTCTCACAGTTACCTATGCTACTTGTCTATTGAAAGGTAGAGGTAGTATTTTCTTCTTAGATTACTATCGGTGAAAATAACAACAGACGAATACTAGGCTTTTACTGATGCATTCTGTAAATTTGCAATATATTATATAGTAATTACACTGTATCACACCTAACTGTTTTGAAACAAACCCATAGTTCAGTATCCACATTCCGTTCATAGAATAAAGATAGAGCCTAATATCTGTTATCCTGATTATTGTCAGAAAGACCTCCAGTGAGACTCCCACTCTAATTACAGAGGAAAGAGTCTCACAGTCAACCATTTCAACTATTTAATACATTCATAAGCATGGGAGCAAGTTAGCAAACTGTTAGATGAACGTCAGCAGAGAAAGAGAATGTAAGAGACTAATCCATTTCACTTCTAATCAGCAGCCTCAGTGAGGGAACTCCAAGGACAAACAATAGGAAGCCTCGGCATAATAGGGATCATTTAGAACAATGGTCTCTCGGAGAAGCCCTCACCTTTGGGTCACACCACTGGGACACGGAGCGCTCGGCCCAGTTCCATTCATTTCAGTCTAATGTGAGCGTGGCTCTTCCTAACTGCTTTTTCCCCCTGACAAGCACAGAGAGAGAAAGAGAGCGATGCGAGCTCTAATTGATTACCTGTAGGGCCAGGGGCTGTGGAACCCGTTCTGATTAATTATACGTGTGGCAAAGTGTGATTATGCGCTGGAATGGCTGCTGAGAGATATATGTGTCACTCAAACTGGTACCACAGTGCTCCAGCAATCACTGCTAGTCTCCCTCACTCCACTGTAAATGAAGGTAGGTGACACTATGAGAAATATCATTTACTTAAGACACAAATATCAGTTATGAAATTACAGTCAACCGCTCAGTAAATATTATCAGTCACCATCTAAGTGCAGTTAGAACTGCACAACGAGGGTAGGGAGGGGATGGATTGCGTTTGAAGAGTATCTGTTGAAGGAGCTGAAATAGAACATGGTGATCCACATTGCATAACCTTAACCGCATTTAAAAGGGATGTGCCTTCAAATATTTTCTAATACATTCAAAATATTTGCCAAAGATATTGCTTTAAAGTGCAGTCTATTTTAGCCTTCACATCTGTTATAGGGTAAATAGCCGGACACAGCCTTCCTAATTCATACAAGACTGGATGATGACATTTAAAAAAAAAATGTTTATTTGGTTTTTTTTTTCCTGGGGTAGACGTGCTTAAGATATGTGGTAGATGTCTGAAATGATGCCATGTGCTTTCCTATGTATTTTTTGAGTGAGGGGTTGTGCTTTTATGTCTATATTTGTGCATCTCCAGAATGATGAGTGACACTCTCTCATCCAATTGATTTTCACAACCTTTTTTATGGATGTGACTGGAAGGTGGGCAAGCTGCCAGTATCCCCCAATGCAGAGGTGGGTGTGTGTCAGTTCAGAAGTAATCTTTTGGTCATTTGGTGATAAGCTGTACTGACAGGGTACTATCTATACCGACCTATAACCCCCCCCACCTCTAAGCCTCATCTGTCATTCACCTCTCCTCTCATCACGCCCTCTGTTCTTTTCTTTGCTTCTTCACCTCCTCCTCCTCAAATCTTTCTATCCGTGATATTGACGGTCATTCCACAACGTTCGTTATGATGACAGACATCAGACAAAAAAAGGAGTCACACTTTTTTTTTCCTTTCTCTCTTGTTCTTTCTCTCCCTCTCTTTTTCTAACATACGGTCGAGAGCATTAGGCCATGTAGTGTTCTCCTGATGTCCAGGGGGGTCCAGTGTGTCTGGCTTTGACATGGAGATGAAGGATCATCCCCGAGGTTTTCTCTTTCTTCTTTTCCATAACAGTGTGAGAGGAGCCATGAATATCAATTCTCTGACTAACACTGGAGATTCCATTCTCTTTCACACTTCCTGACAGGACCCCCCCCCCCCCCCCGGCCCCTCTACAAAATACTCGCACACACTGCCCGCCAAACATCTGTTATTGCCTGCTCGTCCTTTTCAACAGTATTCAGTTCGGTTCGCTGTAATCTCAGTAGGTGTGTTTTTTTTTATACAGCTCCTAGAGCTCTGACTCCTGAAAGCTGTGGCTCTTATCGGCAGAGTTGCCAACACATTTAGACTGAGGACTGCTAACATTGTGGAAACAGAAAGCCCCAGCGGAGGTCAATCAGGGCTTTGTCTGGCACCAAAGGGCCTTTATAAGATCCTTAATACCCCCCCTGCCTCCCTGCCTCTGTCACTTAATGAAGAGCTTGCCCTGCAATTCAATTCAATTAAAACCTGAGATTGCGTTCGGAACATGTCGCAGAATTGACCCTAGAGGTAAGACCCGGTCCCCTGACAGCCAACCAGTTTGCTCACTGTGTGTCCTATAGAGTGAAAAGAAAATGACTACAAAACTGTGTGTGTGAGGGAAAAATAGCTCACACTATTCTTTATTTAAATGAAAGTTATCAGTGAATGAAACTGCCTAGACAGTAAATGGCTAATACATGTTTGGCAGTGCTTTTACGTTTGAAAATGTGTATGTTTGAAGTTGTGTGTGAGATATAGAAAGATTTAACGTTCACTCATTTTTCCCACAATATTCATCAGCTTTTCTTTAGCCCTTTTTTTAAGGCTTACTACACATTGTAATTGGATTAACTGAAGAAAGTATGATTTTCATAAAATGGAAAAACTGGATTAATAAAAACATTTTTATACTTGAGGCTTAGAACCATGCACATAGTGCATGAGAACTCCCATAATAAAATATGACATTCAGTCTCTATGTATAATAATAATAAACCACTGGGCTATACTGAATTACTTGAACCTTTCAATCCTGCTGTAAACACAGACTTTTTACACAAACTGCATCTTTACTCCACATAAACATAATGAGATCCAAGGAGAGGAAGGAGAGCTTTTTTGTAGGTGGCTTGTAATCACTGTGAGCAGCTTTAGGTGAGCAGTTCCACTCATTATCATGGAGTGGCTGAGAAGAGGAGAGCAGCAGCCACCAGGTAAAGAGAGTGATGGCCAGGAGGCTGCTGTGATGTGCGTGTGGTGAGCAGGGCCAGAACAAAGGAACTGTCCATAGTAGTAAACATCTCTGGACATGTCACAGGGCTTTGTTGTCCTGTAAGAGTCACATTCTGTTCCGACAACCTCACTCACAACATGTTAAACAGCATTAAACTGAATTTATATTAATTTCCTTTTTCCCATGAATTCTTAAATAGACATACTGGTTATAATTAGTCCCTCTGCTCTCTCTCAATCTGAATACATTTTTCATTACTTATTTATTCACTTATGTATCTATGTATGTATTTATTGATTTATTTATTTTAGTTGTAGTCGTAGTTGTAGTAGTAGTAGCAGTAGTGTTGGAGATCTTTTTTAGGTATGCTTTTTTATTTTTATTGATTAGTGTTGTTTGTTTCATTTCCAGATGTATTATTACATTGCACATGATTGATACTGTGTGCTAAGACTGGTAAGAACTGTTTTAACCATGAAGTCATGGAACATTTGCCAGTATTTTGACAACGGCTTCTGGCTCTGTGTTGGAGCTTCACCTCTCACTCAGAAATATTCATCTCTTTCTTTTTCAAACTTTCCTTTGTGTTCAAGAATGAATCTATCTGAACTTCAAAGTGAAAATACAAGAGTTCGCCCAACTTCATCTCAAGGCAACACCAGTGTGTGAAATATAATTTCACTACCATGATCCAGTATGAAGAATGGAAGCAGCAGTCAGTGCAGTTGCTCAAAGACATGGTGTGTGGCCTTTACTGTTTCGGAGACTTCGGTATTGTCCAACTGTTTTGGGGGGGGTTTTGTTTGTCTGTTTTAGGGTTTTTTTGTTCATTTTTAATTGTTTTACATGTATCACAAGGAGACAAACACAGATAGGTGGAGAGAGTTGAAGACCCAGGCTCACCTTATCATAATCCCCTCCACACTCAGGCCACACACACACACACAATAGATGCCTGAACATTTTGCCAGGCCAATCAGTGAGACTTAATTGAGAAACAGAGGGGCTGTGCCGTCCTAGCTCCTGCTGCATTGTTTACACACTCCTTAATTTAAAAGGAAATTGAATGCATAATTGCCTGTGCATCTGGGGTTTCGCCTTGATAATTAAAACTGGAGAGGGATGACGTGATGTTTTACCCCTCATCCATTTTACATCCATCCCTCAGGTTCTGGAGGTGCGGTATAGGAAAAAAAAAAAAAAGAAAAGGGATGAATTCTCTATGATTTGTCTGCTTTCCGATGCTCTCTCTGTAAGTTGTGTGTTCCTGGACCATCTCATTTAGTCATCCTGCAGATGCAGCAAGTGTTTCTCCCTCATCCGAGCTGTTGGGGATGTAATTAATGGTCTAATTAGGTGAACTCATTAGTGTGAATTGTAACTCTCTGACTTCTTCTGCTCATTAGCTAACAGTATTCATAATTAGTGGCATTAGCAATAACACACATGTGAGGTCAGGCTGCATCCGGCTACACATTACTGATTCATATCTCATGTTTGGCAGTGTTTTTCCTGATGTTTCTTACAGTGTTATACAGAACATTATGTTTTCTTGTGCAACTTTTTTTAATGTCTGATGTCAGAGTAAAGTAGAATATATGTAAACGTAATAATCAATGGAGGTGGAAAAGGTGGAGGATGGACAGATTCTCATCCTTTTGGAGTTAATTTCATGGAGGTGGGGGGTTAGTGTGTGGTTTATTCTCTGGGAGTCTTGCTTCTTCTGCCATTAGTGGTTCATTGTTGTTATCTAATTCACCATCAGTTTCATGCATCATGTTCAGCACTGAATGAATTCCAATTACTTAAGAAGAGCCCAGAGAATTCACTGTTGTGTCAGAATGGCCCTTTAATCCAGATAGTTTTCCAGTGTTAGAGATAATTTTGTATTTCAGGCCTGTTAAAAGCTAGAAGAGCAATGTAGAAACCCAACACAAGGCAAGCAGATTATTTATTTAACTCTCCATTAATCATGTTGAATGAAATAATGTTGCCCTGCAGCAATTCATCAAACCGAAAGAGAACGCAGACATGTCTTTTCAAATGTCTTTTGAGCATAACATTTGCATAGTTTTAGTGATTTTTTTTTTTCAGTTAGCCTGCTGAAGTGACAAGAGATCTGTTTGTGAGGGCAAGAAGGAGGAGTGTAATTATAGTGTTGATCCCTATTGTGTGTAGTCCACGGTTAGTGCCTTCTGATTTATGATGGGTGCAGAGAAGAGTCAGGCTGTTTTTCTCTGTTACTACTGAGTTCCAGAGACAGAAGTGACTCTCCTCTTTCGTTGATTAATTTCTCCAGAGCCCCTCACATACAGATAGTTCAGAAACAATGTCCTGTATGGCACGCTCCAGCAAGCCAGACCTTTAATTAAGAGAACTTTAATGGTGTCCTCTTGTGGAGAGGCAGAGTGAAAAAGACAGACAGTGAGAGTGAGGGGGGAGCAGACAGAGTTTGGGATGAAGTGAAGAGACAGACTTTGATGTGATACTGCTTCTCCTCTTTTGTATCACATCTCTTGGCTTAGTAATTGTGGTGTTATCTAGGCTAATTTAGTTGTTTATTTCACAATTACTGTCTTACACATGGAGCTGTGTGTGTGTGTTTGAATGGACTGTGAGATCAACACACTGGCTCTAATTGCCAGTGACTGGAGAGCACGCTATGAGTGTCTGTGTTTGTGTTTTATTGGGCATTGAAGCAGTCAGATCACTGTTTAGAAACAGAAATCTCTTCCAGTGGTATGTGGGGTGTAAGGAGAGCTGTTACATAGCTGCTCTTAATCAGCGTCTACTCTGAGTTTGCGATAGGTGAATTATAATAGCCTACCGCCTGTTCTGGCAGAGTCTTGAAATAGTTGTTCTGTATTGTGCTTTGTCCATCACAGAGGACCTACAACCCACAGTTCTCATCTGTTCTGCATACCCTTGTGAATAGTCTGTGCTGAGGCTTAAGCTGAGCTGTGTCCATTTACTTTGTATGATGTAGATTTCTTGACACTCTATGGTGGGTATTACTCAGCATTTACTTTTGAGATACTCTATTTCAAATGATACTTTATAACTTCAGATTATGGTGAAACAGACCTGCTTTGTTGTTACTGCAGTGGTAGAGCTGTTTTGCTAATTATTATTCATGGGATCCCAACTACTAACATAGCTTCACCCCCCCACACTGAATGATAGCTTCTTCTCTTGTAATTTTATGACCCCCTGTTCATTAGCACTGTTGCTACCTGTCTTAGTATTTTACTTATGTACTTCCTTCAACTAGTCTTGCACTTGCATCTGGTTGTAAAACAGTTTTCCCCCCATCTTAACTCTGCACCTCCATCACCATCAATTTTGTGCTCAGCATCACCCCCTGTTGAGTGGTGGTTCCAACAATAACCGTGCAAGTGGGACGTTTTGCTGAAGAAGACACTGGACAAGACAAGAAGAGCACATACATCTGCAAAGGTCATCCATGCTGCCCAAGAGTTCACTCAAAGCGGTGAAGCTTGCATCAGGGCCCACAGGGAGGAGGAGCTGGCTGGAAGAAGTCTGGGGGAGGATCTGGTGGCTCTCTGCAACCTCATGAATCACTGCATGAAGCAACACGAAAGAGAGGCCTATCGACAGGAGCAGAGATATACAAGTGTGCGGGACCAGCTCAGTCAGTTCCCTGATGAGATGGAGAAGGAGAGACGATAAAAGAGTCCAGAGCCCCACCAACCCTGCTGAGCCCAGTAACTGCCCCAGCCATAGTGCCTGCACCAGTCCCAGCATTTCCCAACCAACAATGGTCATTCCATATTTTGAGGCTGACACTGCTGTCATAGGAGCGGAAGGTTGTAGTCAGGCACCTTTACCTTTTCTTGAAGATGGGGATGGCATCAAGCAGTACTTAACTGCATATGAGCATTTTGCCTCACTGGGAAGTCACTTCAGATAAAAGCATCTCCTAAATGAATAAATGTACATGTAAAGAGGGTAGGAGAGAGAAGAACTGATCCTCCTCCCTAAGAGAAGGAGAAATTAGATGAGAAATTAATCAACTACAGAAATTCTGAAGCAGATTCAAGGCTTTTACAATTATACAATTGTACCAAACACACAAAACAATATTTTCCAAAAAACATATAAACTCTACAGTGGGGACTATACTACTATACTTGAGGATAGAGGCTGAAGTGGCTATTAAATGGTTCAAATGGTTTAGGACCTACTCTCCATGTATTAATCACCTCTCCTACTTCTGTCTATAGCAAGAGAAAGCAACCCCTCTCTAGCAGAGCCAAAGCACAAGCAGCCCTCAGCTGCAGTCGTTCTCAAACACATCTGATTCAGCTAATCAGTGCACCAAAGAGGATGTGAATAGCACACTTAGGCGTCCTTGTTTAGGGCTGGAGTAAGCAAAAGTTGAAAAACCTTGTGGCTCCATGAATGGCCAATACTGCATTTCATCTGTGCAGACATGCCTTGTTAAGATGATGCGCTGGTGGTGGGAGGCAGCACAGGAGAGCCATGCTTGATGTTCATCAGTAACATTTATTTATAGGTGATATTTATATCTGAGTGACAATGCAGGGAATAACATTGATTTTGGCACACAAAAAAAGAAAAAAAAATACAAACAAAGCACAATAAAACAAAACCTTGAAAACCTTATAGGCAAAAAACTGAGCTTTCAGAAACACCCAGTCTGTCATAGATTGTTATAAAGCAGTCGCCATTTCCCCTGGGACCTCCACTGACACTACCCATTGTCAAAATCAAGAGAGAAGTAAGAATATGGGTATTGAACAACAAATAATAAGCAGTACAAAGCAGGACTCATATCGCTCCCTATATTTGACAGTAATGGTGGTTGCTCCCATCCAAAAGGTGTTAACCACCCCACCCCCACTCCAATTACCTATTGGTTCATCATGAAATCTATTGTCTGTCTAGGTAAAGAATCACAGAAGAGAATGGGAACGTTGTTTTCAAAGTTAAAATGTGACTATCCCCAATAATTTGTTAAAAACATATATTTTAGTGAGGTTTTGTTCAGAAAAAAATGAACCACTCTGTGATTATGGCAGACCCAATCCAACACACAAGAAAAGGTGCAGAAAAACACTGATACACTGACATCTGTTATTAATGCTGAGATGCCCAATGAACATCAAACAGCACATAGTTTCCTACTGTATGCATGTGTGATGTTATGATGCAATGTTAAAAATTCTGTCCATATGTTCATATATTCTGCTATGGCACTGGCTTATGACATACACCCCCTGAAACAGGTCTGCACCCTGGAGAGCCACTCTCAGAAAGGTTGCTTCAGCCACAATCTAATATGTCTGATTCAGCAAAGTTAGATCTTGGGGGTACCTGGATATTAGAACCAGTTGTGCAGAGTAAGTAGTGGAACATATCCTGCAGGATTCCCCCTCTCTACCGGACTCAGCCTTGCTGAGACAAAAGTCATGCATTTTTCATGTCAATTTTAGTGTAGTAAGGTTTTGTGAATTCTCCCCATATGTCTCTGTCAGCAGCCTTTCTGTACAGAATGCCTCCAATCCACAGGAGTTTAGTCCAGAGCCACAAAGTTATCAACTTCCCTTGCTCATCACATTACAGTGGCCATTAATCCAGCTCAAAATTAAATTCTACTCTCAACAACTTCACTCCTCTCTCTGCTCTCTTTCTCTCTCTCTCTCTCTTTCTCTCTCTCTCTCTTGTCCCTCTCTCTTTGTCTTTTTTTATACACAAATTCTGTTATCTCTGGGCGACGCAAGGTCTTTTTTTCTTTTCTTTTTTTTTTTTTGTTCGAAGTAACTTTAGGTTTTATTGTATTTGGATTGGAATATTGCGTGATTCTGCCTTTGCTAAGATAAGGGACCCAAGACTCAGTGAAGTCGTGCCTATTATTGGGTGTTTTGGGACAGAGCTTTGCCTTTCAAAATGAATGAATAAGAAATCATTTTGTTACAACACAGAACAATAGGGTGAATCTGTGATTCTTGCCTCAGTCGTAATATTGTACAAAGATGTTTGGTCATCTAAAGGACATTCATTTACTCCTAGATATTCCACTTTTATTCCTCCTTCTTTTACCCATTATTCCCTTTCACTTGCTCTACTAACTCTCCGTCTCTGAATCTGGTTGAGGTTATGATATTCTTCAGCTAAATCACTAATGACTGGCCACACTCTCTTTACAGTCATGCATTCTGGTTTGATGATTTGAGCTGTCAATTAATCTTTGTCAGTAGTGTCTCCCGGGGCCTCAAAAGTTCTGCAGTCAGTTTCTTTGACAGTAATGGATTTAATCAATGAACATATTACTGACTTGGTGCCTCCTTATTAAAAGTTTTTGGGGTTCTGTGAAAGCTAATGGATGGATAAGAGTGAGAGAGTGACAGGGGAAAAGACAGATAGAAGGAGGTAGTGAGGGAAAGGGAAAGAATAGGCTGCATTTAATGACCAGATTCATTTTTGTACCAATAGCTGAATACCCCAGCCGTAATATTCTATTAGTGTACAGACCTCTGAAAGACCATGTCCTTTAGTATGGCCTTGTTTTAGAAAAGCTGTCCTTTTTACATGATGAGGTCAGTCACCCATGTTTATTGTGTTCCAGCTTCTTATGGATTCAACAATGAAGGAGTGATTCATTTTGAACCGTGTCTCACTTAATGACTCAGTCAGACGTAGCCAAACTTTTTCTCAAATGCACTTAGAATTTTAATTAATGGACTCAAATACACATTGCCGGGTGTTGAGTGCCATTGAGAGGGGCAGCATAATACCAGTTCATCAAGTCCTGTAACACTCTTCACGCACTGATGTCAATGGAGAACTCGGTTTCTTTTAGAAGGTACTTATTCATACGCTTCATGGTAACTCAGTCAGTGGCAGTAACAATGCACTATTATCTTTAACATGTAGCTGGGGATATATTCACTGTGTACAAGTGAAACGGAAACCCTTGAGACGGAGGGACTGACGCGTCACATGTCCACCTTTGACACTGCACAGTGTATAATCTTGTTTTTCTCCTGCCGTGGGATACATCTACTTTAGTCTGGCGATGCACAGTGACTTAACCAAAAAAGATGTGTGGTTCACAGTTTCATTTCTGAGAAAAATGGCTCTATCTCAGATATAAGATCAAATCGTCTTCACTGGTGACCTGCGGCTAACCTGCAGCCGCAATTTATAGACAAGTCCCCAACACAGTTTCCCTCCTCCACACAGTCCACATCTTACATCCCCTCCCCCAACACACACATAAACACTCACACTGAAATCATGCAAAGGGTGAGAAAACCACATGTAACTGTGATGTAAGTATAAATACGAATACACGCAGCTTTACTGAACCTTCTTAATGAGAAATGGGAAAAACTAAAGGTGTGGTGTTAACTACCACTGGGCAGACAGTGAAAATGAACAGGTATGGATTCCCACTGGAAATGTGGTCCCCATTTAAACAAGTACTAGATATCCTTTTTAGT
Organism: Chanos chanos; assembly: GCF_902362185.1. Lineage (NCBI taxonomy): Eukaryota > Metazoa > Chordata > Actinopteri > Gonorynchiformes > Chanidae > Chanos > Chanos chanos. The sequence goes on from NC_044495.1 coordinate 15,505,920, forward strand.
CTTGTTCTGATGTGGCATTGATAGCTGTAAAATCTACCCTATAGCAAGAGAGCTTGATGATTGTTGATCACTGAATATCCTGGTGTAATGAACAGGTCAAGAGAAGGGCACAGAGACAGGAGTGGCAGTGCAGAAATTAGGGGCACAGGTATGATGTAGAGGTTGAAAAATAAAAAAAAAAAGCTTCAATCAACAGGGGAAAAACCAAACCACAAAAATAAATAAATAAATAAATAAATAAATAAATAGGTGAAAATAATACTTGAAAATTGAAATACAGAAAGCAGAATAGTAATGTGTTAACCCTACGGTCCCCGCAGATACTAAAGTGCCACACTGATGTCAAAATTGGAGGTGGAGCTCCAACACACAGACATACAGTCCGGTGAACCGCACCGCACACAGAAGGTGACAATATAATATGAGATAAATATTATATACATTTATGAAATAACAATAGCATAAACACAGACCAGTTGATGTTTATGTTATATTAGTTAACTATTAATCTTAAGAAAAACATAATTAAAGAATAATTGCATGATGAAATACTGGTTCTCTGTCCCTCAGACAATAACTGTGATGGTTTGTTTAACCCTCCCTTGAAGGGCAAGGTAAATAAGGTTTATTTCTATTTGCATCTCATTCTGTAGCAGACCCACCTACAAAGATGAAACTTCGCTGGCAGGTAACAAACAAAAAACAGCCCAAACTGATTGTGGTGAACTACCATTAAACTAAGCCGTGAGTTCTTCTAAGTTGTTACGGATAGTACCGATAGATAAATTAAATATATATATGTATATATATTTGCTCCGAAATTATAAGTGGGGTGAAAGCTGTACTGGTATAGAGGGCTATGTGTGCGGCTCACAATACAACCATCACAGCTGGTACCTCCAGCACCTCGGTCTTACCTGTGTTCCATGAGTTCACTCAAGGAACAATGGTCTTCTTCGTTTGGCTCAGCTCTGAAAGGGAGTTTATTCATGCAGCGAAATTTCAGTCCTGATCAATAAAGCAATCAGCATGGAGATACAACATAAAGTTTCTGAGTGTAGCCTCTGAACTAATAAGGTTTGCCTTTAACCCTTGCTTTGAGTGAGTGGGTGGTGATGTCTGGAGGCCTCTGAACTGTGTTGGCACTCCGTGTCCTTGTGGTTTAAAGTAAGACAAGGTCACTACCCCTGCTCACTCAGTACCTGAGAGCCCTGACACAAAGATCAATGCTGCTGCTCCACATGACTTGTGTCTGTGTGTCTATCTTCTGTGAGATGCTGTGCATGACCGTCTCTGATCAATACCAGCCTCAGGATTACTCCACGCTGCTTGACTGTAAAAGAATTACTTCAGATGTTTCTCATAAATATCACATAGCAGTTTAACAAGTTTGCAGTTGGCTGGGTAGATTATTAAAAATTGGTATGCATGTTAAAATGACCTGAAGTGCTTTGGGATGGTGAGGATTGAAGTTTGTCTGAGATTTGAATTACAAGCACAGCGTTTTCTTTAGTTTTTATTGCATCTGCATCTTCATAACATGCATTCAGGCTATTTTTTTCTAGGTTAGGTATTGGAAGAAGCTACTTATTAAAAGAATGTTATCAGGTTGAGATCTAGTTCCTGTCAGGTTGACACTTGTGTTCATCTTTTGACCCAGCTGTCCATTCTGCTTATCAGTGTGTTCACACTGATTCTATCTCACATTAAATTCTGGTGACAGAGAGAGAGAGAGAGAGAGAGAGAGAGAAGTGGAACTTGAGAGCTAGTTTTAAACAAAGGGAGTGTTTGACAATAGTTTTGACATTGATCTGAATGAGTAAGGTCATGTGAGGTCAGCTGTTTGGTCTCGGTGTATTCATTTTCCACAGGTGACAGTAGTGTGGACATGCTATACACGTTTTTCCTTTTTTTTATTTATTTTTTTTTGGCCGGAATCTTGTCAGGTATAGAGTTTCATCTTGGCATGACTGGTCCTGAGGCGAAAGAGAGCAGAGAGAGAGAGAGAGAGAAGGAGAGAGTGAGATACCTTAGGCAGAGAGAGAAACCGAGAGAGAGAGAGAGAGAGAGAGAGAGAGAGAGAGACAAGCAACCACTCATCCATGTCTGTTGATCCCTTGTGCCCAAGGCACCACAACTGTTTGTGTTTTTCAGGAGGGCACAGAGAATGGAGTCCATTTGACTTTAACTTGTATTCACATCAGCAAGACTTTTTTTTTTCTTTTGAGGGCTGCTTTTGATTACTTGGTTCACTCACCTCTTTTTCTGAGTGACAATTCGTCACCTCATTATTTTAAGAGTCTGTTAGAAGTCGCTTGTTTTTGTGTTTTCCCTGTTTAGACTCGATGGACTACTTTAAGAGGGTGACAGAGGAGACACATCAATCTGTAATGTAAGCAGTATCTAGGGACATGCTCTCACTCCCACCTTGGCTGGCAAACAGCCCCCATAGATCATGTGCAGGTATTAATGGTCTCTGGTCTTGGACAGTGAACATGAAGGGGATGACTTCTTTAGCCTGTAAGCGTACTATCCCCAGCAGCCACCCAGATGCGACAGAAGCCAAATGAATATGAGATTAATCAATCAGCCCTGTAGGCCTCACCCTGCTCCGAGCCCCCACAATCATGGCCCAGAGAAACGTACTCTTTTTCCCCTACTCAGGAGTCCAATCAATCCATGGCGTATGCCGAGAGAGAGACTGAGAGAGAGAAAGTGAGTGAGGGAGAGAGAGAGAGAGAGAGAGAGAGAGAGAGAAAGAGAGGGGGGAGAAGGAGGGAGAGAGAGGGAGGGAGGGAGGTCGAGCAAGATTGCACTATTACTCCTCTTGACTGGGCTGAATGGTAGAAGTGCTATGAGGAATCTAATGTGCCTTTCCGTAGTAGGATTCGGTTGTGGTTGACATGTTGCAGTATCTGGTTATTATGACATTACTGTTCAAGCGAGGACGTGTAGCATTTGGAAGCACGGCTGAGATTTGTTGAGGGGAACAGGAGACTTTATTTTAATTGAATACAGATGTCCATTTAAAGAAATACATCATAAAAGCCTATCGCTATCTCACAGCCAATTGACTAATTCATTTACTGGAGTGTGTTTTCCAAAAAAAATAAAACTGTAAAAAATAGCTCACATAGCCCTTGACAGAAACAGTGTTTTAGCTTCACTCAAGAAAAGATTTTAAAAATCTCCCTCTGAAAATTATTAAATACATAGACAGTATAGAGGAAATCTATATTTTACAAATCTATACAAATCTATATTGCACAAAATGGTTTTATTCCCTTGATGTCAGAATGACGTCAACTATAGAATCTATGCATGCAAGGGGTTCGCTTATGATCCTTCTAACTTTTCTGTTGAAACAATTGCTAGACGTGATCACGCACCCAAGATATTTAAATCCCTTCAACACTTGAGCTAGAGATGTTCTAGCGGTCTGCGTGAGTAGTATTGATCAGAAAACCAAAGGGAGGGGATGACCAAAAGCGAGAAAGAAAGAGAGAGGAGATGTGTGTCAATACAACAGACATCATCTCTTTCCATTTGCCTCAGGCACATTAGCCCCATTTACATGGCTGAAATGTCCTGCGTACGAATGCCTCACCTCACCTAATTACTGTCATTTCCCCTCATTTGCCGGTATCCATCCATTTACAGCAGGTAATGGCTTTTTTTCCCCTGCTATTATTTTACTTTCTCACTCGCTAAATTGGTCATTTCCTTGTTTTTCTGATGTTCTTGAAGGACTCTTTCTGTGACTTCAGTTACAAAAGAGACTATAATTAAAGTTCTGGTGGGAGTGAGAGAGTGACTTACTGGTTTTCTCTCATTGTGTTGACAGGGCCATGGTGGAGCGCTTTATAAAATGCCTTGAAGTGTTCATTTTTGGAGCTGTTTAAATGTTTTATTTGGAAGGTGACATAGATGCTTATCAATCCTGTTGGAATATTCTGCTCAATATCTCCAAGAGTGTGTGTGTCTGTGTATGTGTGTAGATGTTGAGGAGAAGCGGTAATGCATGTGCCAGATGTGTGTGATTTTGCATGGGAAAAACAGGTGTATTCAGGGGATCCAGATAAACTTTCTCATCTGTCTCTAGGCAGCAGTCTGTGTCAAGATCTGCATTAAATCTTGAATATTGAAAATCCCACACACATGGACAGGGAGTTCAGTTTTTCTTCATCACATGACCTGCATTCCATTTTTAGTCCTGCAAATGTCATAGCAACATCTCAGTTATTCATCATTTAACCTACCACCATAGCCACATAACTGAATTATACATTTATTTGTCAATTAAGATGTTTTTAATTTTCCCAGTGCACCTCAAATTGATATGCACCACAACATCTCACACATATCCCGACTGTCTATGGGTTTTAAATAATCAAACTGTATTGATGTACACATGATATGTCCGTGACCACTGATTGATCTTAATTAAAAGTAAGGAATTAATCACCCTCAGTAGAGGTGAAATGGGACGCCTGAAATGCTTGGGGAAAAAAAAAAACATAAACCTCCTGATGCCAGAGATGTAAGTTATGTACACTGAAAACAACTCCCCAAAAAAATGCATTCCCTACTGCACATTTCAAGCTCTGCCCGTGAGACAGAACTCTCTATCTGTCTAAATCTGCTCCTGGTTGAGCCATGTATGTTTATGGGAGGTAATGTGTTTGATTATATCTGAGTTCAAGGTGTTGTATATATAGAAAGAGAGTAGGTAGAGACTGGGCTTGCCTGTGGCAGTGAGCAGGGCTGTGTTAGATGCTCCTCTAGGTGTATTGAGTTTATATTGCCAGAGTGAGGCAGGCCATTTCCCTTCAGAACTCCACATACAGGCAGTGTGAGCCATAGGCTCGCATGGCTAAATTTAACCACCAAGCACACAGACGTGCTGTTGGACTTCTGGGGAATGCGTTTGTACCCAGCAAGATTGTGCAGAGAGGAGCCTCCTCCATTGAACATGCCAAAAAATCCCCTTCAGTGTAATGACAAGGTCTTCTCTGAAACCAACAAATGTGTGCATGTATGATATTTGATCCCAGATATTCAGTATCCCTAGTGTAAAAATTTCACATTGTCTCTATATGTTGATTTGTTTGGGAATTGAGAGACAGGATGGTGCAAGCAAATTGAATTATGCTAATATGTGAAAACCTTATTAGAATTGCTTCACACACTTGCACCTTTCTCTTTCTTTCTCTCTCTGCCGCCCCCTTTATTTCTCTCTTTCCTTTCAGATATACGCACACGCCTAGGTATGCTGTCACATGTATTTACTGGTATAAATATTCTGTTCAGGGAATGTTTCGTCATTACAAAAGTAATATACTGAATATACTGAATATATTGAAATACGTTGATGAAACAGTTCGCCCTCCCACATCTCTCAGTCTCTCAGGGCTGACGGTGATGAAGGTGCTTTTTGTGATGCTTCTGTACAGTCCTCCTTAAAAGAAAACTTCTGTTTTGCATTCTCTGACTGATCCTACTTCATCTATGTTTAACTTTGTTGAGCACCATCGAAGCTACAGAGCTCTTCTCACTGAGTCGGCTGTATCCGTGAAACAAAGCTACAGAGCTTCAGAATCTAAATGATTATGAGAGAGAAATACCCTCTCTCTCTCTCCGCCTGATGAGTTATTCCATCAATCAGACTCTTTCAAGTGGAAAAGATGAGCATTATTATTCCCCTTCAAATGCATCCAATCAAAAGGACAAAGCAGCTAATGGTGGAATCTCATTAAGTACATCAGCACATATCAAAAGAGAGAGGAGAAAGAGAGAACGCCACCATTACTGCTCACATTTCTAAAAAATATGTAAAAGCAATGCAGATTTCATCTTTCTTTTCAAAGAACTGCAGCGTTGATTGATAGTTCTGTCTCAGTCCCACATTTGATGCCTGGATCAAGTTTGTTAAATGATCAGCTGCCACAGCTTAATCAGGGGTCAGTGCAAGAGAACAGGTGTAAGCAAGGTAAAAGAATACGTGAATCTGAGTCAACTGAATCAGCACTTTAGTGAAGTTAAATTAAACCAGCGCTAACCCCCACCCCCACCTCCACTCTCACTGTCTCTCTCACGCTCGCTCTCCCCCGTGCTCAGAAAAACACATCATTATAAAGAGAGGAGTACCTGGGAGACAAATCTCATAGGTGTTTACGCTAGACGTTTTGAGTCATTTAGCGTACGGCGTAGAGGAGAGTAAAGGACCTACTTCATCAACTCTCACCTGAGCCAGAGAGAACAGCAGCTTGCTGAGGTAATCGCAATTATGCTAATCAGGCATGCCATTAACAAATGTTCAGTGTATATGCATACACACACACACACACACACTTGTATGTACCACTATGTGTGTATTATCACACAAACACCTACATTTTACAATCAATCAAGGGCATTCTGTATGTGCTCTATCTGAGGAGCATAAAGAAAGTTGGAGTGGAGACAAAGTGGTCTCTCAAACCCTGAGAGTTCTAAAAGAATGGGAAATCATTCAGCCTTGTTCTCTCCCCATTCCTTTCACTTTGTGTATGACAGGAGTAGAAAGGGCGAAGGAAAGAAAGAAAAGAAAAGAAACCAGGATGGTGAGCAGGAGCAGACAGAAGATGGAAGGGGGTTTTTTGAATTGACATCCTCTGAGGCCTTGATGATGAATGATGCTGGGGCTCCAAGAGTGATCTGAGTGTAGAATGGAAGAGCCAGTGAAACATTATTTGTCCTGGTAATGTTCCAAGGGAGACCCGGAGTAAGGGATTATCTGTGAGACAAGAATACCCTCTGAGAACATACACAGTCACTTCATTTGCTAAAAGTCATCCCTGACACCATTCGACGTTCAATATCTAACTTTAATCGTACAGTCCAACTGAGACTCTAACATTGGAGGTTTACCACGCAAGCATGCATCAAAAATGAAACTGCAGGAGAAGAACACCTCAGAAGAGAGAACAGAGATTGAAGAACCGAAAAAAAGATTTTTAGCTTTTGACCTTTACCCCTCCAGTTAAGGATAGACTCCTACAGAGGAGGCAGAGTGTACATCATCCAGCCAATGCTTGGTGTTTTTTTGCTGTTTTGCAAAAAAAAAAAAAAAAACATTAAAAAAAACCCATGATTTTAAAATCGGACTTGAATTGTCCTGGTGTAGAGATTCCATTAGCTGAGTGACTGTTGTCTGTCCTGGTGAGTATTGATGGTAGCGTAGTTCCTCCAGCCTACTGCATAAGCAAGTCTCCACACAACAAACTTAGACTTAATAAATTCATCCCGAATTAATTTAATTTAGCGCGGCTTATATATGAGGCTTAACCTCCATCTGCCTGTGCACTTACAGCTGCTGAATAATTAACCTTGGAGGAATTCAGCAATATGGCCTCAATGAACACTGCCACCTGCATTTACCACTGTGTGTCTCCCATATGCATACTCAGGGCTAAGGTCGATTTGGAATTTACTTAAATTCAATTTGGAAAACTGGAATCTGAGTTGAGTTACAAAGCAACATAGAAAACAGACGTGATGTAATATGATTATGTGGTTGCACACTCTAATTGGAACTGGTTACATCTGTTTATTAATGAGCTCCTCGGATTGTTTTGTCAATCAAATGGCACCTTTTTGGCCTGAACACCTTGGCTGTCACATAAAAAAATGTGAGAAGATGATGCAGATATTGCAAACTCCGACATGCGACAGTTTGGCCACATGCAAGGAACTGTTTTGGTAGTTTCTACATTTAGGATTTGTGAATTTTGATTAATTTCACTTGTACACATGTCTGTTCTAGTTCATATTCAAGCTCTTTCTCTGTGGCTTATCTCAACTGAAACTCAATTTGAAACTCAAGTAATGAAGGTAAAATTTGCCAGAAGATTATAAATCATTCTGAATTACCAATCATAATGCACGAGTCACAAAGTCTCTCTCTCACACACACACACACACACACACACACACACACGGAGCATGCCATAAGTACACAGGAATCACCGAAGCGTTGAGAATAGGGGGTCAGACGAAAGAGTTTGAAGGCACTCACTTTATTAGCCATGCTGGCCATCTGAGCCAGATGCATTGTGCAGTGCTACCTATAGGGACTTGGTCAGATTGACATAGGATAATTAAGGGAGTGAGCACAATTATTTTGATTTCTCAGCTACCTGCATTTTCTCTGCCAAAATCTTACTTTACTGTTAACTTATAAATACGCATAGCCTAGAACGCTGAGGTAATAGATTTTGACGATGCAGAATATAAATTTGACTGTTACAATATGGACATATATACAATTCTGCAGCTCAGCATACTCTTAGCTGGGTCCTCCATAATTACCACAATACTCTCTCCCCCTTTGTTTCTAACACACACACACACACACACACACACTCACACACACACACCTGCAGATCACTAATGAATAATTCTGGAATCAGAATCTCATTATCTCCATTTCAATTCACCACCAGGCTTTGACAGTGGCTCCTCACTCAAATTTTCAATATTTTTTCATTGTTTGTTCCCAATTTAAATGCTCTTCATCTCATGATAATTATTCTTATCGCTTATGAGCTCTTGGTTCTTGCGTTGCCTTGCCCCTAAGATTGATAAGCTATCGTGGAGTCAGCAGAGGAAAAAAAAATATTCCCCTGTCTCAAACTGAGAGGTCACCTTGCAGTGCAATGACTGTATGAAATGAATAAACAATACTGCAAATATTTTTGAATTTAAAAAAAAAAAGTTTGGGGAGAAGATGTCGTGAGTGTCTGAGACCTTTAGCACTGTTTTAATAAAACATTTCAGTGGTTATTCCACAAGAAAAGTCTGAAGTTCGTGGTTCTTCTCTTAAGAACAGAAAAGCAGAACTTATGCTGTGTTGTGTTGTGTTGTCTGTGCTTGGTGCAGCAGGAGCAGGCAAAGCGGAGCTGATGCATTATTGAGTTTTTTCCTTTCCTTTGAATGTTTTATCGCTATAAAACAAAGTTAAGAGCTCATTGTACATAAGGCCTATTGATTCAAGCAACAATAGATGCAGACATACAAGTCTAATACACAGCAGTCATCTCTTTGCAATACTGATTATTGATAAGAGGATACAGTTGCTATTTTAGGTGTCTGTGAGTAATATCCAATGTTAATGAGTGATGACTTGTTTGATGGTTATTTTTGTGGCTGTGTTGAAAGAAGTGAATTTTTCATCTCTTAACTGATGCTAAACCATCAGTAGGCCATTCTCTCTCTCTCTCTCTCTCTCTCTCTCTCTCTCTCTCTCTCTCTCTCTCTTTCTCTCAGTAGTAAGCAGGATTAAGCACTTTTTTCCTCTCTTAATCCTGATCACGTTAGTTATGTCCTTTTCTCAGTGTCTACCTTATTGTTTGCAGATTGTATTTTTGAGTAGCTTTTAGATTGCAGCACATGTAATCTCCATTGCCTTACCTCTGTTTAACACACCAAGGGATATACTGATGCAGTAATTTCTGTTTCTAACACAGAGTTAATGTGCTCACATTTCATTAAACGAAAGACAAAATCAAATATTCCTTCAGATCTTTTGAAACTAACTACATTTGTTTAGTGTGTATCAGATCACATAAATTGAAAGCACCATCATGTTTTATTCCTTTCAAGATGTGGAGTAAAGAACTGGATGATGAGTTAGTGTCTGTGGACTAGACGACTACTGATTCTGTGTGATTTAAGAGTTGCCTGCATTTCCCAGTGGCAAAGACCTTTTGACTTTATCCATGCCAAGCAGACAGCAGCAGAAAGAACAGATAATGGACATGATATGTAAAGAAGACTGAATAAAAAGAGAGAGAAAGAGAGAGAGAGAGAGAGAGAGAGAGAGAGAGAGAGAGAGAGAGAGAGAGAGAGAGAGAAAGAAAGCTTACATATTAAGACTCAACACACATTACTCCTGTGTCCGTGGAAAAATGAATATATGGCAGTTGATTTGAACCTAATGAAGTTGTCACATCCTATCAGAACTCAGATCTACAATACACCATGGCAGAGCACAGTCAGGGCCTTTCAAAGCCACACAGGGCCGTACAGTGATGGATGATGGGAGTAAGTTTAGCATGATGGGATTTAGCAAGGAATAATGGACAGTGATGAGGTTAGCAGAGGTCAGGGATAAGCATCTTGTAAAGCTGTTGTAAGAGGCTGCTCAGTGAGGAAAATCAGTATGGATGTGTGCTCATGTCTGAGATGAGCCTGTCTCAGACACCAGGGTGAGAGAATCAACTAACACACATATAATACAAGTCCCCTACACACAAGACCTACATCCTGTGCTAAAGCAACAGTACCCCTCAACTGACCCCTAGAGGGAGTCAGAAACAGGAGTCATGGAGCGTAGCTCCCCCTTCCCCTCCTTCGTATGAGCAGCCTCAGCTGGGCTCCTCAGAGCAGGTGGCCACTACAGCTTGTACTATCTGGCTCTTTGATGTCCTGAATGAGACCTGTGGTCCCCTTTAGTTAGTGGGTTTTGAGCAGAAAGAGCCACTCGTGTGGAGCACTTCTTCTGTGATACCAGACAGATTGGCTGTTTTTTTAAACAAACTGAATCAGTCATCACCAGTAAAATATGGTGATTGTTTACTGCAGTGATACCCCCTTGAGCTGGTAGATATGAATATGTACTCAGCCATGTTGCTCTGACACACTAAGTCAACATCTAGAACTCTAAGTCACCATCAAGTAGTTTGAAAATTAGAGATAGCGAAACTAACCGTATTTTGAGTCCAGTTTGCCAGTGCCAATAACCTGAGTCTGGCAAGCAGAATAAAATACTTGTTCAGCCCATTGCTCAGTTAATCTCATATCTGATGTTTAAAAAAATTAACAGACTCTATGCTGCCAATAGAGCCTCAGTGTTTCTTTCAGTGAGGCTAAGATTGAACCATAATACCTCAGGGCATGTGTTGTATTTCTAAGCATACGTCACATGAACTATGACAGCAATCAGTATTGTACACCAAATATAAAATACAATAAAATACATTTCGTAGCATTAGGGCTTCAGATACTGAAACTCTGAAACTACTGAATGACTCTAACAAAATAGCTGTGACCTTATGGACCAAAGGGCAATAATAGACTTCCATTATGATAGACAGTACATATTACACAATTTTCCACCTTAACAATCAGGCTTCAGGGTCAGTGCATAAGTGTAAGATTAAATCAATAAGAATGTGATATGGACAGATGGCAGATTTACAATAACCAATACAGCAGGCCATCAGTGAATATTAAGTAAGAATATTAACTGCACAAGCAATTAGTAAAAATTGCAATGCAGCTTCCAAAAAATACAAAAATTCAATTGTTAAACATTCAGTACATTTTGAAGATATGTTGCAGCTCTCGGTTGTTTCCTTATGCGTCATAAATACAAACAAAGGCTATAGTGTACAGAGGGGAAGATTCAGCACTCAAAAACCCCCCAAAAAGATCATTTTACTTCCCCTTTACACTTTCACACAAAGACTCTTCCCTTTTTCTTGTTCTTTTATTACTGTTCCAATCTGCATTCCTATTTGTATTTGATATCCAGCTGCTCTGAAAATAGGATCTCAGAATATTATAATCAAAGTTTTAAAATTATGGAATTGTGAGACCAGATGCTCCTCTTCTCTGACATTTAAGTTACTTCTTTTGGAAACAGGAGCTTCCAGAAACGATATGCAGTTCATGTGAACACACATTCTTGTGTGTACTGTTCACAGATGAATTATCTGAAAGTCAGAAGCATTCATTTTTCATCATTCACAGTGGTCAGTCTTACATGCCCTTACTGATGTATTAATGCATGAAGTGTGTTGACTGATTCAGTGATTTGGTGGACTGCTCATGGTGGACTGTGTGTGTCGGTATAGTACATTTTGGACAACGTTTTTGAACACACTTTAGTGACCTAGCCTACATGTATTACATTGGGAGTGACTTTTTTTTCATTTTGAAATATAGTAATTGCACTCCAGACACAATGATGCATGTGAGAGTGTTCATTTTAATTGCTCCAGAGAATTTATATCTACACACACTGTAAAACTGCAACATCTGTTCTTTCCCTAAATATATAGGCTAGATGAAGTACAACCTCTTTTTCTGTACTTCATGTTTTGTAATTCCTAAGTGGGTTTTGTTCTGCAATACAACTAAGATTCTCACTTGTCACTAGGGGAAAAAAAACCTTGAAGAAAGTAACACCTGCTGCCAGAACTCTTTCAAGACTGGTCTTCTAGATCAGCATTTCTGACCATGAATGCAGCAGAGCAACAGGTCTAACTCTGTGGGTGAAGGCATAGTAATGGTCATCATGTATGCCAGACCATCACCCTGTGAGTGTGATGGATTACCAAGTCTTGGTCAGCGTGGATTATCAATCAACGCAGAACAGATCTGACATGCCCTGGCTGAAGGGGCAGGGAAGAACAAGCAGGGAAGCTGCAAAAACTTAGTAATACATAGTACTACAGAGACACATTCTAGATTCACTCTGAAATGATGCACTGGATTGATTTCTTTCTGACAGGAGGGAGGTTGTTGTCCCTGATGAAGAGAAATCGGCCACGTTACGACAGGCCATCTCTCAAAGTGAACCAGAACCATCCTTGCCATAGAAATGGAGTGTATGTCATGATGCAATCCTGTACACACTCACCTGTAATTACTACACTCGCATTAAGAATGCATAGGCTATCCAGGACTTCAGACAAGTCAAGGCAAAGTAGTATAATTGCTGGAAAGTTTTTGCTGTGATCTGAGAAAATAGATCTCAGAATTTATTAGATGCTGGTGTATTTTTCTTACACTGTGATACAAAGAAAAACTACGATTGGGATAATCACGAGACAAAAACGAAGAAAACAGAACTCTTCAAGGGATTAAAGTAATGAATTTACAGGTCACTGCGGGTCTTCTATATTAGAAAAATCACATGGAGAAAAAAAAAAACAGAATGCCAAAGCAGTATTTAAATGGCAATAACATTCATTACAATGAAGTGTGGACCAATCAGTTTTGCTTTCATTGAAAGTAGGCTGTCTTGCAGCAGAGGGATTCCTATGTGGAAATGAAAAATGGAGGTGCCATGTATCAGTTGTCACAGGAGCTTAAGGCTGCATTGTTTTCTGACAACACCCCCATACCTCAGGAACAGCAGTGCAGCTGGAGACCTCAGTAATGTGTATGCCCTAGTTTCCCACCATCTCTGTGCAAGGGCAACAGACCTGCGCAATTAATAGCAATAGCAAGTATTTAAGCCACTGAAACCACTGAAAACAATGTTCTTTTTAGTTAAGAATGGTTTAAGAACCACATACCCCAGACAATAAAGCATTTTACAGCCACATCTACTTTAGCATGTTACCAATGTGTTACAGTTATGCAGGAATTGTTATGCATGAGTTTATTGTGTATGTTGCTCCAGACACTTAAGATACAGCATATTTGCAGTGCAGCAAATGGAATTGGATTAGTGGTATCTAGAATGGTTTGCATACCATAAGACACTATAGGGATAGAAGCTAGTCTGAGCTATAGCCATAAAGTCTCATGGTTTGCTGTTAGAAGTGGATTGGTACTAATAAAGGTTCACAGCTGCTTGTAACCTTTGGCAGTAGCATATAAAAACTGCAGACCCTGACTCAGTTCAGCATCTATTAATCAGAACACATGTGGACATCACACGTTATCATGATCACCTTCATATTATCTATGTATAATAAATTAGTTTGAGGTGCAGGGAGCTGTGTTGTAATACTGCGGTGTCCTCTTCCTCATGACATGACCCTCTCCTGCACTCAGTTGGCAGCATATTACAGTCTCATAAAACAGTGTTAATAGTCTCCTACTGTGCCTCTCAGCCCTCAGGCAGGCTTGGTGTATTTCCTTCAGGCATGAGAGGGAAAGAAATAGAAGTGGGATGGGGAACAGGTAGTGATTGGGGAAGGTGGAGGGAAGAATCTCATTACCTTCATTCTTATTCTTTGCACAAACTTGTATTGAATTTTCTCCAAATGGTGACTTTTATGGTTCCTTTCGTCCTGTGGTCGGATTGTTTTTTTCCTCAGGAGTGCTTATTTCATGTAATAATAGTGCTACAAGCAGCTTTGTCATCAGCCATATTTCACTAAGGATACAGGAGAGAGGGAATAAAGATGTTTTCTCACTGTAGGAGTAGGATACCAGTGATGGAAGGATTAGATAGACCAGAGGTTTCCGCATCTTGATACACCCTTGACATCATTGACTGACACCTTTTAATCTGATTCTGTCAGCAACCCTACCCCCACCCTCCCCACACACACACACACACACACACACACACACATAAACACACACACACCCTTTTTGGTTTCTCCCTCCTGTCACATTGTGAATTAGTGTCCTTAAATACCTGTTTGTCATGATGGTGTCCCACAGCAAAAAAAAAAACAAAAAAAAAACAAGCAGAAGGTAATGAAAATGGTAATGGGAGTGAGGGAGGTACAGATAGGAGGATATGAGGAGTGAGAGAGAATGTGAAAGAGAGAGGGGAAGAGAGAATAGTTATTCTGTGTCTGTGTCACACATTTGGAGCTGGCTGAGTAATGAGGCACTCATACAGGCTTACAAAACATGCAGCCCTTACTGCCATTGTCTAACACCGAAAGAAAAATAGCCCTGTCTCCAGGTCTTTATATTACAACAGAAAACAGGAACTCAAATCAGTCCTCCACAGACCAGTATTATATCAGCGTAACAATGCCCCAAAATAAAGTTTCACCATACCATACTGAATAAATGCTGTCCATCCCATCTTTCACATGCCTCTGTACGGATGTGACCTTCATGGCAGTTTCTTTTTCAGTTTAATCCCATATTGCCTGCCAGTGGATTTTTTTTTTCAAATGTTGTGCATCATGCCTGAACTGTTTTGTAATAAATACGCACCGTAGACCACTCTGATAGCGAGACTTACATTTTGCCCCTGAACCCTAAATGTTTCAAAACATGCCTGTATTTCTATTGATGCAGGGTATATTCTCTTCAGTCACTGTTAAAAAAAAAAAGTAAGAGTGGGGAGAAGCAGTGATGAATGAGGAGGACTGGGGATGTTCTCTGCACCCTTCTTGACTAGAGGAAGTGGAAGTTCCCTCTTAGCTTCTCCTAACAGCTAAGGAGGCAGCTGTTTATATGTATTAAGATAAAAAATTCTGGTTAAGACGATGTTTTCACCTCAGCTGTCCTTATTGGATGCAGATCCCATGACTAATCATGTCTGATTTCACCTGTGTTGGAGGCTACCCACAGAGGAAACTGTCCATGGTTCCACTGAAATGGATTATGTATTTATATTCTATGTCTGTTATTTTATATAGCACTGATGTTATCTCTCCACTATTCTGTCACTCTGCATAGCACAGCAAAATAAACAAATACATTCAATTTCGCACAGTCAACTGGTGTTTTACTTCACACAACAGACTTGTGAGTACAACATACCCAAGTGATTAGTGTCACCTTGTAACAAAGAAATGTTAAAATACTTTATAAAGTAATAAAGTAATTTTAATATAAATTTATGCAATATGTCCCTAGTAGTACATACATTCGAATGCGCTTGTCTATTTTAAATATACTGCTAGCTGTTGCCGGACATAACTTGCACTCAATGACTTTTGGGGGCTTTTATTTTGATCTAACTGCCGTAACCGGAAGTTAAAGCGGCCGTTAGATTCACAGATCGTAAAGGCGGATCCCCTGTCTCATTTCTTTGAAACTTTGTTTTAAGCAATTTATGCAGTTTCTAACAAGCAACTACTGCCTTCACAAACTGTATTCACGGAATAATTTATAAGCCTGTAGTCTGACAGTCTACGGCAAAAAGACAGTGAAAGGTCAACTGGTTTTAAGATCCCACTTACTGTCTGACTTGACAAAGTTAGCTCGCCAGCTAGGTGGGTATTCCCTGTAAGAGACGCCGCAGTATACCAAAAGATTAAGAAATGGGGGACAAGGAGCTGATGTGGGCCTTGAAAAATGGAGACCTGGACGAGGTTAAGGCTTTATTGGTAAAGGTAAGCTTCGTTTACCCAGTGTCCGTTTGTAACCTACGTTGTACATAACTTTGCTATCATAGCTTAGTCGTATCTAACTGGCTAGGATAGTTAGCATCAGCTAGCGTTGGGTTACTTGCCTGGCTACTGGAATGTTCAGTACCAATCCTAGCATAGCATAAACTAGCTCACACTTCAAGCCATTGTATCCTGACCTGTTCTACTGTAGGATAGCTATCCCAGGGTAGCTTAACCTACACTTCTGGCTGGCTGGCTGGCTGACTAGCTAGCTAGCTAAGTGATAGCTAAACTCTGTCATTTTAGTCTAACTCTGTGCTAGTTGGAATCTTAATCATTATATCCGAGTTTAGGAGCTATACCTGCATTACTGTTTACGTGGGCGTGTTAAAGCCAGTAGTGGAAGGGAGAAAAATCATTCAGATTAACTGTAATGTAAGTCGTTCTCGCTTGGTTAGAGCTCTATGTTGTTAACGCAAGCTTTGACAGGCTAATGGCAGCAGCTTGTTGCTTGCACACGTAGGATCTTTGAAAGCTTATAGTAATTAGTTCTGGGCAAGGCTTGCTGAAGATGGAGAGATCTATGACAGTTTTAGGGCAGCAGACCCACTTATTGTTGTGTTAGTCCTTAGCGTCAGCTTAAAGGAAGCCATGGCTGTCTTGTCCACATACAGAACGACGAGCAACCGTTTTTTTTATTTTGTGCCTGAAATTTGGGAGGCTAGCGGCGGAACAAGAGGGAAGATAATACTTAGTGGATTGGCTTGTTTGGACTTGTTCCTTGATTTACTTGGAAATATAAAAACTACACTTGCGTTTTCTGTCATTATACTAACAAATGTTTACAGCATTAGTCATAAGATGCCCATTTTATTGAGTTACGTTAGCTGGTTAGCTAGTAAGCTACGTCTAGGTAACACTGGAGAGAACGCAACGCCCCTTGTCACTAGTCCAGTTTAAATGAAGGTTGGCTTTTGGTTGGGAGGGGAAGTCAGTGGTCTATGTAGGAAGTAAAGTTGCCTAGAGCGACCTACTAGCTGCTAGGTTGTGCCGAAAACCAAATTTGCAGGCCTTTGTGTCAGGTTCAGTGCTCAATATAGCGAGTCCCTTTGTGTGCAGACTCAGTGTGCAGACGTTTTGTTATCACTGTCGAATCGCTGTACACAACACCCATTCACACATTGTGACATACCCTGTATCCATTTGACAGCTCTTAATGCGTAACAAACCATGCACATTTTTATTCTGAATTGAGAATCATTGTGTTGCAGTGGGTGGGTCAAATACAAGCATGAAAAGACTAGGCCTACCATCAGGAGTTCCCAGTGCTTTCAGCTTGCCCTCTTGACCCACAGGCTTAAGAATAAAGGCAGTTTATTTTGGCGCATTTCAAAATTAAGCTGTTATTGTAAACAGTTCCCAAAGAAGCTCTTTTGATTTCAGAACAGTTTTCCACTACATGATCTTTCATTCAGAGCAACAGGTTGTTGGCGCTATTTTTAGACTTCCTCTTACTGTTTGAGGTCTATGGCAGGCGGCTACATAAACAGGCTTGTAATATTTTTACATCTCTTGCGAGGATTTGATATTTCAAAATTTTTACACATTTATGTGCTGGAGACATTGGTATTCGTGCTGGGTGTTTTTCAAAATGTGTGGGAAAATGAGTATGTGACTGAATTCCTGGAAATATGAAAAGATAAAGATGTGTCTTCTGTCCACAAACACTGGTCATGTAGCTAGCGTCTTTCAGCCTATCATTTACTTATGATTCACCCAAATTAGCTAATCCCTAGAAATGATCCATGTTGTAATGTTCCTCAGACCCAACCCAATTAAACTACCAACCAAACTAATCAGTCTGATATTGCAAACTGGCCTGAATTTATTTGGTATGCCTTTTTTCCGATAAGACTTCAGAACTGCCAGAGACTGTAACGTTAACGTCATACACTTGGGCACTCCTCCTTCTATCGTGATATTGGCCGTAAGACAGGTCCTGATGCAGGCTGGGCACTAGGAGTCTTTGGGCTGGCTAAATATGCTCACTGGCACCTGTTGTCAATACAATACGGACAGGGCCTGCAGATATATTTAGAGATCTGGCATCTGTTAATACACTGCTAATGTAACGGCTTTACTGCACCTGTGAGGCCAATATTCCACGACTGCTCACCATGATTGTGGCTGTCTGATATGGTCCAGCACCATGCAGTTCATGGCATTCTGTCTCACTGAATAACTCAGCCTAGACTAACAGGCAGTCACATTTGTATTCTGAGAATGTCCTGAGCCTTCATGAGACTAGGCCAAATGGAGGAAAAGAAATTTCTAGTTCATCACTGTATTCATCAATGAATTGCCAGTTTCAAGCCACTGCCACTCTGTGAAGTCGGCTAGAGCAGGCGTGATCTGTTACCCTTTTTAATCTGGATTTATTACGAAGGCACCAGATCTCAGACCTAACTCAATGATCTCCCTCGCTGTGAGCAGCTTATTTAGTCTGATCAGACATGCCGATGGCTAACACAGGGACAACAGAAGCTCTGCCTCATCTGTCAGCAGTAGATCCTGTGTCACAATATCACACCACAGCCTGGGGTAATCCTATCCACCAGGCTGTGGCTTACACACAGACACACACAAACACATACCTCAAGTGACAGAGTATGGAAGAAATGTTACGGATATAACACAGCTTTGTTTGTACAATATCAGTAGGAGTTCTGTTTTTTTTTACTTTTGAATTCAAATCAGCTGTTAAAATAAAGTGTACAGATATAACGAAACTGTCTTTGTTTGTCTATACATCAAATAAACATTTGGGAGTTTTATTTTTCATTTGAATTCAAATCAGCTATTTAAAATAAAGTCTAGTCTTGTAAAACTTGCCTTTCTTGTCTTTCCCTGACACAACCCTGCTGACAACTATAAACATCCCCATAGTTTCATGTTTAACAATATTTAGCCTATGCTGTTGCTTGTCCGTGTAGAGCTTGTGTTGTCTGTGGGTTTGGGTGTATATGAGTGCAAGCAGAGTAAAGGGTACAGCTGCCACCACAGCGGTCACGCACAGCAACTCGTAATTATCCCACACAGCTCAGTGAGGTCTGAGAGGAGGCTCCACTGCCGTAGTTTTTGGTTAAGCTCTGCAACACTCTACCTGTGTCCACAGAGAGACAGTTGGACTCTTCTGTTCTTTTGTGTGTGTGTGTATGTGTGTGTGTGTGTGTGTGTGTGTGTTTCATCATTGTAGTTCCTACTTAGCATTGATAGATAGGAACTAACTTGCCACCTGATTACCACAAAGAATTTGCCTAATCTCATGTTTTGAATTCTTCTCATGCAAATAGGTATTTTGGGGAAATGTTAGTCTGAAAAAATTGTTTGTTTGATTCTGAATAGGAAATTTTAATAATAGTGTAAACATTACAAAAATAGCTGGTATTCTAATGGACGCAGTCAATTAACTTTGAAGTAGCATGCATTTTTTTCTGCATTTAGGTATCCTTAGGTAATTTAGCGCTTATTGTACAATTGATGTGAGCATTAACACACCGTACTGTGTTTGTGTGCCCGTATGAGTGTGAGTGTGTGTGTGTGTGTGCACATGTGAGTGTGTGTGAGTGCGTGTTCGTATGTATGTTTCAGAGAGAGAACATGAGTGTCAGTCTGTGTTTCCTCTGGGCCACATGTTGACATTTCTGGGCTTTTAAAGAGCCACATGAGGAGCCGTGGAGTTGGGAGCAGTGTTTTGGGAACTGCTGTATGTTAACAGTTCTGTGTTCCTCCTCTAAATGAGAGCAGAGCTGTAGGGCTTGAGGAAGAGCCCAGGGACCATAAAAAGAGATTGTTATTGTATGCTGAACTCAAAGGAGATTAAACACCTTGAGTGTGTGTGTGTGTGTGTGTGTGTGCGTGCGTGCGTGTGTGTGCGTGCGTGCGTGCGCGCTTCCTATGCAGGATGAGGATGTTAACCGGACCCTGGAGGGAGGGAGGAAACCCCTGCACTACGCAGCAGATTGTGGTCAGGCAGAGATGCTGGAGTTCCTCCTCTCTAAGGGAGCAGACGTCAATGTAAGAACAACACCTCCCTCACTACTACACATGTTTGCATGTATTTGCCTACTGCTCAGTGGTCTGGTAGGCTTAGTCAAACTCGCAGTCACCCATTATCAAAAATGTACAGCATAGATGCTGCAGTTAGAATTTCATTACGGAGTTTAGCAAGACTAGATCTTTCAGTCAGAGCAGAGGCACATTCTTGTATCGACAAAAGAGTCTTTGCAAAAGTGCAATATATAAAATTTGGTCAAATTGAGCTGAATCCCTGTGTCTTATGCTGAACCAGTGTGTTAATGCAATCAGCTGACAGAAACATTGAGTATATCTGTCATTTACTTTAACATCTCTGTGTCACAGGGCTGATGTACTAAAGTGCTGACTCAGTTTAACTTTGCACCTAACCACTCAGGCAACTCTCTGGTTTTTTTTTGTTTGTTTGTTTTTTTTAATTTTTTAAACAAAGTCTGCTGATCATTGAGTCTTCCACAAACAGAGAGTCTGGTTTTTCAGACCACCTTTGAGAAAAGGTTGTATAAATTTCTATTACATTAATGTCACTACTTGCTAAAGGAGCAAAGGATGGCTGTACAGTTAACCTCTAACACAAATATCTGTTAGGTAGTGTTTAGAGGCAAGTGGTGGAATCTAGACACTAGCTCTCTGTTTCTGTTTTCAAGACCTGAGCAATAAACCATGGTTTACTCATTACAGTTATCAGGTATTGATACCAGAGGGCGATTTGACAATCAGCTGTGTCCATACAGCTCGAATTAGTTTTGTTCTGTCTGCTTTTATTGAGAATCTCATTTTTCAAAAATACTGTGTAATCTGTTATATCTCTTGACAGCAAAAGCTTAGCACACCCCACAGTTATATCAATATTCAGTTTTATCACTAGAGGCCTGAGGCGGTCATTCTGACTGTTTTCAATTTTTCTAATTCTGAACATTTCTGAAATTATACCCACATGACTCCCTTTCCACGACTTCAAATGGATCTGTGTATATTTCAGTTTTACATAATGCACTCATAAAATATAGATTGACTGTTGGCCTTAAGCACAAATCCAGGCTTTCTGACCACATGGAAACAGCAGGTGAATTGTATTGTTTTTCCCCCCATCTTCTCATGAACTCCAGCACCCTTGGTTTCATAACAACACCTGTAATGTGTATTTGCAAACTTAGTAGAGCTTCTAGAAAGCATGAAGCTGTTAAAAGCAGAGGTTGGTGGAATAGTGAGACCTATTAAACATTGTGAAAACTCCATGAGTCCAAAGGTTTCACAGCCAAATATGTTTTGAAAATTATTTATATTCTCAGTGTTTACACACCAAACTACACCTGTGGGAGTTGCAAAATCACAGTATTAATCCTGCTAGTTATCCTGCTAGTTATTCCTAGCACCCTCTGTCAGATTTGGAGAGTTTACCCAGTGATATCATTTCTGTCCCAGTCCATTTGACATGCATGAGCAATTTTAGGGGTTTCATAAGTCTCTGCAGTTCTCCAGTGTCCCCTCAACCTTCCTCTATCTGTTGCACTGCAGCCTCGTTTGCTATTCATTCATCCAATCAACCATTCATCAGTCTGCACGCCATGGGAGTGAACATCACTCTGCTGGGCCCCCAAAAGAAAAAGTTTGCCCCCAAACAGAGTGCTCGGTGAGCGCCTGTGTCCCCTGCTCCGTAGATAAGAGTTGGGTTTCAGAAACAGCCTGATAAATCCCATGCCAGAGTAGCTCTTCTCCCCGGGTATTTCATTGATGAGATAAGCAGGGGAAAAGGAGAGAGGGAGGTGGTTAGAGAGGGAGTAATTTTTCCAGATAATGAGACTGATGTGCCCTTGTGTAGGAGGCACTGTACACCCATGATCCGTTGATATATGAAACCTGTCTTTGCAGACCTGTTATCTTTTTGGTTTTCTCTCTCTCTCTCTCTCTCTCTCTCTCTCTCTCTCTCTCTCTCTCTCTCTCTCTCTGTCTCTGTCTCTGTCTCTGTCTCTATCTCTATCTCTATCTCTATCACTCTTTCGTCAGGCACCTGACAAACATGGCATCACTCCCCTGCTCTCTGCCACTTATGAGGGTCACCTCGCCTGTGTCAAGATCCTACTAGAAAAGGTAAGCTTGTCCAGCCCCTGACCTAAAATGAACACACACACACACACAAAAGGGGGTTGGTTGGTTGGTCGGTCGGTCGGTCGGTCTTTGGGTTAGTTAGGGCGTCAGCATTGTGGCAGTTCACAACAGAGCATGTAACAGAGTGTCAATTGATTGCTGATGAGGTGTTCTGTGTGTGAATGCAGTCTGCCTTCTGTATGTACTGCAGAGAACATTCTCAAAGAGCAGACAGCATTTCTTTTGTTTATTTTAGCCCCTCTCTGTTTCTCTCTCTCTCTCTCTCTCTTTCATGGTAGCACGTTATATCTTCAGGGCCAGTGGCCGAGTCTGTTCCAGAATATTCCCTGAGTGCCTGTCTCTGAGACTGTTGCTGTCAACAGAGCATGTGTGCACGCAATGACACACACACACTCACACAACCACAGACCCAGAGGCCCACTGAGACTCACAAATGGGCAGTCTGCCACGTGCTGTCTCCTTTTCACCAGCAACAGGCACATCCATAGTTATGAAATATGGTTTTCCAGGAGGACTGGGGTGATTCACTGCTGCCCAGGCTTACAAGGGAATTCCTCCTGTAAACTAGCCTGAGACTAGATTGGTGATGGTAGTTGAGTAGGTTTTGGCAGCTTAAGTGTGTATTGCTACTGTATCTTCTCTTTCCCTCTTAGCCTAAATAGAGCTCTATCTTTCCATGGATATTTGTGTTTTGCTGAGTTGGGATGCCATCAAACAGCCACATGTAAATTACACAGTCCAGTTATCAAACATTGCCACCGGGCAGCATGCTCTCATCTGGTACAGTCAGAGAGATGAAAAGCAGTTCAAACAGGGCCATTGTGCGAGCACTGGAGTGTGTCATTTCCATGTGGTTGGGAGAGTGCATCCCAACTGAGCAAAACACAACAATCCATGGAAAGACTGAGCTTCTCCTGGTCACTTTTCTTACAATCATGTTAAGAATGCAACTTGAATTAGCAAGTAGAATTGTTTTCCTGCCCATTTACGTGTACCAATAGTGGCATGCTGGAGAAAAGAGCAGTAAAAAGATCAGTATGTGGACATTGTTGTAAAGATTTCAGACTTGTGACAAGGGTGTGATGTGTAGTGTTTGGTCAAAACAGAGTACTAATAGAAAAGCACTTTCTCCCCTCAGAGAGCTCTTATCCCATGCTTCACTTTACAGAATGTATACACAGTGTCTTAAATATCAGAACTGCTCGGCCAAGAGCTGAACTAAAAATTCAGCACGACTGACTAAACATTACCTGCACTGTAATATGCATTCAGAGCTGTAGAGTCCAGTCGAGCAGATCTCTAAGTTAACCACTGTTGATCTGCCTGGGTGAAAGTAGCAGTAATACAGAATAGTCCAAGTCCCAGGAACTGAACAGTGTATTATGGAGTTCAAAGCTAATGTAATTAAGCTTTGAGGAATAGAGTTTGAATCACAAATAAGAGAATTAAGTAATACAAAATTACCTGCCAAAGTAACAGAGGGCTAAATATACAAGGAACTGAAAATTTAAGTACACCCTCCTTTCAAAATAATAAGTGTTTAATGTTGGAAAGTCACATACAACCTCCAGTTGAAAACTATGAAACACTTGTCTTTTTCTTTTCCAAGAGATTTAAACTAATTTAACCTGTCTTCATCAAAGATTATGTTTTAACAAATGGAATTCATATAACTTAGCTTCACAAGGAAATAGCACAGCATTAAGAAGAAAAGAGTTTGCAAGACATTGAAAAGAAAGCAGTAAATGAAATAGTCAGCAGGTTGTTTGAAAGTCATCTGCTACAGGGTAGATGCAATTTGTGTTTTTTTTTTTTTTTTTTACATTGCTTCTAAGTAGTGGTTCATAAACCAGCATGGATACTATGAACCATGTTGCTAAATCACTAATCATGAAATCACTGCAGGTAAGACCAGACATGAGGAGAAAATGCTGTCAGATATCATATTTACAATCATTTGGTGTTGATGGGGAAACATTTTGTTATGCAGACATGTGTGTCCTGCTGCTTGTGTGCAGCGTGAGAGTGTAAGGGAATGGCCAGTGATTGAAAGTGAGACTCCTCCATTCCCCCCAGATGAAGTGATAAGTGTCCAGAGACACATTGTTATGGGATAATAAACCAGTCCCTCGACCGAAAGGAAAAATCAATCCACAGCTCCTCCACTTTTACACTGCTTCTTTACTGATTCCCCTTATAGATTCATGTGTTCATTTTTCAGCCTGCACGAGTCTCAGACCTTGTTAAAATTACAAACTGCTGGAGTAAAGTGAATAGAGGTGTTTATGTGTGGCAGTCTGAGAGAGAGAGAGAGAGAGGATGTGTGTGTGTGTGTGTGTGTGTGTGTGCTAGAGAGAGCATGCATGTGTTTGTGTGTGTGCAGTGATGGTTTTGGTGAGTTAGCCGCTAGCTGCCTGTCAGACGCTGGCTAAATGAGACGGGGTAGTCATCACTTCTCTGTGAGGGGCGGGGCGCTCTGCCGCAGCTTCCACAGATGCAAAGGCAGTAAAACCAGGCTGCCGTGACGACAGTTTCCAGGGTTGCTCGTGCGTGTCCAATAGCGCATTTCTCATCTGCATAGCAGTCTTCTTGAGCGCCACTACACACACACACACACAAACACACACGCATGCCGACACACACTCCGTTACGTGCTAGAAACATTGGCCCATTGCATGCCCCAGTGAAAAACGGAAAGCACTCTGGTGGATATTGAAAAGGTGGTGGCGGCCATTAAATCAGCCAGGGCTTCAGAGGAGATTACGGCACGGGCGGAGGTAATGTGAAGCCCCAGCGAATCCTGATGGGTGGTTTCATACATCCACTATAACAGAGGATCAAGCCTTAAAAAACATCAGAAAGGCCAAAACCTCCCAGCAGGCTCTCTGTCTTAACTATCCCAGTGTAGACACAAAAACACCAGCATCACAGTCTCCTCCTGGGTCCCTTAGCCTTCATTTTCAAATTCAGACCACCTCAGTTCACCTCCTCAACTCCACTACCATCTATAAATATGGTAATGACAACAATGAAATGAGAAAGTTTAAAAAGATAGCAGAGTTTAGTCTTATTACAGACCTCTCCAGATCCTCAGTCCACTTGACTGAGTCGGTGTGCCGTGGGAGAAGACCTTTGAACAAGCCTTGCGCTGTGGTTGGTTTTGAATAATGAATGGCTCTTTTAACCCTCCATCTGACCCTGCACTGCCTGTAGAGGGAGATGTTTCCCTTACTCCTCCCCAGAGAGCAAGAGGAGAGTGAGCTCCAGTGTTAATTATGAATCAGAGGAGCGGTGCTCTCCTATCCATATTCTCAGTGTAGCATGACAGGGCACGGTTTGGATGACAGGACTTTACTCATCTGTTCTCAAAGCACCAGACCAAGAAAACATATTGAACTGTACGCTCTGGTTTTAGCTCAACGTTAATAAATGAAATACGAACTCTTAAGCAGTGAGACCGAGAGAGGCCGTTTATGAGTGTCCACTCAGAGACTCTTCCCCAAAGTTACAAATAGCTAGTTTCAAGCAGTTGGTAGAGCGCCTGAAAAATATCTGAAATATTGTGCAATTTTCCACTGTGTGGTGAACTGTAGAATATTACATTTATCATTTTTCTTTCATTTAAAAAAAGAAAAATTAATCATTTCTCTTCCAAAACATATTTTTAGTCCTTTTTGGCTGTCACAGGTCAGTGATATCTAGCAGACTTTATACTGAATGTATTTGGGATATTTTGAGGTTTTTTAAAATGCACTTAAAGTTCTGTCCCAAAGTAGCCATTCAAGCTCTGTCATAAACTGGCCATTTGGCTAAAGTTTGTGTTACACATTACTCATATACATATACAAGATATACTTGCTCTGAGGTTTGTGGCATGTCTATTTTAAGAATGTGTGTGAAGACATTTATCTGTTGGGTAAGTGGTGGACTCCGCCAGCAGGAAATGGGTTATGAGATGGGGCAGAGAACCATTTCCCCTCCACCTTCTTTTATGCCTTTGATCTGTTTAGCGAATGTGGAAGAAAAATGCTCTTTGTGGCATTTGATACCCAGCTTTAGCCAGCTCTGTTTGCCAGAAAAAAATGTATTTGGTGGATATTTTTTGTTCTTACCAAGATTTATATCATTGACATATCCTAGAAATTGCTACAAACTCAGGAAATGTGATGTATTAAGATGTGCCCCAGCTTTTTGAATTTCCCTTGTGTAAGGAGGCTGTGCGTGTGCGCACGTTGGCAGTTTCTTTGTAGAGTCTGATATCCTCATCGCGTCCTCTACTCTATATAAACTCCACTATAAGCACAGCAATTCGGACACAGCCTACTTCAAAGTAGCTATCGATCCCTGGTCAAGTCTGCGGTGTAAAATATGCCTGTTCACAGCCCGGAGCATAAGGAAGAGCCAGCAGGTCAATAGCCTCCTGTAAGCATCATGTTAAAGAGCAGTCCTTAGGGTGTAGACCAACTGGTACATTATGTATGAGAGTCTCTCTTTCCCTCTCACTAATGCCATAATGAAGACTTAATGGACACCGCACAGAGCAGTGGGCTTACATTACCCTGATTATGGCTCTCAGTATTCACCAGGGCCGTGATGTGTGTTAACTGCATTAGACCTGAATGTACACAAAGGGTTTTTTGTTGTTGTTGTTTTTTCCCCCCACTCATTACTGTATGTAATGTTTAATCGTATACCACGATGTCCAGGGTTGGTGGTTGGTCAAGAGCACTTATTTGTACTTAATCAGTTTGAGATGGATGACATAATGGCCCTGAGCTAGGAGTCACACTGCCCTATCAGTGCCATAATAATGGGAATTAACTATATTTGGATGTTGAATGTCATATGAGTGTGTGAACTCGTTATGGTATTTTGGTACTGCTTAATGGCTTTAAGGAATGTACAGAGGAACAGAAAGATGTGTTAAAATCCATTTTTGGCTTATGTCAAGAAGTCTAAATCTTTGACCAAACAACTCACTGGGTCTGTGACAAGTGTGTAGTGCTGTCGTGTTCAGAGATGAAACAGCAGAAATAGGGGTTTATCAATGCCATATTTATAAGTCAACATAACTGACGTAGAGATTTGGTAATGCCATTTTAATGAGATTGAAACCAGGCCCTTTTATCACCTTTCAACCTAATCCTGGGACTAGTCCGGAGCAGTACTTGGGGGTCTGCAATGAGGGAGCGGTAATATTGATGTAGGGTTAAGAGCAAACTGAGCAACAGCTGTATATGCATGTGGTTGTGAATCTCTCCTGTGTGCCTTGATTATGGAAGAGGGTATGTATGTGGTGGTAGAGTGTGATGAGATCTGAGAAGGATGGGTTAGTGTAGTGATGATGATAGACTATCAATAAGGCCTTTGGAGTTTTAAATAGAATGCTCTTGCTACTACCAAACAGGTCAAAACACCAGGTATCGACCTCACACGAGCTGTTTACGCCCTTCCCCCAGAAAACAGCACCGAGTCTCCATGAAACCAACAAATAGGCCTATTACATACATAACATTACCTCTTAGGGCCCATAGATTCCCCAACAGCACTTTAGCCTTAACTTTCTTATGAGGATTTGTCTCAGTTGAATTTATTTTGTAATCTGCTTATAACAGTTGGTATGTTTAAAGTTTGGCCAAAATAAAATCAAGTTTTGAAAAATTTCAGGGAGATAATCTTATTATGACACCAAAAAAAAAAAAAAAAAGCTTTGTGTTCAGCGTGTGCCTTTGCAGTAAGACAGGCCCCGAACCCTTAGGAATATGCACAGTTGTCTGATTCAGCCACTCTAATAAAACTCATGCGTGCGAAGTATGGGTTCGCTTGGCCTCTGGTAATCCCCCTGCCCCAGTCTTTGCTCCAGTGCCTGCATGGCACAGCTAACCCACGTTCCCTGGCATCCAAACTGGGTCAGGCCCTGTTTATCCAGACTCCCAGCTTCTCTATGCAACAGTGGAGCCTGTCTGCACTCAAACTCTAAGCCAACGCTAAGAGGCTAAGGCTGGCAGAGCGGACAGAGAGGCATTCTCTCTCTCTTTTCTCTTCTTTCTCTTACTCTCTCGTGCCTCTCCCCCATCCTACTGGCAGTCTTTGTTCTTTGTAGCTGTAGCCATTCACATTTATTCTGTATGGCCTCAGCTTGTCAAAGTTACTAAAGCATTCTCAAGCACTGTAACTATATACATACATTGATAGAGTCACACTTTGTGTTTCATGAGGCCGCTTTCATGGAGCAGTGGAAGTCTAGTGATCTACAGTGTGTTTTGAGTTGTGAGAGTTCATTTTTATTTCACACTCTGGGTGCTGAAAGTGACAGTGTGGTAATAAGATCCTTTGTCGTGTGTGTGTGTGTTTATCAGTGAGTGATTTCATATCCACGTGTGTCTTTGAGAGAAAGAGACGGAAATCAAATGCAATTGTCTGTGTGTTTGTGTGTAACTTTGTGTGTTTGTGTTCTCACAGGGAGCAGATAAGGATCGGAAAGGACCAGACGGCTTGAGTGCTTTCGAAGCAGCCGAGAGCGAGGCCATCAAAGCGCTTCTCAAGTGAATGTGGCACTGAGGGCAGGATGGATACAGTCCTACGCACAGACACGGTGGTCCCTGGACAGACGAGATGGACTTTCTCTCTATCTCACACACACACACACGCACACACACACACGCGCACATGTATTCTTGTAACAGACACACACACACACACACACACACACACACACGCGCACACACACACACACACGCCCCTCTTTGTTTCTGTCCGGGTGCGGCCTTGTCTGTTTCTAGTTTTTGTTTCTGTTTTATTCTCTTGATTTTCAGTACTTTTTATTTTTATTATTGTTATCTTATTCTTTTTCCCCTTTTCCTTTTCTTTTTTTTTCTTTTCTTTTTTTTCTTCCTCTTTTTTTTCCTTTGGTGGGAAGTGGTTGATTACTTTCTTCTAGCCTCTTTGAATTAGCCCTTGGATGGACAGAACTGTCAATCAATCATGTATCCCTTAAGGACCAATAGCAGAGGGAGAGCCCTCAAATCTAGCTTATACATCTCTCCCCTAACAAAGGACTTTTATAGGACATACCAAAATGGTAATGAGATTAGCGCTTATATTAAATGGCTTTTCAAATCTACCAAACAATCCTTAGTTATGTGGAATGGGTAGAAAATGATGATGATGATGATGATGATAATAATAATAATAGTGTGTGTATTTGTTTCTACTTGAAGTACTGTAAGGCCATAAGGTAACAGTTTTGATTTTTTTGATACCAGCAGCAGTGATGCTGACTAAAAGAAGAAAGTTTGCAATGAGTAGTTGTGTGCACTGTTACAGAAGATGGCCATTTCCTCTAACTGAATGGGCCACTCTGAAGCTGACTGCTAGGGCTCCAGTTCTTAGTTGCATTTGTAAGTATGGAATGTTCTAGAGTGAGAGGCTTTGGGATCACGTATGCTGAGTACTCACTCCCCCAGACTAGTCTTTGCTGAGGACCACATATCACACTAAGACTGGGCATACACATGAAAAAATAACACACAATAGCATTCTCTCTGATCAGTCTCCATGTTAGCCCGTAACAGTGATGTTTGAAGTGTTAAATACTTTGTCTAACAAGCCAGTGAATTGCATTATTTGAGTTGGGCTTTTTTTTTCTCTTTGCTATAAAATCCTCAATGTTGCAGCCAGTATGTTTAGAAGCAGTTTGGGGCTCAAACCTGTGGCTTTTTTGGGTTAGAGTTTTGCCTGTAGGAGTGGAGTGCTCCTCCCTCATTCAGAGTTGGATTGACTCAACCACTGTCTCCACTGCATGACAGAACTGCTTCTCTGCTTAATGCTCTTCAGAACCGTCGCTTTCCTTTTATTGGTTGCTTTGAAATAGTTGATGAAACGCAATGAAACAAACAACAACAACAAAAAAGAACAATTAAAGGCTTTGTATCTGGCATTATTGTGAAGAAACGTTATTAAAAGCTGAATCAAAATTTGAAAGCGTTTGTGGACTGATTTTTTTTCCATGTCACTGATATCCAGTACAACAGTGTGATGGTTTAATTCATCGTTCAAGTCCTTGCACTGTCAGTAAACGTCAGTCACCCAGTTCTGTCCTGACAACACACTCTTACCTGTTCAGAGTTGCGTCCCTGAAAAATGCCTCATCCCTCATTTTAATGGTGAAGAGTTATTGACTCTACAGCCTCGCCAAACCTGAGTGTGGATCTCCATGGCTTCATCAACTCTGCAGCACACAGCAGGCCGGCTCCACTGATACCTCATTATATTGTCTGGATGTTTCTGAGTGTCAAGAGCCCCCAGCAGTCACTCTCCTGCATTATGTTCCGTTATATTCTCAGCTTCTCTGTGGTTAATGCGTTGGCTCCTTCAGCACATACCATTATTATGCCTCCAGCCAGAGCCTCGCTGTAATGTAGGTTGGTTTGAATTCTTCTACAGACGGAAATGCCCTTTACATCTGTGTAATCACCAGGCATAGTGTTGTGTTGGCGGACAGTGAGTGAAAAAGAGAGATGCCAGAGGGAGATTTGAGTCTGTTTGTCTTATGAAAAACTGGAAGACTAATGTAATGAGAGCGGATGGCACCAGCTGTGGGAGAATGCTTTGTGTAGCCTCTCTACCAGAGAGACTTGGACTCAACCTCTCCCTCAACCAAGCCCTTCATCCCAGTCCATCACTAAAACATAGATCCAAAATAACCGACAGGCATGCCAAAAACCCAGATCTGCTGGATCATCCTCGTTCAGTTTTGTTCCCAGACAAAACTCAGGCTTGATTTTGGGAAAGTTGAATTGGCATAATAAGCTGTTTCCAAAAGTTTTTTCGGTTGTAATCTGTGACTCTTTTCATTCTGTTTGGAGTGCTCAAATTATTTTGCACTCTTGGACGCTGTAACATTACATTAAGGTTTTACATCTGTTATGACAGGCAAGTTTCTACAGCATCTTCAAAGGTGATCTGCCTCATCTTTTTTTTTTCTAAATGAGAACACTAATTGATAGTTCCCTCATTTTAGTTCCTATGCATGACCTCATAAATTCCCTTCTGCAAGCTTTTATACCGGCATCCTGCAGTGTTTACCCTAACACCAGGATGAGTTACAGAGATGCTCTGTCCTGGTGCAGTGCTTGGTAAGACTCAGCTGTTTGATGTATGCTATGCAGCACACCCACAGATACAGAGAAGAGGTGAGCATGGTGGAACGAGGGCTTCTAGGTATTGAACGCTTGATACTGTGAAGCTTGATGATGTGTGTATGTTCTCTGGGTTGTTCACCATACTATCTTTTCCATTGGGGCCTTTCAAATTGTGACAGACAGGAAAATGGCTTCCTCTTATACATATCATTTGTTATACACTGCTCTTATCCAGTAAAACTGGCTCTGCTCATATGATTGAGAGGACTATCTAGTGATTACATGTTGCCTTTTTCTACAGCTGAAGTAGAATCTTAGACATAGTGGAGAATGTCATTGTTCTGCTGTCAATAGAATGACTTGTAGCAGTGAATAGGGAACTGTTGCATGAGGCGTAAAGACAGAGTCAGGTTGTATTGTGTGCAGAGGTACAGATTCTCCCCACCTTTATTTTAACGGGGCAGTTTGTAAGGATCTCTGAGTCACTCCTCTAATGTTCTTCTAAAACCTGTTTGCATCATTCAGAGAATAAAAAGAAATCAATTATTCAAGAGCTGTGAAACATCGAGATAAACGCAAATGGCAAAGTTTGCTTAACGCTCGCCTCACTCTCAATTGGCACCCGCGCGATTAAAAAGTTTAAAGCGCACTGGCGAGTGGTAGGCCTTTCTTGATTGGCACCGACGTTCTGTGAATTTAAAGCGCCTCATTTTCTTTTGTCTTTGCCGAGCCAGCAAATACGCTTGATGTCGTCGGGGAAAAGCCTGTGATTTAGGCTGATGATAAACAAGAAATGATTCATCGTCTGCATATTTTCATTTGCCCCCTTCGATTGGTTCACTCAGCTGGAGTACAGCGTGTGTGTGTGTGTGTGTGTGTGTGCGTGTGCACTAACAGGCGTCTCCTCCGCTTTGAAGTACGTTCTGTCTGCTTGTGCAGACGTTTTCCCTCTCTGCTGTACATCTCTCTCTCACAAGTATTATTCCTTATATTGAGAATGATTGTGACAGTGTTTGGCATGGAATGAGTATGTGAAATGTTATGTAGGCCTATTTTTCTCTCATTTTCACTGAAAATAAAGATTTATGCAACAGCTCTGATGAACAGTGTGTGAACAAAAATATTTCAGAGGACTGGTCATATGAATCTGCGTGAGTGCTGTGTTTTATTTTGGTGTCTTCTTATCTTCAGTCCTATTTTCTCTTTTTGTCACTGCAAGATTAATGAATCACGTCTTTGAAGTTGCGTGTTCTCTTTTTAAAAAAAATAAAATAAAATAATAAAGCGTATTGGCTATTTTTATTAAGTTTGGAGAAGACGCTTTAGTCTTCGAGACGTTGCCTTGAACTCTACTGCCATCTGCTTTTGACTAAAGAGCGCTGCAGAATCAGCGGCAGCTTCACACCCTACCACTCTGTGCCTCTGCCTTTGAAAACAACAGCGACATGTTGCTTTTACGTTCGTGCTAAAAAATACGATTTGGTGTATCCAAACATTTGTCTGAGATTCATGAACACTATGACGGATCTTCAGCTCAACTCAGATAAAAAGAACCTATGCGGGAACATCACCCCCCCCCCCCCCCCCCCCCCCCCACCCCCATAGTTTCCTAAACAGTGTTTAAACTTAAACTTGCATAGCTTGGAGGCCCAGGGAAGGTGAGTATACGCTGTCCCTGCCCCGGTGTTACACTTGCATTCCAATTTTTTTCTTTTTTTTTTAATACTATCTGAAAACCTCACGATTAATAAAAAAAAATCTACCTAAATGCATGGTCACCCTCAGACAGACCACAGAACAATGACAGATTGATTGCTAAGTGTCCATATTACCGACATAATTGCCAGCTGTAGTAATTATAAAGCACACACTCCCCAACTCCTGCCTCATCCTGTCGTTTTTTTTTTTTTTTTGGTTTTTTTTCCCTGCTTACAGTTGCTACAGCGACCCCATGCTGATAAAGGCTTGTGATCAGCCGGCCTGAAATTGTGTTTAATGAAGTATCAAATCCAAATTATTACAAAAATTACTGTTTGTCTTTGTGCCTGTGATTGCCTTTGGAGGAACTTCACCCCTTCTCTTTCTTACTTCCTGTCCCTCTTTCTCGTTTTCTTTTCTTCTCATTTTCTCTATCCTTCTCTCTGTCTTTTTAGATTTGTGTCACTATTTGATTAGCTTAGAACAGTTGTGTGAGTAATTTTGAGCCAATCTATGAGTTATTTCGTTGGTTGTACTTCATTTAACTGCCTGGCCTGCCATTCAGTCAGCCGTGAAATCAACCATTAAATCAAAGCCCCATATATCGAAAGCCACGGGTTCATGTTTGTCCTTTTAATTTTAAGAAATTATTTGTGGTGGCTGGAGCTGAAAAGATGCATTGCCCGAGGGAAACCCGTCGCCTTTTACATTGATCTTGCATTTAAGTGCAAATGTCATGGAGACCATTGAGCTAAAACAATGGCATAAATGCTGATATGTAGTGTCACACAAGTTCAGAGTTCTCCAGGCTTTTGTGTCCATCTCCTTGTTCCTTCATGAGGATGTGTGGGCATGTGTGTGATTTCTTGACGGTCCTCTGCAGATTTGATTTGTAAAGCAGTCTGGGTGAAAGTAGAGACGTGAATAAGGAATAGGTGGTGGCATATCAAGGCTAATCATATAAGCGCTGAGAATTTTCAGTGCTAGACTTTAATTAAGATTCAGTCCAGCAGTCACTGAGAGGCGCAGTGGGCCTAATGTGGGAGGGAAAACTGGGGTTGTGGAGAGAAAGTGAAGGGGGGAGGCTGGATTATAGACTGTCAGGACTCTGTTTCTCTCTCCCTCTCTCTTTCCCTCTCTCTCTCCCTCTCTTTGCACTACTTCGGAGTAACTCAAGCAGAAATTTGACAGGGGACTGGTGGCCTGTCGGACATAGCAGCACCTTGATGTGGATCTGAGCAGGGTGTCAGGACAATGTCATCCAGTAAATTTCCTATAAGCTGTTTACTTGGCATTTCTTTTGTTTTTGTTTTTTTCTGTGAGCTAGCATGCCTGCAGAACAAACACAAATGTTCTGCAACATGTAAAGAACACTTGTAAGGAAATCAGTTTGCTTTATTGTTGTTCAGAGGACTTAAGTTGTTAGTGTGTGTGTGTGCGCGCGCGGTGCACACTTGTGTGTACGTGTGTGTCTGTGTGTGTGTGTTTGGGGGGATTATTATTGCATTGTGATGAATGATTTTGAATAACATGATTATGTTAATATTTCTCAAGCTGTAACTCAGTCTCTCTGTCAGTCTAACTCTTAATCCTCTTAATCATTAAGAGTCTGTGCCACAGGTACAGGAGACATAGGTGCAGGAAAGGTCAATCATTATGATTTGCTCACCTTTTGAACATCAAATCACACAAGATTCCATTTAAGAACAAATATGCATTCCAAACACTGAAGTGATCAGAGTGTGAAGCCTTGAAATGGTCGTCCTTGCAGGTCATTTCTTGTAAATGTCAACATCCAAGCAGCACAGCTAATTATTGTCAGTTTGCCAGGAAGAGGAGGCTCTTTTTGAATTTACTAAATGAGAAAGATTGATCCAGATCACTAGTCAGCAAGCATTTCATTAAAATTTAAAGACAGACAGATATAATGCAAGAAAGTGCCCGTATGTCTCTGACAGTTGTGAGTGGTGAACTGCTTTTCAGTAAGTTTTGGAGAAATTTTTTTAGCTGTGGTTATCTATGAATGTGTGAAAGTAGGGAAATTTAAGAGCTACAAGCCTGAACCATTTAAACCAAACTGTCTTTCTGGCATCAAAATGAATGGTGATGAAAGCTCTGAGAAATCATTGTGACTGAGTGTTGCCTGTGGTGGTCTGAAGTCTGTTATGATTTTCTCTCTTTTTCTGTCAGTTTGTTTATTTTCTGAAGGCAGTGTGTACTCCCACCAAAGCTGACAGAATGGAATGGAGAGAGAGGAAAAGAAAGATGATGAGAAACAAGAGATGGCTGATCCTCTGAGCTAAACAACGTATAAAACAGTATTGATGTCCCCAGTGCTTGTGTCTGTGACACACAACAGTCATATGTCACCAGACTGTCTATTTAACTGACTGTCTGCTTTTTGCGTTTCTTTCTGACCACTTCAATAGCATGCTCCACATAACAAAACTATTACAGAAATAGTCCTTCAGATATAGTATTTAATCAATAAATATGAGCTCCTTTTTTCTTTATGACACAGTTAAGGTTTGTGGACTGTACATTAAGTAATATATAGAGAACAAATCATATATCAGCTGGTCAAATCCAGAATGTGGCGGAGTCACGGTCAGGGATACTGAGGTGCAGTCAAAGCCTGAGGCCTGTTCTGGTTGCCAATGAGTCAAGTATCCTCAAGATGTCATAAGTTAGTGTAGGCTCTTTGTGCCACCCTTAATTAATGTGCACTCTAACAAATCCAAACAGCCAGACATGGACGTAGTGATGAATCGTTATAGTTCATATTGAATACCATTGAGCTGCTTCCTTTCTTACCCCCTCCACTCTGGCCTCTCCACAGCGGGACATCTTGGTATGTGTGTGTGTGTGTGTGTGTGTGTGTGTGCATTGATTGTCATTTTTAAGTTCATTGGTATGTGAAATGACTGTAGTCTGCGGGTGGCTGTGTTTTGTATTGGCTGAATACTAAACAGACAGTGAGAAGCTATACATCACCTCATTGATCGTTCCATTAAGTGGTCAGTAGAGAGCCAGCTTCCTGGTTTAGTATTGTTTTAATAAAGAGAGATGCATTTTAATGGTCAGAACTGTCTGTGAGACGAGGTGTCACACCACGCATTCCATTTAACATCCCGGTGAAGAAAGAATAGTAAAGATTTTTATCATTTCCCCATTTACTTTATTAAAGGAGAATGTAATAACAGAATCAGTGTGATTTTTCTCTCCCCTGCTGCAGCCAGTCCTAACATTTTGTAGCCCGTCTCTGCTCTTCTCTCCATTTCAGCCCCAACGTTCCCTGGAAGAGAGCGGAGTATCTGAATTAGGCAGCCTTTCAACTGTTAAAACCACCCTTTCTTTTTTCCCCCAACTGTCCTATAATTGAGAAACGTCAAGTGCAGCAGCTTTGAAGAGATGATAAGAGTCTTACCCCGAAGACTTGTTTGTTTCTGCTCCCTGAATGCTAATATTGTAGCACAAGCCAAAAGAGGCCTAATTATATGTATTTGTCTTTGGTCCAAATGACTACTAGGTCTTGTGTCCTCTCCATTTTTTCAGTGGTCATGTAGTGTACACTGATGGCATTTCACAGCCAAACTGCTTGTTTATATGATCAGGAATAGCTGTATTGTGGGAGCCATTGATGTGAGTTTGCATCTGTCTGTCTCTGCTGGACCACTGATTCAAAGGACAGGACAGTCCAAATATGATGAGTGAAAGCACACAGGATCGAAAATACTGCTCTCTCTCATTGCA
Organism: Chanos chanos; assembly: GCF_902362185.1. NCBI lineage: Eukaryota > Metazoa > Chordata > Actinopteri > Gonorynchiformes > Chanidae > Chanos > Chanos chanos. The sequence goes on from NC_044495.1 coordinate 15,542,800, forward strand.
CACAAGACAGGTTAGATTGTTGAGGGAGGAATGAATTTATTGCCTACTTTGTGAATTCAACTTAAGAACTATTAAATACTCAATTATTAATTATTAATTACTCAATTTAAAAATTATGCTGCAATAACAAAATGCCCGGCCTCCTTTTTTTTTTTGTTGTCTTAGAGTTTACAATATTGATCTTAGCTCTGGGGGCAATTTAATTGATTTTCCTGAAGTTATGGGATCATGTGCCCTCAATTAACCTTTTCATGACCTTCGACAATATGTGAAGATCAACAGTGAACTAAAATCTTTAGCCTTTGAGTTCACACCAGCAGCAAAGTAACAAACAAAGCTGTTATTTGTGCATATGCATCATTCTGAATCCTCTGTTGCAATTGAGTTTTAAACTATCAAAACACCTGAGAATTTTGGCCAGCCCTGCACTGAGAAACAGGATATTAATTGCTCCGCCAAACAGCCAAAGTCAAAACAACACTGTCAGTCCTCATGCATCTGTTAGGCATTCTGGCTTGGACCAGCAGAGGCGGTAACACTAGAGCTGTGTTTGCTCTGGCTCAGAGAGGGAAAATACCCAAACCAAACAGACTGGATTTCACTGATTTACTGACAATCTGCAAATGGATGCAGTGCAGGGACATTATGTCCTCTCAGTTCAAGACTAACCTTGATTTCATCTTCTTTTCTCATATTTTCTGACTTTACAGGAGCTAATTATTTTACCTTTTTTTTTTCTATTACAACGAAAGAAAAAAGAAAAAGAAAATGATGGAAGCCATCCTAAATCAAAACTTGAGGAATGCTTTAAGGATTTTAAATGTCTCTGAAACGTAATTTAGAGCAAGTTATTGTCGCTGGTTCAGTCACTGTGAGCTGATGATGAATTCCTTCTAGGTGTGGTGTTTGGGCTGAATTCTAGTGCTTCTCAGATATTTTAAGTGTAGGGTAAGTAAGCATCTGCTGCTTCTCTTCCACATTCCTCTTACAAAAACCTCTACCACCTAATCTAATCCCCTGCTGTTGTGACTGACGTCGCTGTCGCAACAGGAAGACGGAGCAGGATAATCAGAGATAGGCCCTTTAGTTAATTTTAATGAAAGAATGACGGACATTCACTGGGTAGTTCTGGAGGTTTTAGTAGACACATGCATCCCCTGTTTAATCAGCTGCTCCTCTGCAGGATTTTTTCCCTCATCAGTGCAGCAGCATCAGACACAAGGTCTTCTGAGGTAACTCACTGCTTTGATGTCTGATGTAACACAAATTATATTGCCCTTGACTCTGCGGTATGCATTGTAGGTATCCTTATCTTTTAATGGACGGAGTAAGTGAAGACAATCCAAGAATAGCTCGGAGTACCTTATACAATGGGTCTCCACCACTGTCATTTTTATTACGTCTGTATTAGGTCTGTATAGGAATCAATGTAAAACAGGCATGGAGAGGAACTTATTTATGATTGTTGTAACAAACTTTTCATTACCGAGTATGACTCTACACTATTAATAAGTGCAATTATTTCTGTATATCTTCCTGCCTGTTTAGATCTCCAGTCATGATGACATTCAAGAAATTTAAACAAGCCGTGGATTTGTTTCTTTTTTTTTTTCTGCTTGGTCCTTTTTGTTTCTCCATGATGTTGGCAACTCGTCCAATTGATTTTTGGAGTTCTGGCCTGCATGCTGCTTTGCTCTGCGATGGACTGGCAACCCGTCCAGGGTGTTTCCCCACCTTTCGCCCAATGAGCACTGGGATAGGCTCCAGTATCCCCACCTCCCTGAATCCTAGTTAGGATAAGTGGCTTAGAAAATGAAGGAATGAATGAATGTTGTTTTGCTGACACCTCTGATCAATGCTTAATGGAGTAACTACTACAAAAGTTCCAGACAGTGAGCATGATCAAGTTTTTCAGATGAATTTTTTTGAAGATTCATTCATCATTCCCGGGCCACTTGGAGACATATGAAAACTCAGCATAGACTTCGTTAAACTGATGATGAGGATGATGTCATGGTGCTCATAAATCAAATAGCAAGTTAACCGACAGCGGGGGGTAGTGTTCTGGCTGAACAGTTATGAATGATATATATATATATATATACATATATATATATGTGTGTGTGTGTGTGTGTGTGTGTGTGTGTGTATACATATATATATATATAGAGAGAGAGAGAGAGAGAGAGAGAGAGGAAAGGTAGTCAGAACTGAGGGGATTGTACTACCAGAGGGCAACATAGCAGATGTCGAGGAAAGCTACAAGTACCAAAGGCAAACAGGAATGACGAAGAGCAACTGCCAAATACCTGCAGAGAGTAAGGCAAGTCCTGAGATGTCAGCTGAATGGGAAAAACTAGGTCTGGGCTATCAACACCTATGCCCTGCCGGGTTATCAGATACCCCACTGGAGTAATAAGCTGGCCTAAGGAGTATATATAAGCCACTGACATCAAAACAAGAAAACTCCTTACAATGCATGGAGGATTTCACCCCAAATCCAGCATCCTGAGACTGTACACTAAGCGGAGTGAAGGAGGCCGCGGACTAGTTAGCGTCAGAGCCACTATCCAGGATGAGACGTCAAAGATCCAAGACTACATCAGGAAGATGGCCCCAAGCGATGAAGTACTTAGTGAGCACCTCAGGCAGCAGAAACCTCTGAAGGAAGAAGAACAGGAGCAGGAACCATCATGGAAGGACAAGCCCCTGCACAGCATGTACCACCGTCAAATAGAGGAAGTGGCTGACATTGAGAAATCCTACCGATGGCTGGACAAGGCTGGATTGAAGTACAGCACAGAGGCACTGATCATGGCAGCACAGGAACAGGCCCTGAGTACAATATCAATAGAGGCCAAGGTCTACCATACCAGGCAGGACCCCAGGTGCAGACTGTGCAAAGACACCCCTGAGACAATCCAGCACATAACAGCAGGGTGTAAGACACTAGCAGGCAGGGTGTATAAGGAACGCCATAACCAAGTGGCTGGCATAGTATACAAAATCATCTGTGCTGAGTATGAACTGAAAGTCCCAAGGTCAAAATGGGAAACACCCCCGAAGGTGGTGGAGAACAACAGGTTACGATCCTGTGGGACTTCCAGATACAGACTGGCAAGCTAATTATGGTTAATCAACCAGACATAGTAGTGGTGGACAAGCAGAAGAAGAAAGCCATAGTGGTAGACATAGCAGTCCCAAGTGACAGGAACATCAGGAAGAAGGAACACGAGAAGCTCAAGAAATAAAGAAGAGCTAGAAAAGATGTGGAAGGTGAAGGTAACAGTGGTCCCCCTGGTAATCAGAACACTCGGAGCTGTGACCACCAAACTGCGAGAGTGGCTCCAGCAGATCCCAGGAAGAACATTCAAGATCTCTGTCTAGAAGATCGCAGTCCTAGGAACAGCTAAGATACTGTGCAGGACCCTGAGGACCTGAGCTTCAAGGAGAGAGAAGACCACCCACAGAGGCGAGTGGGAAATTTTCTCTCCCTCTGTCTCTCTCTCTCTGTCTCTCTCTCTCGCTCTCTCTCTCTCTCTCTCTCTCTCTCTCTCTCTCTCTATATATATATATATATATATATATATATATATGTGTGTGTGTGTGTGTGTGTGTGTGTGTGTGTGTCCATGGTGTTATATGTATATATAGTAGACACTTGAATACGCAGGGTACATTGATCAGAATTCTGATTAGGATTTAGTCTCTCCCCAAATTCTTCCAGAGGATTTTTATTTCCTTCACTCGTTATCACTTCTCCTGGAACAAACAAATCTGTGTTGACATTTCTGCTTGTCTGGAAACAGATGGACAGACAGGCTGTCAGCAGAAGCCAATGCCTGCTGTAGTTGACTTCTAGCTCTTTGGGTGGGTGGAGAAGATAATTTAGCTTATCATTAAAGACAGAGAGCACGAAATGAACAGAGGGAGGGAAAACAGAAATAGACAGAGATTAAAAAGCCAATATTACGATGGCAGCTCTCAAGAGTCTGTAAAACACAGCGGGTAAAGCTCTGGGGTTTGGGGATTACTGCATGTATCTAGTGACTGAAAATCACAGCCATTTTTCATCTGGGCTCTGAGTTTCAGTCTCGGGGTCAGACCTATTCATTTTAATTTTTCAATCAATAAGTCATTAAGGAGAATACAGTTTGTCCATTTGTTATTTTTACTGGCTGTCCGTCTTCAAGACATTCACTGAAAGCTTTGTGGCCATTTTGAGACCTTGTTCCTAACAGTTCATCTGTATGTAGCTAGCTATATATGCCCCATTCTATGTAATTCTATTATTTTTTCAGTTAATCTTTTCATATTCATGATGTAGATGCATCAGGACAGAAGAAAATGGGTCATACTTCAGGACTAGATTTTGATTACAAAATGTAATGAACTGCGATAAATGTCTTATGACCTCCGTGATACCAGAGAGCATAATGCAGGAAAATCCCTGTAAAATAATGCCAATGGCCTTTTAATCCATTTCAGGCATAATTATTTATTTTACTGATGATTACATTTTCTGTATCAGACCTATTACAGTCACACCACAGGACATTTTGCATGTGTAACTTGAAAACAAGAAAAAATGCACATTTATCTTGAAAGTAAAGTAACCAGAAAAAGACATGGTACTTCATTTTATATATATATGTACATATACACATACATATATCCAGTCTGTTGGTCCTGCTGAGATATAGCAACCAATGTTATTAAATATTCACAATTGACTTTATAAAAGTTTCATGGTCAGGAAGGAGATGACAGTTTAAATTTCTCTACTTTTTGGCACTTCTCCATATTTGATGATCACTCTGGCGTTTTTTGGATGTAAAAATTATTCACTGCTTCTTTTACTTTTTGGTGCAATGTATTAGCTTCCGGCAGAAAATCTCTATTGCTCCAAAGTGTGCCCATTCGAAAATCATTACTATTCTCATCATCCTCACACAATCCCTGTGGCCCAATTCACATCATCCTTGCAAGCCAACCTCTGATCACACCACACAAATAGGTACGGAGGCAGGAGGGGTCGGTTGGGGAAGCGTAGGTGGCCTTCAAACGCCTTTGATGGCGTCATTATGACCAGAGGACTTGAGTGAGCAGGATTGGCGCTAACACATAGTCTGATGGTGTCTGAATTTGAGGCATCTGCCTGGAAGGAAGATTATAAAGTCATTGGGAAGCTAATCAGCAGTTATTAAAGAAAAGGCCACTGAATTAATGTGTCCTGGGGCTGAGGCACTGGTAGAATGTTAAGCAGGGTGTAGAGGGCAGGGCAAAAACTCTGAGACCTTAGCGCTGTACACAATGAACGGATTTGGTCTCCTCAACCAGATGAATGAAAAAATAAAGCTATGCATGGAAGGTCATGGTTTTCAAGGGATAAGAAATGTAAAGGGGACATAAACCTGAGGGGACAGCAAGCAAAATGAGTGAGATTTAATGAGTAGGAGAGGAGAAAAAAACATAGCTGTAGTGGTGTGAACACATGTCCTTTTGACTGACCTTGATTTCTACTGGAGTGGAAAACAGAACAAGCATAATGTACTAGTAAAGCTCTCCCATGTTTTATGATTCAGAGCACGTTCCCTTCTTGTTGTGCAAAGTACTGGCTAGTTGGTCTTTGGAGGTCTGGATTCCTGGAGCTCTGTTCACTGTTCTTCCTGAAGTTATTGCTGCCAACTTTTCAATTTGGCTCTAGTGGCTGCTATTAAAAGCAGAACAGGTCTGATTGTTGAAGTTGCCAAGAGTACGCTTTAATAGTCCTCTGTGGTTCATTATGACCATGGGAGCTCTTCAGCATATAGGCCACAGAGTGTCTGCTGATTCCTAAATGAGCTACCTTTGTGTGGTTTTCAGTGAGCTAAGCTAACAGTTAACCTGCAATTCTATTGGATATCCTATTTGTCATGCCCCAGCACTCTCTGAAGGTTCAAATATAAATTACACCAAAGGGGCCCCAATTAGGCACATGATAAGAACAGCAATTAAGTAAAAAAGGTAAGTTCTGGGAAGGATTCAGATCTTACCACACAAAGACACATTCTCTGCTGTATTTTGGCTCACATGTAATATTTCACTTTTTAATGGCTCATTTACCTTACAAGTTTTGGTTTAGAAGCAAAAAGGGGTGGTTCCACTGGCCACTCTGAAAGCCAGCATTAAGGTCTTGAACCTGATGCTGGTGGCAACAGGAAGCCAGGGGAGGGAAAAAAAAGATGAGTGGCATCTAAGCATTTTGCCAGGTTAAAAACTAAATCAGCTAAATCAGCTGCTTCATTTGAATCCTTTGCAATGGATTGACTGAGCATGCAGGGAGGCCGGCCAGGAGAGCATTGCAGTAGCATGGACAAGAAATGATCAATGATTGGACCAGAGGCTATGCTGCATGTTCTGACAAGCGTGGCCCAATCTCCTTGGTGTTGTAGAAAGCATATCTGCCTGATCATATGACCACTGTGATGTGGTCAGTGAATGTCAGATTGCTATCTAGTGTACATCCAAAGGTTATTACCTTCTTTGGAGGGTCTTACTTCTGATAAACCTGTCTTGGCAGAGATGTCTTGTGGGATGGAGGAGATCACAGGAATGATCAGGAGCTCAGTTTTTTAGAAACCAAATGCCTTCCTGAGCACTGAAAAAGAAACAAAATTTGTGCTTGTTTTGTATGAAGACACACACAATACTTGAGAATCTTTGAGAAGATGGGATTTTCTGCTGAAGGCTTATTGGCTATCACTCAGTAAAGGGGTATCTAACTATTAGTTAGGAACAATTAGAGTGCTCCCCTTCTCTGTCAGATTAGCAAAGAGCAACATATATATATATATATATATATATATATATATATGGTGTGTGTATAGAGTGGTGTGTACACACACACACACACACACATATATTACAGCTGTCAAACAATTGAAATAATTAATCGCGATTAACCGCATGGGTTCGTGTAAAACCTACCCCACCAACGATTCACAACAGCAGATTAAATAAGATAATTAAAAATCAAGCTGCCAAAATTATTAGTCTACTCAATACGAACATCTTTCCCAATCACATTCATTAACTCCGCACCACAGCAGGTTAGCCATTTTGGTTTTCGTGCGTTTTGACTGACTCCAAAACTTTAAATACTACCATATATGTGTGTGTGTGTGGGTGTGTGTGTGTGTGTGTGTGTGTGTGTGTGTGTGTGTATATACAAATACACACACACACACACACACCTACATGCATACACACCACTCTCTTTCTCTCTTGAAATACACAGTAATCAAATTCACTATATACACACACATATATAGATAGATAGATACACACACACTGTATGTATGTATGTGCATGTGTATATATATAAAACATTTCGCCAGTAAGTCGGGTTAGGGATTCATCACATTATGGCTCGTCTGAGTAACTACAAGTATGCTGTTTGTCACTGAGCTGACCTAGGTCAGCTATCCTTCCACCGGCATCTCATTACACTGTGCCTTTGGGCCCAACATGACCCGAGCTTAGACACATTCAGTCATTCTTACTCTGGGTCTACTTTCATGGTCATTTCTACAGTGGCTCAGGGGTATTAACTACCTGTCCAGATAGAACAGGTCATTGTCTTCACTGTTCAGACCAATTATTCACAGCTGAGGGTTTGTGCCCAAACCCCTCTGTAGGTGAACATGAATCAAAATTCTCTTACGTTCTCTCATTTTCTCACTGTCTGTGTCTGTCAGCATCCAATAGCCCTCTCTCAACCCAATCGTTTCCTCCCGTTCCTCTAGATCCTGCTGCTGTTTTTGGAAAAGCCTGTAATTTCTTCCACTTTTTATCAGGGATTCACATCTGTTATCTTCACTGCTTCTTGTCTGCACATCAGAAAAAATGCTGAGAGAATCCCTGAAGAGAGGGATTGTTTGCTGTGACATCCGTTCCTCCAATCTTCCCCCTACCTGCATCTGAAAAGCATCCCCCTCTGCCTCCCTCCAGCTTTAATTGCACAGGGTGCCCCAGCTCCAGCAATTAAGCTGTCAAACAGATAGAGGCAGGAGAGGAATTAAGGCAAAACATGTTTCTCTCGTTCCCTCTCTCTGTCTCTCTCTCTCCCTGTTACATCCCAAGTCAACGGTGACATTTTTCACAGAGCCAAAAATAACCCAATGTGAGGGCTAACTAAGCATACAAATGCAACTGCTCCTTTACAGAGACTAGAGGAAGTGACAATAAGTCTTATTTCAGTCTTTGATGAGGAGGCTCTTACTTATTTCAGAGGGCAGAGAGGGTTTTTTTCCTTCTTCTTAATTTGCTCAACTGTGTACTTCTCTAAGTATTTTTTTTTTTTTTTTGAGGGGGAGTGGTTGTGCTTAGTGCATATGACTGGCTCAAACTTATGAATGGAAAAGATGCCACTACATCTGTAATTTACACTATTTTGTCCATTATTAGTTTGGACCTTACTGATCTTACAACTGAGTTTCCAGGGAGCATCATTCAGCGTAATGTCAAGAGATAATTTCAGGGATCATTTCTATAGTACCTAACTAGGAAATGTGTTTCGAAAGTGTTGTGTCTCCCTAGCTGCGATGAAGATGTTCGATATTCCCCTCTGAGCGCGAAGCGAGTAGAGAGAAGTGACTTGGGGACAGCCGTAGCCTAATGGTTAGAGAAGTGGGCATGTGACTGGAAGGTTGCCGGTTCAGTCCCCTAGACTGGCAGGAAGAAATGGGGGTGGGGGGAGTGGGTGAACAGCGCTTTCCCCTCCCTCAATGTCCACAGCTGATGTGCCCTTGAACAAGGCACTTAACCCCCAACTGCGCCGCAGGCATGCTGCCCACTGCTCCTGCGTCTGATGTGTGTGTGTGTGTGTGCTTGCTACTGGGTATATAACATGGGTTAAATGCAGAGGTTAAATTTACTGCTCACTGCTCAAAGTGTGTGTATGATCATGTAGATTCTATTCTATGAAAATCTTTGGTGTGGAGTGCAGTGAAGTTCCGACAATAACTCCCACCAAAATGTTCCCTAATTTGAAATAAGTTTACGAAGAGCAGAAGTTCATGACACACAATACATCGATCCACTGTATATGAATTATACAGGCTTTGGGGCTGGCAAGAATCTGAGGGGAGTAAAGGTGTGAGTGGAAGCTGGTAAACATGTTGTGGGCTAGAGAACTTCACGACTTAACAGGTAGCACTCCATGAGCCAGAGAGCTTCTCATAAGACTTTAATGGACCCAGAAAACCTCCAGCTCTTCCTCACTTTCCCAAAACTCCAAAAGTTCATACATCAGTTGTGGACCAGCAGCAGGTTCCTTTCCTCTCCAACACAAACTGGATAAAGTCCATAAATTCATATTTACCTGACTGCTATGAGACCACAACAGGAATTATACAGATCTCTGGCTTAATCCAAAGCGATCATTCCAGAAAATCTATGGACCTGTGGAGAAGAAAGTGAGCTGATTGGGAAACTAAAGCAAACATTCGGAACAGATGTTACATCAGTTTTTTGGTGGATGTTTACATTTTGGTTCTGCTTGCCACAGGCAAGTTTCTTTCCACCATACCTGTGTCTATATTGTCATTTGAAATTGCACTGGACTGCATTTCTGTAAGTCAGTCACCCAAACATCCACCCCAGGTGTGTGTTGGACAGGTACTTCATATTCCTCTGAGCTATATATAAGAAATATGAGAGAGACAGATTCAAACAGTGTTTTGATTTGTGTTTGTGCACCTGAAGAGGTAATCAATTTGCCCCATCTCTCCTCCTCTCCCATGGGGTTGGGTTTTTGCTTGCAGGCCAGATGAAAAATCCATAAATCCTGCTGGTGACATTTTTCCATCTGTTTTCGTATTCATTTGTGCTGTGTTTGTGGTCGGAGTGAGGTCAGTGATGGTCAGGGACTTTGTAATCCCACCTAGGTAAAATAGATGAGGACCAGGTCTTTCTCTTGCACCTTAAATGAAAAATTGTGATCCTGTGCGCTTACACAATTTTAAGCATAGCATCTAAAGGTCGAATAAATAGTTTTGTCTTAGTTCATTTATAACTTTTGCCTTTGTCTTCGTCTTGTCAAAGTCATAATTTGGTACCTGGATAATATGGGTAATCACCAGTGTTGGGGGTAACGAGTTACAAAGTAACATGTTACTGTAATTATGTTACTTTCCTCCATGACAAAGTAAAGCATTACAGTTCCTGGATTATCACAGCGTCCTTTCCTGCATTACACACACCTTTTCAAAAGAATGTTTTTCGTACTGGGTGCTAGTTGGTCAATACAGTGTTCCAATACAAATACATGATTATAGAGGCAGCTATGATCCAACACACACCTGTTCACCTTTAATTGTGTATTTATAATATGACTACCCACTGTCACTAAGGAGAGATTGGGTCCTTAACAGCAGCTTCCGTTAAATGGGACAAGACCGACAACTGGTTAGATAGCTGGCTAGCGACATCTAATACATTTGAGAAAACCCGAAAATATGGTGTCGCCAACCAGGACAATAATATTGAGAGCTTTAATGCTACTTTTAATCTCAGAATATAGATAATGCAGCTTTCGGCTTATGATGATACCAAAATGTATTATTAACTACCTCAGAAACTACCAGTAGTTAACCACTCAAGCTAAAAACAACATCCCAATTGATGTAGATACACTATAGTTATCATTGGATGGCTGAGCTTGTGTGTTTCTATTTTTTTTTACTGGTCAAAAATATGAACTCATGAATGAGGCCGCGCTTTATAGATATTTTAGAGCAGCTCAGGGGCATTCTTAGGCACGACGGCAAGCTATTGCATTGAAAATAAAGTAATGAAAGGATTATGGTGTTTGTCCTTGTATTTTTATGTGGTAAATTGGGGAATTTGTAGTTTTAGAGAGAAACTCAAAAGTAAAGTAATGAGTAGTGTAATTACTTTTCAAAAGGAGTAACGAGTAAAGTAATCCCATTACAATTTAAATAAGTAACTGGTAACGTATAACTAATTACTTTTTTTGAGTAACTATCCCAACACTGGTAATCACAGTGTTAAATTTTAACTGGATAACATGGCTTTTAAATTTTCTGCTGTTTCCACCTCAAACCACAATTCTACTTCAACTAACCTTGCACGACATTGAAAACTGGAGTGTCAAAGGTAAAAGAGAGAGAGAGAAATTGTATCTATCAGCAGTTCTTGCCTGTTCCCAAACTCCTGTCATTCACCCCATTCAAAAACTCCACAGACCAACAATCTGTGTGCGTCCATGCATGTGTGCATGTGTGCGTGTGTGCGTGCTTGTGTGAGTGCATGCGTGTTTGTGTGTGTGCATGTGTATGTATGTATGTACAATCCAGAGGACTGCTTATCTGCATGGTAAGTATATAGACTTCCATAGAATGCCAGTTCTCAGCTGAGAAAAGACAGAAAACTACAGAAACTACTACCTTTCTTTTTTATTCCCTGTCTTCCCCTGCCTCTTTCTCTATTCACATCTCTCTGTTGACCTGAGGCTGGCGCAAAGGACGGCAACACCAGCCAGATGTGCCTGTGCATCTGGACTGATAACACGGATACACAAACACTGACTCTCTAACACTGGTGATAATGTCACATCTTAGAAATACAAATCTGAAACACAAACACAAATACCAAAGCTAGACCCTCAATTTGGCCCACTTTGTGTTTGCATCAATCCATCTGTCCAATTGATCTTATACTCAGTGCACCCAGTAGTCCAGTTTACTCTGACAGTAGACTGATCTTAGCCCAAAACAGGTTTTCTGATTAGCACAGCCCTTCAGAACATACACCCCGCCAGCCCACCATGGAGTTTTGAAGGTGAAGACTGGAGCGAAAGCAGCAGGTTGTGTAAATACTAGTTATCATCTGTAACAAAGACAGGCTGGTGTGGACACATGCCATCAATGGAATCCTATACTCTGATCTGCTAAAGGTCTTTTCTGGGGCTTCAGATAGTAGCTTTGTTGGTTCATTTGTTCTAGCTACAGGTGGAGTTTGGCCAAGAGTGCATCTAAAAAAGACTGAGCCCTGTAACTAAACAATGACAGAGGCTTTTGAAGCATACTATATGATGAGATGACTGGGGGTCGGGGGTCGGGGGTCGGGGAGCGGAAAGGGGGGAGGGGGGGGCTGCTAGTAGACAACAAGACACAGAGGTGGCCAACGGAGTCACGCCATATTGCATCTGCCAACATGTTGTGTGTTTTTGAAAACCCACTTGGACAAAGACCCAAACTTTCTTTTTTTGCTTTTAACTGTTTGTTTATATTTGTACAGTGCAGTACTTCATCCAAAGAGGTGATGTCCAAGGTATTTTGTATGAAAGGAGTTTCATGCAGGCTGACAGCAAGAGAGATATAATAGGCTTTTTGGCTCAGCTGTACAAAGCTTGGTGTGAATTGAAGAAAATGATAAATGTAAGCTGTGAATGTTTAGTTGATGTGTTTGTGTAGAGAGAACGTGCAAAAAAGATGAGTTTACAGCTGAGGGCTGCTTTCATAAAATGTCGCCACAAAAAAGGATAGTGAATCAAAGGCCTTGCTTGCCATTGAGTAATGCAAAACATTTCTGTAATTCATTCAAGACTGAAGTGTCCAAACTTAAAATCTGAACGGGTGATATGTGAGAGGAACAACTACAAAGATGCCACACTCAATATGGCATCAACTCTTTCCCCGAAAGATTTCAGCAATATGTTCACGTTATTTTCAAGTTTTCGGCATCCATCTTGTTGGTGACAGTCTTATTTTGGAGTGTGGTTTGTTGAGACTCTTTAAATGCAGTATGTTTGCCTTGGTCTTTGAGGACATAGTGAATAGCCAACGTATCTGCCAACTTATCTGCCAACTTATCTGTTCTTTTTTCCCCCTCTTTTCAGAAAAGGACACGGAGAGGAGTTTTTCACTCCAGTTTTCTCATTTCCTCTCTGAATACGGTGCACACTGCTTCTTTCTCTATAGGATGAGTATGTGCTTCATTCTCATGACCGAAACAGGGATTCAGAGATGATTCTGTCATTAGACACCTGCGGTACTGGCTGCTCTCCCTTTGCTTTGATGTGTTCTCTCATCTCTTCAGTGAGCGAGCAATAACCGCAGTTCACTCCCCTGAGTGCTTCTCCAACTATTAAACGTCATTCTACACTCTCTTCCACCTTAGATACCCCATCAGCGAGACCATCTTGCCTATTCTCACCTGAACAGGTGTGTGCATTTCAATATCTCCTTCATCTCTCAATCCTTCTGGCAATTCTCTGAGCAAATACTGCCTCATAAATTATACAAAATAAGAAGAAAAATGAATTATGTTTATTTTTTACTGTAAATGTCCTATCGCGCTCTGTGACAGAGAAACAGAACAGATAGTCCTTGTAGGTACATGCACTGTTGGGCTGACAGTAGAACAGAGAGGATGGCACATCTCAGGCAAAAAAAAAAAAACTTTTTCTCAAGTAAAAGTTTTGGTATGAAATTTTAAACAGAAAAGTCTCACAGCTTGTCTAACAGTGAACATAAGTTTGGTGGATGTTGGTATGGGAGGCTTACATAGGCTTAGAGACTTCAAACTGTCTTTCTGGAGCCCTAGCATGGACAGCTCAGTGTGTGTGTGTGTCTGTCTTCCTTTGTGTACAGATTTACGTGTGCGTGTGTCTCTGCCGGCTGGGGGTCTCTCTGTGTTGGGTCTATGTGTCAACAAAGGTGTTTGTGAGACAAAGAGAAAGGGCACTGACCTCCACCACTCTCATTATTCATACTGTGCTGAGATTGATAAATATGCACATGCCTGATCATACTGATGGAGATGATTAGTCTCCTACTGCTCTCTCTCTTTCCCTCTCTCTCTCTCTCTCCTAGTCTCTCTCTCTCCCTCTCCCTCTCTCTCCCTCCCCCACTCTCTCTCTCGCTCTCTCTTTCTCTCTCTCTCTTTCTCTCTCTCTCTTCTAGTCTCTCTCTCTCCCTCTCCCTCTCTTTCCGTCCCCCGCCCTCTCCCTCTCTCTCTCTCTCTCTCTCTCTCTCTCTCTCTCTCTCTCTCTCTCTTTCTCCCTCTCTTCCTGTCTCATTCTCTTGCTCTCAGACCCAATTCAGAGAACTGTCAATATCATTCAGAACCTTAACCATGCTCAAAGTGGAGTTAAATGTGCCTAGACAAATGCAATTGTGTTTCCTTTAGTTGTATCTGAACTGTTCGGTAAATCCTGACATCCCTACCTTTAAAACACATTTCCACTCGGTGGATTTAAAATTGATTGAGGATCACTCTAGTTTACTGTAAACATCTCTTTGGCAGGGGTATTGGCAGTCTTTGCATAACAAACCAACTCTTGTTAAAATGGCTAGTTACTGTAATGTAAGTTTCTTTTAGTCTCAGGAATGCCAGTGTTTGTTCTGTTTGGAAATAAGTTTAATTGCTTGTTGCTGTGTAGCTGGTGCATTTAGAGCATAGCTAGAGAGACTCAGAGAATGTGTTTTATGTTGTTCCATGTATTAGTTCAAGTATGTGGCTCATGGTAAGTGGTACATCACTTCTACTTTTTCAGGCTTTAAAGCATGCTCTGTGGAAATTCCCATTCCGGGCAACTTGTCTCCCTTTCCATGGTCACACAATGATGAATGATCTAACACTGTTGTTCAACTCTTGAGAGTGTTCATGCCATTGACATTTGATTATGCAATTTGGGCATTTTGCCAGCAATGCAGTATTATTGCACAGTTGGCTATACAAGGTCTAAAACCCCAAAGAGCTCAAGGGGTATCTGATAAACATGTTCAGACAGAGAATAGAGGAAGTATCTGGTGTTGTAAATGAAGTGATTGTACCTCTGAGACTGAGAATCAGGTACGCAAGGACTAGAGGTAGATCAGAACTCATTTTTAATGCATTTAAAGGCTTCTACAGGATGTCATGTAATTAGCTGGCCATCTGCTCTCAAACACTCCTTCTTTCTTTCTTTCTTTCTTTCTTTCTTTCTTTCTTTCTTTCTTTCTTTCTTTTTTCACTGTCCTTCTTTTTCCTTCTCTGTATTTACTGTTCATTTCCTCCTTCCCTCTTAGTCTTTGCTTCTGCTGAAAATAGGGAGAAATGAATGTTTACTTTGATAGAATGATGCATCACGACATACCACTTTAGACCACTGAGGCATAAAATGTCAAGAATATTAGATTTAAAGTAAAATGCTCTCAAGGGCTGCCACCTGGATCCAAACAAAAATAGCCTTTAAAAACTTGAGCCCATTTTCAGCAATCAAATTCAAAATTCAAAAAGCTTCAAATCTGTGAATGAACTGAACTGTATCTGAATAAAAATTTAAGGACAACAAATATTTATGTTCTAACACTGCCCTCTGTTGGCAGAGAAAAAAGATTTACACAACCATTGACTGTCAGTGTACTGAAGAGTGTCTGAGGTATATGGGTGTAAACATGAACTCTGACCCTTATGGAAACTGCCCCCAAGTGCATGTGGGACATTTGTTCACTTTCTCTGAGAGCCATCTGTTGTCTTCAATGCCAGTGACGGTACCAACTGGGAGGCGCGCCAGTGCACGGCCTGAGGGAACTTCTACATTTCAATCTTCATTTAAAAACACTGTATGCGCCCGAGTTAAACCTGCATCAGCATAGCTAGGTTTCCCATATGCTTCTGAAAAATGTTTTTCATGAACAACTGGTGCAATTGAGTGTAAATGGCAAAACAAGGTTGAACAATATAGTATGGTGTGAGTTAGGTGTATTTACTGTGCATGAAACGCATCAGTCCTTTAAGCAGTTAGCTGTATAAATCAATGTATGTGACCTAATGAAGTTTTTCACAGTTGGAAAATACTCAAGCCTAATTGTAACAGCTGTTCAAACCTACTTTCACCATCTGCATAGTTTTTTTTGTTAATTTATAAACCACCCAGAAGCAATAAAATTTTGCCTCAATGAATTGGACTCTGGAGACATAGACCCTGAAGCCATCATAAGTTTGAAGACCCAAAAACAATCACTGGAGGACACTCTTCATGGTTGATTTGAAAGTTTGTCTCTGATTTTGAACAGCCAGACTACTGTGTGTGCTTCAAAACTGTTTTGCACAAGTTCGGCTTTTTTAAATCAGAGTGAAACTCTTGGCTTCTTCTCTGTCTGTTCTCAGTGACTCAGCCAATAAGAGCAAAAAATTCCTGAACAAAAAGAGGACAGTGCACATTGTGTGCATTACACTGCCAGAGCCGGAACACCTCCTCTTTCTTCAGTCTGCTTATGACCTTCTCCTCTGCTATCTTCATAAGCAATGTCTAATTCCCTCATTTCTAAAGTCCAGTCCTCTGCATCTAATTTATGTTGACTTTTCCAATTTCTGACACCTCCTGCATCTGCTCCAGCCTTCCTCCCGAAGATTTTGCCACTTTTGCTCAAGCAGAAGGTTGACAAGATCCACAGCTCTGCCCACACTCCCAAGATTACAGACTAAGCATTAAAGGTGTAATGGTTCTGAAACTGAGACCGAGGCTGAAACCGAGACCGCGATACAGACGTCCACGGTCTCGTGTCACAGTTCCAGGAGAAGCTGCTGGACTCTCCCATATCCTTCAGGTCTCCTGTTTGGGAACATGTTGCTTTTCCAGTGAACTACAATAGCAATGGGAAAAGACAAGTGGATAAGACGAAGGCAGTGTGCCGGCATTGTTCAGCTGAAATCAGGTATGTTGATGGCAGTGCATCAAACATGATTACTCATTTGAGACAGCATCATCCAAATGTGAATATCACTGGTACAAGGAAAAAAGAGTGGGGAGCAAACTGGAAATTGTGGCCGGTTTGCCATTGTTTACAAGTTTGTACAAGTTTATACGTTTACAAGTAAATTTATAATAAATGAAAAGAATTTTCATGTTTTGCAAGTCTTTTTTCACTGTACCGAAACCATACCGAACTGTGACTTCAAAACCGAGTTACGTACCGCACAGTGACTTTTGCGTACCATTACTCCCCTACTGAGCATACTAACCAACTTCTTGATCTTGCTGTACCCTCTCTACCCACGCCTCATACTGTCCTGCAACTCATAAGTTCCAACAGACCCAAAACCCGCCCTCTGAAAACACTGCTGTTGTCTCCCCTCCACACGTTCAATCATATTCTCCCTTGCATCACAGCTATTATAAACTTTTTACTAATCTTGTGCATCTTCCCTTGTCTCTTCAAAAAGAGTCATGCCCCTCCTCAAGAAGCCAGCCTTACATCAAACTGTCTTTAAAAACTACAGGCCAGAAAGTCTCCTGTCCTTTCTTAGTACTCTGTAAGACTTTGGAGCGTGATGTCTTCTGTCAGTCCTCTACTTGCTTATCCCAGAACTACCTCCTGGATCCATGCCAGTCAGGTCTCAAAGCTGCGTAATCAACAGAGACTGCTGTCCATGCAGTAACAGAGGCAGACCATTCTACCAGAACTGCCTTCCTCTCATCGGTGCTTATCTCCATGGACTTCTTTGTGACGTTCAGTGTTGTCAGTCATCTTATATTTCACTCCACTCTCTCAGATATACTAATTTCAGGCTCTGTCCTCTCATGGTTTGCTTCCTATCTGAAAGACTGCTCTCACAAGGTCACATAGAGAAGCTCAGTAACATCTCCATGCACACTCTCAGCTGGAGCTCCCCTACTATTCTCTCTCTACACAATGGGCCTAGTGCAAGACTCACTATTATGAATATTTTCTTTTTAAATGGTTCATACAAGCAATTTCAGATAACTCGTCACATTCACCAATTTTGTGTTCACCAATTTTCAGAAATTTAGAATTTTCTATTAGGCAGGAACAAAATTTACAGGTCACCCTGACCTGTCAATTGAGTCATGTACTGTCTGCGATTCCCTTGGGCTAAGAAACTTTCAGACCACTTAATTGTATTTTATTCATAGTTTTGAAGGAATTTTGAGATTGAATATATTTGACTTCATAATGAATAATCATGTTGAGGTTATCCTGCCTGACAGTGGTATTAGACTCTTTTACTCAGCTGCTTGAATCATATTGTAATCCAAATTTTGTTAAATATAATGGTATTATTAACATTAAATTGGCTATTGAAGCTAGCATATAATATTACAATATCAAAATCTCAAACTGACTAGAAGCATCACCTGTCACATATATATTCTCCTCATATTCTCATACATGGGCTTCCCCTCAATCTAATTTCAGCATTTGTCTTGTTCCATGAGTTCAGTTCCCCTGCTGACGTCATTAAAAATTATGTGTTTTCTTTTACTAATCTCCAAAAGCAGCGCTTCAAACTTTGAACTCATAAAGTTCTTCTTTTTTACTCTTGAATGCCATTTTTATGAATGATACTGCTGTACAAATGGGGCAAGCTATCTTGCCATAGGTGTCTCTTCAGTTCTCTTGAATGCATGCTCTTTTACAAAAAATACGGTATTCATCATGTTTCTGCAGGTCATTTACAGCAGTTTCACAAAGCTATGAGTGAATGTTGTATGTGACATGGCACTCCATTCATATGAGTCACAAAAAAAACTCACAAAAAAAACACACAAAAAAAGAAAGTTAAGCTAAGAATAGTGTTCTTGAAGGAGGCCTAATGTCTCCAGGCTCTATTCTTGCCTCACAGGTTCTCATGTAGTGGAAATGTACCAATCGAGGGACATGCCCATGGGCAAGCCTCTCTCCCTAACAACACATCCTGACAGTTTAAGCCTCTAGCTAGCCAGGCTGTCTGACTCCATAACCCCAGGGGGTGGATCAAGGCTTGCTCAATACAGCCTCTTTTTCTTTTCTCTTTTTTTTTTTTTTTTACAAGCAATGTTGTAACTGACCACCTATAATAATAACAACCTTACATACATTCCCTCATTCCCTCATTCAATCCAGACCAGGGCTATCTAAACCTACAACTGAGAATTGAAATTTTTGTAATGTAACCTATCAGGGACAAGTGACTGAGCAGGACTGGCCCCCTGCTGGGTCACCTTATCCATATGTCCCCCTCACAGTCAAGTGAATCTTTCTGGGTGGGTAGATTTCTTTCCATGATTAGACAATTAGATATCAAATATGTCAATCGGGCACATGTGCAGTGAGTCCACGGTGACCAAGTGTTACCCTATGGTTGAGTTAAGATTTGAAATGTTTTACCATGTCTTCCAGTTAAAGGTTTGGATGACGGACGTACTCACTGTTGCAGGAAAAGCAAATTTTAGAATTGTAGCTAATACAAAGTAGATCCAAAGCTACAGCCAGTCTTGAGCCGTTACCCATCCTTTATTCTTTGTACAGTGTGTTTTAAGGGTCCTTGGAAAACCAGAAGACAACACTGCTAATAGAGGTTCTTAGGAACTAAACTTTGTCAAGGGAATGTGCATGCTGGTCCAAATGGGGATTGCTATATAGCCAAGCATAGGTTAGCATTCCAATGTAAGTTATACAAGTCTAATGTAATGCAATTTCAGCCTTTTCCATTACCACTTTCCAACAGCTTTTTATAGACCAATTAGGGCAGCAGTGCACCACTACATATGTACATACAGAAACAGGTTCCCAGAGGCTTCAAAACTCATCGTATTTTTTCACACAAATTGGGATATCAGATGAGATCATCATGGACCAGGGGACAAATTGCAGCTCCAAGCTCATGAGGTAACTGCATTCTGAGTTTTGCATGAAGGTCATTAAGACTGTTTCTATCTCCCACAGCTGAGGCTTGGACAGTTTGGTCACTTGGTAGGTAGATTTAGTGTGTTTCTGAAGTGTATGCTACTGTACATTTGTGTCTGTCACGCTGAGACTGGGACAGTTTGCCTCCTTTCTTGCTTCACACAGAGAGGTACCCCAGATATCAAGTAGTTTTCTGCCATTACTTCAGGCTGACTACTAAAGTCCCCTCAAATGGAAGCTTTTTAAACAGAAATGTTTAATTTTCAAGAAAGTTTATTTAAGTTTTTTCATTATTGCATCTGTGGAAAATGCATTGCCATTTGCAGTCCTTCATTTCAATTTTTATTTGGTTCCAGAACCTGTTGCCCAAGCTGATAATGACAACCTTTTTCTAAAAGAATTTGCAGTTAACTGCAAAGACACTCGGCTCAGATTGTGTGTATACCTCGTTTTGAATTTTTTGTTAGTTATGACCAGTGTGTGATTTGTTATTTTTTAATATGGGGGACGGCCCAATGGCCAGCAGGAGGGATGGCCCAGTGGTCACTGACACTACTCTATAGAGTATATAGGGGGATGGCAGGTTAACAAGGGGGATGTATTTTGGTCATTTTGGTAACAAGGGGGATGGCATCTCCCTTCATCCCCCTAGAAATCGCCTACTGGTTATTACATTAATCATTAAAAGTTGCAATTCGCTGTAAAATTTTAAAGACCAGTAAATGTCACAAACTGAAATGTCAGTTGTGTAAAAAAAAGTTAGTGGGTAATTTTTTGAGCATTTATATTACAATATTAGCAAATTATTACTTTCTAAGTCTCTATTACCTTATTACCTTGTCATAGTTTGCACAGCTTGCAAATACAGCATACTATATGCTCAGTTATTTCATTATGAGCTAGATTTTGACTTATTGTCAAATAACTGGAGGCTTTATGAAATGACTATATATAGAATGAAACGATTATCTGACTTGCGATGGACTGACGACCTGTCCAGGGTGTTTCCCCGCCTTTCGCCCAATGAACGCTGGGATAGGCTCCAGTACCCCCTCGACCCTAATTAGGATAAGCGGCTTTGAAAATGAGTATTATCTGACAATGTTCTGATAAAGCAGTTGCAGCTGTTTAGATGCTGTTAAATAGAAGCCTATTGTTATGATGCTGAAGTTGAGCTTCATTTGCATGATAATTTCTGTGTGTGTTTACACAGACTGAATCCTAGCATCAAATCCTCTACAGGGTCTTTTATTGGATTTAACTTGAATTCATAAATGATTGGATGAATATGAGCTGTCATTGTCCTTTCCATTCTCAGAGCAATACTCAGTAACGGGAAGGAGAGGAGATGTTATTTTAGGACTTTGGAATGAGGGTCTGGTGTGACCAGCAGCTGGTTCATCCGCCAGAGCGGCAGATAATGTCTGTGTCCTGATGACTTCCAGATGAAATTGCATGCACAACAGCTGGAGACCTCTCTCTTCTTTCGGGGGAGGAGAGAGAAGGCTGAGAGTGTGGAATGGGGTATGAAAGCTCTGTGTGTGTTTAGTAGTGCACGGGGCTGTCTGAATGTTGATGCTGTGAAACTGGGAGCAGGCTGTGATGAGTCTTTGAGCTCTGTCAGAGAGCACCAAGGGACAAACAGGAGCGAGTGGTCACTATGATTCACTTGAAGATTTTCACCATCTCTATCCTCTACTGCAACATCTATATGTCAGCAGCTCTACACTGGAAGAGGGGTATGAAAAGAATGCACTGCTAAACCTTAAAATCAGACCACATGCTTAGACTGCACGTCAAATCTATTTACTCTTACCTGTACTCAAATGCTTTGGCTTATTGACAAAGACTGTTTAAAGCAATTTTCTAAAAACTCTAAGGAGTATCTAAAAAGTCTGTTTATAGTAGCATCAGCTCACAGGATGCTTTCTACACACCTGCACTGAAGTGAGCCAGATATAAGATATAAGTTCTCATAAAAAAACAACCTATTGTACCTTTAATTTAGCTAATCTTCATTTTAATGTAAAAATCAAAGTTTAAAACTGAGGAGGAATTTATAGTACTTTCACAAAGAACACTGACATTTTTATCACTCTTTAAACAAACAAAACAGTTTAACTCGCCATGTACCATTTTTATATCTTACAAATGAAATAACAGATTTGGATAACAATCATTGTTACTTTTTAAAAGTATTCTGTATCAGATGTGCTCTGAGTAAAATGTTACTTTAGTAAGCCCATTTATGTCAAATCTCAATTTTTGTTTGAGTGTATACTCAAATACATAAATGAGTAATAGGAACAATGTGTGCTCTCAAGTAACGGAGAGCTGTGTAACAGAGATTGGTTCATGCATGTTGTTGTCATTGGATCCAAACTGCAATAATTCTGTCAGCCAGAATCCAGCAGTTCCATCTCCACAGAACTCCCCAGTTCCCTAGAAGAAATTCCACGGAACACAATGTCAGCTCCTAGTATCATTATCAGATAGAGAACGGGAGTAGGGTACATTTTTTCAATTAATTGTTAGGAATTTTTATCAGTTAATTGTTGGACAGGCATCCTCGAACAGCTCAGCACTCTCTGTGTAGGGTAGACTGTTTTATGTGCGATGTTGTTATTGGACCCAAACTGGAAACATTCCTACTGGTCAGAATCCAACAGTTCTGTTTCCACAGAACTACCCAGTTCCTCAGAAAGAATTCCACATAACACAGTGTTAGTTCCTGGTACCTGGATTATCCAATACAGAGAGTAAGATGTATTGTTTCAAAGAAATATTAGACAGGTGTTTCGATGAGGTGCTGTGTTTACTTTAAATACCGTGCTGAAAGTGAACCATTATTGATTAAAATGCTTTACTGACACTTCACAGAGTGGAAAATGATGTGATGTTAGCTGGGTTTGGGGCAGATGTGGTACTTATGAGCACTTTCATGAGTATGTAGACCAACACGCTTGCTAACTCTAGTCAAACCAGCCTGGCCATTGGCTAGTTTATGCTGGCAACTGGAGAACAGTTAAATGTGAAATATGTTGGTCTGGCTTTAAAAGAACCACAGACAAACTTTGCACAGTGAGAAAACAAGAAAGTGACAGAGTCAAGAGACAGTAGTCTGTCTTTTTACCAATAGATTATTGTGCTATGATGGACCATACTTTTTTGTGACATGAACTTCAAGGTTTGGAAATTAGATTTTTGTCTTGTTGTGTCTTAGACTGCAGCCAAATATCTTTTAAGGTCTTTCTGGCAGGCCATCTAAAGTGATAATAAGTGTTTTGACTGGGGCAGCCTTTATATGGCTTCTGTGTATCTGAACTGACATACCATTACACTATGACATTGGGAAACACACAGAGTTCTTTGGGAGGACAGTGTGTGGAGATTGTTTGTAGAAAAGAAGCTGTCTCAGTGGGCCAGACTGCTTATTGTACAGGTTGGACTAGTAGTCAAAACATTTAGGTCCATACAAAGCATTTCTTTAATGAGCTTGATCGGGCACACTTCCCACATTGCTAGCTCAAGGAGATGGTAATTGAGCAGTGCATTTCTAGGACATTAACCTCTTAGATGGAGTCTTTGGTAGTGTTCAAATCTTACTATGGCTTCTGCCCAAAAGGTAATGTAAAAATGCATTTAATTTAATCTTTTTCATCATCCCTTATGAGGCACATAAATACAGGCTTGTGTGTATGCATGTGTGACGTTGTGAACCTCAATCTTATTCGTTACATGTGCTCCAACAGGTAGTGCTGATGGCTTTAGCTAATCTGACCTTTCTGGTGTTTGTCTTCTCATGACTGATCCATGTTAGTTCTGCTGGTGTGTGTCATCCGTAAAATGTAATGGTTGGAAATGAGGGCTCATCATATACTCGTGCTGCTGTCATCGTAAAATGAATGCCTCTGTAAAGCCCAGAGTTCTACAGGGCCTAACTCCAAACCCTCACACAGATTTCTATATCCAGTCTGCTAACGGGGAATTTTTGGCTGTTTTGTTTACATGAACTCTATTCCATGTAATTGCTGAGGTCTCTGCAAATTGTGTATGGACCCAATCCAAGGCTTTTTAACCTCCCACAAAAATAAATATTTGCTTGTGTTAACTAAACATGCTTAATGTCAGGCTTAAAAAACAAGGGGAAAAAAAGAATGAAAGAATGTGATTTTGCTACTTTGAGTTATAAGGGATGAATTATAGCTTGGACAAATGTTTAAATTAATTTATGAATACTGGTCAAAGAAGTTGTACGTGGTCAAGCCCTGGGTTTTATTTTTTATTTTTATACAATTAAAAGTGAACAAAGTGGGAATCCTAAAGAACATTCTTATTCACATGCAGAACCTTTCAAAAAGCTCAACAAATATGGACTTCCTTAAGGTTAGAAAATATCTGTAATCAGTGTGGACAGCACACTGTCTGGTTTAATTTTGTCCAGGCAAAAAAGACATCAGGTAGAAACTGGCAGGAAGTGGTCAGCAACAAAGAGAAAACATTGCTTTATTTTGAATGCTTTTCTTTTTATTTAAAGTAGATATCCAATCATTACGTACTTTTTTGGCTTTGACATTTTAGACACTCAACCTGTGAAAATTATGAGCTGTGTTTACAAGACATAATAATCATAATCCTTTTTTGTTTTATAATAGTCTCTTTGGATGGGTAAGGTTTCTTTGCAGAAAGGTTAATTGAAATTGAGAGGGAAACTAACACATTCAGTTTTCTTTAGGTTAGGTTGATTTTCTGCAGGACTGAGGTCTGGGCTCTGACAGGGCCATTCCAGGACATCAATCTTCCCTTTTTCAGCTATTTTATGGTTGGTTTCTTATGTGCTGTTGTGCTGTAAAATGAAGGTCTCTTAACTTTTTTTTACAGAGGGTGGCAGGTTCACCTCTAAAAATGTTGGTATTTGGAAATATTCATTTTCTCCTCTGTCTTGCACCTGTCCTCATTGACAAGAAAAAAACCCATAATATTATACTGCAACCACAATGCCTGACAGTAGGTGCTGTGTTCACTGGGTGACGGGTTGAGTTCAAGATATTTCAAATTAAATCCAAAGATTGTGAGATAGTTTGCCATGAGGTTTTGTGATGTTGAACATGTCCTCTGGCATAATTCAGATGTTCTTTGCTTGTCAGGAGAACCCTCCATCTTGTCATCCTGCCCTACAGCTCAGACCTGTAGGGACAATGTGGAATGCGTGTCACATGCATGGAGCGGCAGTCATAAAAATCACCTCTGGTTTTGCACTTAATATACTTTATGTAATCCTTATCTAACTGTTGTGTAATAAGTTTTTATATAGTCTTGAGAGGTGTGTGATAAGTAGTTGGTGCCCTGGACAAGTTCAGTCAATGAGAGAAGAGTGAATGTCCTTTAGTGCACTCTGACTAAACAAGTACTGCATTCCATGGCTTCCTGTGTTTGTATTTGTCAGTGTGATTTACAGCCTACTGCTTTCCTCCCGCATGCATGTTATTGAATACTACTAGCTGAGAGATGGATTGCTGTTTAAAAGAATGTTTATGTATTTTGTGAATCTAATGAGGACAAATACTATGATTCTGCACATACTTCTAAATAACAGCAAGTTTGATTTCAGTTATTTATTAGAACAGCTCAAGGACAAATACTTCCCTCTTCCGCAGCGTCAACAGCAAGCAAGTCACCTCACTAAAAAGTTTGAGTGCTTAAATGAAGGTCCACAGTGGTCTATTTGCACCAACCAGAGCCGTTGAGAAGGCAGCAGTCTTTATCACTGAGCAAATTATTTTGTGTGTTTCAGGGGTATACACATAGTCATTCAAAACTGAATGTTGTCATCTCATAGAGTTTTATTTGAAAATTAGCTTTATGTTTGGTTTGCCAGTGTCAAATCACTTGAGTCGGTTCAGTCCCAGTACCTTTATTGGGAGTGGTTTGTCCCATTCCCAATCAAAGTATTTCAACATTTATTTCAACCATGTGTTTTATCTCCACATCCTGCTACACAGTTTCAAACCAGCCTAAGAGCTGAACCTCTTAAACAGTCTCAGTCACTGCTAGAGTTTGATCAGTATGGTGGTAGAGATGCAGAATCTTTCAGTTAGAGACAATTTGGCATGGGACGTATGGGAGTGCTGGGTGACTGTGTTAGCATGTTGCTTTGGTTAAACCCTGTACCAAGAGAATGGGGTACATTAACTTTCAGTGGATGTGACTTTGCACGATGATGTAGACCAGACACGGTGTAGCAGCTCATTCTCAGCACAAGGCTGCAGCCCAGATGCCTATGCACTTTGATATCTCAGCCGCCGGCCTCCCTACTGTCTTTAAATCAAGCCTGTGAACTGTTAGCGAAAGAACCATAGTAATCTTCAGTCATGGGCACTGGGCAGATACCTGTAAAAAGTACAACCAGCCAATGAGCACCAAGTCTGCCTCAGTTCTAGCCAATCAAATATGTATTCATTCACACATGTAGGAAATTTTCTTTTCTTTTTTTTTTTAAAAGAAGGGGCTTTTTAAATGAACTTTCTAAATCACTCCTGCTCTCACTGTTTGCTCTGTCACTCTTTGCCAGCTCTTTACCCATCTGCATATAGAGTGAAGAGAAGCTCAGCAGCCTTAGTGAACCCCATCTTTCAGAAGACTGTTGAGGACACCGATCTGCTCTATGAGGTATATCACACCTGTTATTATCCCTCTTCATGAGAACAACCCAAGCATCTTTTTTTTGGGGGGGGGGGGGGGCTTTCCAACATGGTACGCTTTAATCTGTTTTCCTTTTCTGCAGCTTTCCCTTTTGGCAGCTACAGTTTTGGTCCATTTTGGTTTCTAAATATATTCAGGGGTTCTCAACTCCACTCTGATGGATTCAGAAGACAGCACACCTTTTTCTCAAACTAAGCACTACCACACCTAATTTGAATCATTCAACAGAAATATCACTTTCATGCAGAAGGTGATTTGTACGGGGATCCCCCTTGTTAGAAAAATGACCAAAAAGCATCCCCCTTGTTAACCTGCCATCCCCCTATATACTCTATACAGTAGTGTCAGTGACCACTGGGCCCTCCCCCCTGTTTGGCCATTTTGGCCATCCCCCCGTTAAAAAAATAATAAATCGCCTACTGCTTTCATGAATTACATATGATTTTGTCAGGTTTGAATCTAAATGTGTGGTTTAGTGGGTCTCACAGACTAGAGCTGAGAGAAACTGTTTAAGTTTATTTTCTTGCCTGGAATGCTTGAAGCTGCAGATCCAGTGGTCAGTGGGTGGTTCAACAGAGACTCAAACAATGGAAAGCTCGTCTCATACATCATTTTTTGACAAAACCATCTATCATTCAAGCATCTGTATCCCATACATCTTCAATACATTAGATCATTCAACTGGTCCACATCTAGGGGCCAACACACTGCATGTTAGCCATTACTCTGATGCTGGTCTGGGCACATGTACTGCAAGCTATGTTGTCTTTTACTGAATTCAGAAACAGAAATACATGCTTTTCCTCGTAGCACTTCATCAATGAATCAAGAGATTCAAGATTCAAGTGCTTCTCTTGGCTACCCATGTGTCCTCCTCTACCCTGTGAGAGGAAAGGAAACGACTAACTTTCAGCTCTGTCTTCAGCAAGGACTAGATTCACTTTTAATAATTTCCTCTCTTTTGCTCTGCTGTTTTGAAATTTCTTCTGAAGGTCTCAGCATTTTGAAAATGAAAGTTTTCAAACTGAGCTCAAGGCAAGATAAATCCATATATCCTTCTCAAAGACTCATTCAAAATGTTATATTGAGAATGAATATACTCAGATTACTGGTAATTGCAAACAGCAGTAATGAGCAGAAAATAGAGTCAGAAAATATCAATGATCTGATTTTTATCCGCTGGAAAGGTTAAAGGATTTCTGACAACTGTTTGCAATGAAGAACATATTTATTCACATTTACAGTATAAGGTTTAGAGTTGGACCTCACATAGTCTTAAACAGACAAGAATAGAGTACAGAACGGCTGTGTGATTGTTTTTATGTGCACAATAACTGGACCCTGCGACTACTTCACCTTCTGAGCGACAGAGAAGTGTGTGCAGCAGAGATACATTTGATATCTTGGTGTTTATAATGCATTTGGGTGTCTTTAATGGGCTATTTTTTAGACTTTTTGCATGATCATTTTTCTATCATTTGTCTCTAAAGTGTCCTTAAGGGACACTCAAATTTTTATTAGCAAAGGCAGCTGAGTGAGTTACTGCTGTCTTTTTCACTCTGGGCCAATTATTGCTTCTATTTTGGTTCCGATGAGTCATTTTGATTTTTTTTTTTTTCAGATCCTGTTGTCAGGGATGCATCTGGAGGAAGAGGACAGTACGTACAGAATTGAGGATGAAGAGCTTGCATCCCTGCGAAAGGTCAAGGCCTTGGAGGTCATCTGTGAGGATGTGCTGCCTAGGTCACTATCAGAAATTCGTCGCCTAGGACACCAACTAGCACAAAGACACGGTATCTTGTCAAAGGAGGACTTTGAGCGCACTGTACTTACCATGGTGTTTATAGCTCAACGGTCACCAAAGACCACCCCTGGCCACCAGAGGGCGATGTGGGCTGATGCCATGCTGGAGCTCTACAAAGCCATTAAAGGAGACCTGAGACCCCAGTGAGAGTGTCTCTAACCCTTTTCATCAGCAGTGACACTTCATATTCACATAGCTCATAGTTCCTAGACTTTATCTACGTTGCTCATTTACATTGTTTATTTACAGATAACCACTCATGGAGAATGTGGGGCAGTTGAAGCCATTCCTGATTACCGGAATTGCCTTAAATCTAGAAGGCTATCTCAGTGTACACTGCAGAATATTAATGGAAAGACTGCCGTTTATCCAAATTAAAACTGACCTGTCGATATCCAGTGTTTAAGGTGGTAATAAGGTTTTGCTAATAATTTCAATATGAAAAGGTTAACAGAACGTTTGTATCATGTGTCGTGTCTGAAAACAACAACAAAAAACCCTCACCTGGAAAACTGGAGAAACAGGAGTTGCTTCAGTCTGTTTTAAGTTGGAAATTTATCTAAACAGTCTGCATGTGTTTATGGGATCTTATGTGTGATGCCCTGATTTTACTTTGGTACTGTTATTATTCCATTTCAGAGGGGAAATGACCACAGCCATTGACAGCAGCACCTAAACTAGACACTGATCTGTTCATTTGCTGCTTTGAGCTTTTTCTCTTTCAACTCCTCAGGGCTGGAGCATTTTTATAAGGGACCGCAGAAATTAAAACCCACCATGTTACTCTGTATTGTAAGTAGTTCAACTGAAATATTACTCAGTCATATTTCTCAGTTCAGCAAGTTAGAAGCAAAAATCCAAGCAAACCCATGCCAACACCCCAATCCTGAATACTCATGCTCTTTCTCAACCAGTTGGTCTTGTACCACTGCCATACACTTGAAAATGTAAAATAGTACTTGAGCAAAAGCAGACTAGCAGCTCAGTTTTCAATACTTGACCTCCAAATAACAAGCAATTCACAGCCAACTTCAGTAAAAGGAAAAATTAGTCCTGAGTTTCTGTTTTGCAGGATCGGCTTTATCACAGTAAACCCATTTTAGTCTCAAAAATGATGTAAAAGTGAAAATTATTTTCATAGGTTTTTTATTTTTTATGCATGCTTCAACTGATTGCCTATTTAAACAAGTTGGTAGTTTGTTGTTTAAACAGTTTATTTGACATATAGACATACTTTCTAAATGAGTTATTGCTAGTGGTGTTTCAAGATGGACCCTGGTCGCCACCTTTGTTTCATTCAAAAACCAGGGCTGGTCCACTGGAGAGAGACCATAGCCTGTGGTACAGTGTGAGTTTTAAACAGTTTTACCTGGTGTTGTTCCAGGGAATACAGCATACCAAAAACCACAGATACTGAGTTTGGCATGACATGGTGCAAATTGATGGTGCAAACTAACATTACAGCAAAACAAAATTTAGCATACTGGAAATGCTGCTGGAGATCTGAAGAACATTAGGGATGGTCACTTCTATTAAATTATGATGCGTGTAAAATGAAACACCTGTCAAAACACCTTGTGAAACTTAAAATAAAAATTGAAACCTGCTGAAGTGATATCAGTGAATATGTACAGTCCTTTTATCACACCCTGGTTCTCTCTTCCCCGCAACCCTAACTAGGATAAATGGTTTTGAAAGTGAGTGAGTGAGTGGTTCTCTCTTTCCCCCTCTGTTGGTCATTTTATGTTAGATTTGTATATGCACTTCCTGATCCTTTAGTTAACCTTGGTAATCAAATCATTAGCTACACCTGTTTTTGTTAAGTCCTGTTCTGTTTTGTATAAATACCCTTAGTTGTCCCTGGTTTATATGTGTGGAGTTGTCAATACTGTACTGCTGGCAATCTGTTCTGAAGCCTGTGTCGAGAAACTGCAAGCCTATAAGTTCTTGATGACCTTTGTTAAACCTGTTTTGTTCCAATAAACTGAACAATTCACACATGTGTACAGAATCTCCTTCAGACCGTGACAGAATTCCACACCATACCATGGATGCAGGGGAATGGCCTCTGTTCACCCAGTGAACAGAAAGGTATGATGGATCCCCTTGGAAGTGTTAGGAGTCTCTGTGTCGATGCTCCCTACAATTTGCATGAGAGGGGATCCACAGTGACAATACCCAGATGGCACTATTTATTAATTTCCTAGAAGGACAAGCACTGGGGGGGGACAACTGGTTCTACATTATTTACCTTCCCTAAGACGTCTTACAAAAAGCTCATCTCCCAGTTCAGTGCTAGCATTGAATCCCCGCTGGAGGCGACAGTGGCGAAGTCAAGGAGGACTGGGACAATATAGAGGTGTCGTCATCCGGGATCTGGACAAGCGGGGTTCGGGCTCAAACAGTTGGCAGGTATATTTCACATGATTCATTATATTAAAGGGTGACCATACGTTCTCTTTTTCCCGGACATGTCCTCTTTTTCGGACTTAAAGAAATGCGTCCGGCCGGGATCTCTAAATCGCCAAAAATATCCGAGACTTGGCTTTTGTTTTCCACAGTCGCCATTCGTTGTGTGTATTTGCTTTGCTTTGGCCATTTTCTTTAGGTCCCGCTCTCCGGCACGACAGCAATGGACGATCATGTACACTATCATGCCAAACACTGGTTAAACTGCATCTCATTCATTACCGTTAATATCGCAGCAACAGCCAAGAGATCTCAAGAAAGCCGTAACGCCACAAAAACTTGAATGGAAAGAAATAAGGTCATCTTGCCACTGTTATTCTGCAATCAGTTATTTGTCTTATTAAAGACTAGCGGGCTATGTATTGAGGCAGTTAAGTACAGCTGTACATATGCAACGACAGGAACCAAAAGTGACATACACTTGAATTTCCCACTGAGTAAGGAGGGGAAGGCGCCCCGCCCCCATCCTCTTTTTTTGAAAACCAAAATATGGTCACCCTAATTAATATTGTGATTTCAAGTTTTTTGAAAAAACGTTAGATGTTATTGTGCATCAGGTATCAACTTACGCTTTGCAGATTTTAAATAAAAGGTATCATGAATGTTGAATGTTTGAACTTTGGTAAGTTCCAAACTGATTCCTTTCACTCCATTTGTGTGCAAGTATTATTTTGTTTTACATTAATTGGTACTCTAATTTAACTGGAGTTCCAGAAGCTCACTGAAAGTCACTAGGATGAAACCATAAGGTTCAAAATCAAGGCTTATAGAAGAGTGGTGCTTTTGTGGAAGCAACTGTGAAAGCAGTTGGTCTCCAAGTGCTTATGAAGACATGTGTATTCATTCACAAATTCTTCAGAGGGGAAGAAGTCTACGAATGGCTGCCCAGAGGAGTCGCTCACTCAAGATGCAATGTTGCCTCCTTGTGAGAGATTTTGGCAACTACACAACAGTTCCCGAGTTTGGCCACAGGGTGGCACTGCAGTAGAAACAAACTTTGTATTGGCTTTGCTGATCCTGATGTTAGGAATTGATATTGCAGGACATCAGACTTGTGTTTTAAATCCCTTTTTACTCATGCATATACACTTATTATACCTACCATAAAAAGGTCTCTTTTCCATATACTGTTGTACCAAAGATTATTAAAATGGTGAAAAACTGAATGAAAGAATCATGTTGTTTCCAGCACTAACTGAATTGTACTTAAATGACATACTATAGTACAGACAATTTGGTTTAGTGCCATTTTTGGTAGAATATGCACTCCCTGACTAACCGCCTCCACTCACCCTTACATGTAGTTTCCAAAGATTCCTCTTTAAGCAACCCTTTCATAGTGTCCCTCAGTTCTCTGTAGCTACAGTTTTAGGTTTTTGTTTTTCCTCTAGAGGTTATGGTGGAATTTTTTTGCCCCCTTTTTAATGAATGAAATGTTTGTGTTTCAAGAGATTTAACATGCCTTGTGTCTTCCTTCAAACTGTGCCTCTCTTATTCCTTACAATATCATGGAGACAAATGTTAAATCTGAAGCGGCATGGCTGTGAACACACCTCATGCCTTGTTAAGGCACATTTGCTCAGGTGAGTGACCAAGTTCACATGGTTCACTGACACGTGCACACATTTCTCAAAACTATCCAAATTCAAAAAAGGCTTAAATACTAAATAAAAGATATTAGCTGTCAGATGGCAGCAAAGGACCATACTTTAACTGTGTACAGCGTTGAAAAGGATCAGCGAGAATTTCCCCACTATCGTAGCTGTTGTGCAGTAGCAAATGGAGTTTCTGCCACATGACCTCTACCTATGATGTCATTTTAACCCAATTAGAAGGGCTGATGGGCAAGTATTACTAACTATCATTTACCTATTCAAAAAGCACCAGTAACATGAAGACAAACTGACATAAAACTTCAGACAAATTCAAAAAACTTTTATTAGAACAATACAGCAGATATAAAGGTTCTATTGCAATCAGACACTCTGGCAGAACTAAGTGTGTGCTTTAACAACGAATCAAATACACTTCCCAAAAGTCAAGAGAAGTTTAAAAGAAAAGAAAAGAAAAGAAAAGAAAAGGAAAAAAAAGAAAAAAACTTAAATGGTTTTCTTGACTTTGACAATGAAGCAAGTTTTCAACTGGAGATTGACCCTGTAAACTTTATTCACTCGCAGGGTCACATGACTAACCAACAGTCAGTCAAAAGCAGAACTTGCCAATCAAAGGAGACATTATGTAACCACACCCCTGTGGTCTTGATCTAACTTAACAATGTCATTGATTAGACCCCCAATTTGTTGGCATGAACAGCCAAAGCAGTGGAGACTGTAATCTCTATGGCTTAATGTTAAAGGACAATATTATATAACATCAATATTCTCCTGAAGCTCTGTGTGTATATGTGTTAGTGACTGCATGGGAGAAAGTGGATGAACAGATAAAGGCTGTGACAATGAAAATGAGCAGTAAAAACTGACCACGTATGACGTCTCCAGCTCTCAGAGCGACTGTTCAGCTTTGCTAGACCTGGGCTATGTGTATGATCATGGTAAAACACAGTTAGCAATTCAAACTTGATAGCAATCAAGACTCAATTCAGCATTTCACCCTCGTAAAGAAAAATAAATACAGCAATACTTTATGGAAATCATATACATTTGCAAGGTTGAAAATAACCGATTAAAGTCAAATAAAGATTGCAAAGCATGAAAATGACAAGAAAACACAAACAAACCTAGATATTGCAACTTAAAACACTTTGAGATGCACCCTTGTTCTGTATGTTGTTCTGTCTCTTAAATGACCTCTTACTGGTGTCAGTTATTTTTACTCTCGTGTATCTGAACCAAATCCCTCTGAAGAGGATACCAGAGTTGATAGATTTAAACTACTGAAAATATAAGTGAATCTTCATCTGCTGAGGGTGTCTGTCTGTAAACCAATGCTCACGTGCATGTTTGTGTCTCTGAGAGGTGAGCACTGATGAAAGGTTTGGAGACATATCCAGGCAGTCAGTGTGGTGTCTCCTGCACTGTTGGACCTGATTCTAATCAGTTCAGTGGAAGCCCAGAACCTTGTCTTAAAACAGGCTCTAGATACAGTAAGGTCTCCAATACAGCACATCCAACCACAACTTGCCACTTCCATCCATAGAGACACTACTAAAGTGGAGTGTGGCATCTGTATCAGCGCACTGCCCCTTTCTGTCCACAAGTTTCTTTGATTAGAGAGTGAGTCCAACCCATGGACCAAGAAAATTACAACATTAGCCCCTATTTGTTTACTCCTTTTCCCACACCCACCTCCTCTTCCCACCCACCTCTCCTTTCAAGGAGATGCCTCCTCCTTGTCAGTTTTAATGACATTATTATGGGTAGAGCTTTATTTTCCCGGGCCATGTTTTCTTTTTTTTTTTTTAAATCCATCACACACTCAACCAGCTTTACCATTTTCTCCATATATAATTATTTATTTTTATTTTTTTATCTTTTTATATATTTATTTCATACAAACCTATATAATCCAAATTTAGAAATCTTATTTACATGAAAAACCCTTTGAAAAGAGGCTAAAACTCTCCCCACATAATTAGAAGAAAGGGAAATTTCAACACTTTTTTTTTAGTTTTTTTTTGGTTTGGTTTTTTTTTTTGTTTTTGTTTTTTGTTTTTTTTTTTGTTTGTTTGTTTGTTTTTTTCTGTTGTTTGAATGCTTAAAGCTTTTCCTTCCTAAATGTTAAATAGCATTCAAGAAAATCACAAAGACTGTCATCATATCTTTAAAAGGTTTCATGATAATAATCATACTGACCTCAATTCAGTATTTGAACAGATATTACTATCCTTAGCATAGCCACTCCATCCTCTGATGTAGTTTATTGTGGGGAGGGTGTACAGGGAGAAAGAAAGACCAAACAAACAAACGAAAAAAAAAAAGCCAGACATAGGTAGTTTTCAAAATGAAAAGAAACCTTGTCATTTTATGTAGCCCTCTTTAGTTCACTGGAGTGAGTGTAGGGCAGAGCTGAGAAGGAGCAGATCAGAGGCTCCTGGTGCTGCGTGTGGGCACGGCACTGCGCCCTCACAGGGCTCCGTCCTCAGCACAGCCAGCTCCTGCCATGTAACGGAACTCCTGCAGGTTACACACGCCGTGGAAATGCACAAACGCTCCTGCTACCACCAGGATATGGAACAACTGATGAGAGTGGAACTGCAGAGAGACACAAGCAGAAGGAAAAAGGACAGTAAATGAAACTGAAGAGCGAGGGGTTGAGACACTCATGCACATCTGCAGAATGACCATAACAGTGACTGAGAGCGCTCTTTTTGGAGTGTGTGTCGTGCATTTGTTTTAAGTATCTGTGATGGCTATTCCGTAGCGTGCAATTTCTGAGTGCCCAGGAGAAAGTTCTGTAAAGAGCAGAATTTGAGGCAGTAGCTGGGATGTGTTTTCATAGGGTGAGAAGGAGACTGGTATTCTGTCCTGTCTCTGAGCACATCTCTGTAAACATCTGCAGTTTACGTTACAGAGTGACTGCTACAGACCAAATATCCGCCATGCTAAATTTCACTCATTTTCCATTAACATGTGTGCTCTCCATTTTTCTTTGAGAATATGCTCCACTCATACTTCTCTTCTGTTTAGCTTGCCAATCTGGTTAACAGCACTCTGTTTCACTGCCTGTCTACTTAATTGCAAATGCTTAATAACATTCAAGGATTTATCATTCCGTGACAAGAAGACAGATGTTCAGTGACAAGAAAGGAGACAGACATTCAGGGACAAGAAAGCTCTGATACTTCTGGGTTAAAACCAGTACATCGGTATAAGATTTGAAATTGAATGCAGATGAGACCATTTTAAATATGAAGCTCCCAGTAGTCTGTATAAAGTGACTGTAGTAGTCTGATGATGTCAATAGTATACCTGGTGTTGAAAGACTTTTTATAGGGATCAACCACCAATGAGACTGCATGTCCTTTAATGGCTTTTACACTCTAGCGAGGACTCTGTTGTGTTTGTGTGTGTGTTTGTGTGAGTGTGCACGTGTGTAACATAAAAAGAAACACACATAATTGTGTACAATCAGTATACTCCATAAACAATCTGAGGTCAGTAGGGAGTTTTGACTCTAACCCTTTAGATCGATATGTGTGTTTGTGTATCACTCACCCAGATGTCACATTTGCCAGGGAAGAACCTCTCAGGGATGCGGGCTGCGTACAGGCAGGCTCCAGTGATGTACAGCACAGCCATGAGGAAGAGCCATCCCATCTGACCTATAGTGGTAGCCTTGAGAAAACCCTCAGAGATCATAAAGTGCAGTGTGGGTACCACTCCACTCAAACCCAGCCCTACAAACACACCTGAGAGAGAGAGAGAGAGAGAGCATATAAAAAGAGATAAAGAGAGGAGGGGGGACTTAGAACACACATAATAAAACACATGCAAATAAATACAAATACAAAAAACATATACACACATCACAACAAAAAGTCTCTGACAAATATATCTAAAAGGCCGATTAAAATAACACAGCGAAAGCCGGTGAGCCTGCGTTTCTACTGCTGAGTGTCAGTGTGTTTTAAGCGTCTGCTTTCGAGCAGATTGTTGGCACTGACTGTCCATTGCACAGCTGGTAGCACTCAGGCTGCAATATGGCAGCCTGACTGAGAACCAGCACCACAGTACAGCTGTGTCACACTGGGCTATTTACAACCTTCTGTCCTCTGTCACTCCATCCTCTGTTACCTGACTCACCCGCAGAGGTCTCAGCTCCCAGCCAGAGACCAGGACATCATCACTCTGCACAGCACACTCAGACTAACAGCAGAGACACTTGGAGTTTAACAGAAGACATACAGGGGGACTAACAGCATAGAGGCTGACAGTTTAACTACACAGAGACCTAGAGACTAATAGTGCAGAAATTTAGACATCAAGATCACAAGACCCTACAGTTTGACAGCACAAAGACCAGCGTAGAGGCTAATAACACAGAGACAGCACAAGGCAAACATACAGACTCTGAGAGCACAGAGTCACACAGTCCACAGCACAGCACAGAGATGAACAGCAGAGCAAAAAGAGACACAAAAGACAAGCTAAACTCCTTTAATTACAGACTGCACATCTACGGCTGACGTAAAGGGCATGAGAAAAGAACCTGTCCCTGACTATTAAACTCACACCACAGACAAACACACAGCCACACTTACCAGCCCTGACTCCACGGTACTGTGGCGTGGCAAAGAAGTCACACTGTGAGACAGTGATGGCAGCAAGGCCCAGTACACACACCACTATCAGATATATAAAACACGGCTGAGGTGAACAGTAGAACGAGTAGTACAGCCATGGAACAAAACTCCCCATGATCAGGAAGGCAATGCCAGAGTAATCCAACCTAAACAGAGAGAGAGAGAAAGAGACTGTGACTAAAAGTTCAGGGAACAGGTGAGCTGCCAAAGCAGAACAATAAGGTGAGTAATGTGACTGAGACTATAATGTGATTGATATTGTGTAGACTGTCCAGTGCAGCCTCACTCAGAGCTAACTGATAACAGCAGGAACCAGTCCACAGGAGCATCATTAAGAGTGAAAACAGAAACAGATGCCTGCTTTGAGAAGGCTCTGAACACTGCCTATGTGTGTGTAAGTGTGTGTGTGTGTGTGTGTGTGTACTCACTTTGAGAAGACTCTGGACACCCCCTCTGAGTGGCAGTAAACTGTGTGGAACAGCCATGAGAAGGAGAGGCAGAGAATGGCTCCCAGGAAGAACGCACCAATCACAATCTTCTCCTGAAAAGGCGCTACAAAGGACATGTTGGGCCTGAACATGTACACAATGCCTAGACACAGAAAGAACAGGCAGCCTGTACAGAGAGAGAGACAGAGAGATTCAAAATGAGTCAGTTACACAATAAGTCATGTTCAAATAAATTAAGGGGGCGCTAGAAGAGAAACATCGTATGAGAGTGAATGGGACAGATGATGACTATCTAAAGTTGTCTGAATAATTAGCTTGTCTTCCTTTTACAAGTGTATCTTGTGGATGTATATGTGAGGAGTCTTTGTGTGA
Organism: Chanos chanos; assembly: GCF_902362185.1. Classification (NCBI taxonomy): domain Eukaryota; kingdom Metazoa; phylum Chordata; class Actinopteri; order Gonorynchiformes; family Chanidae; genus Chanos; species Chanos chanos. The sequence continues at coordinate 15,580,540 of NC_044495.1, forward strand.
GTGTGTGAATGCCTGAAACAGAGAAGTGGAACAGCCCTCTATGCAAATCAATAGAGTGATCAATACCATTGTCTGAGCCCTCTTAAGCATGCCTGCGCTTACAGCTCTACAATTATATACTCAACATGTATTTCTGGGTCAAAACCTAATCTTACAACACTTGGCCTTAAATTCAAAGAGTTGTTACAAAGTAATGACAGACATGAAACATGGTAATCTCTATGGCACTAACAAATGATAAAAGGACATGATACGATAAAATGTTATGAAGCTTGCTTAGATCACTCATTAATGTCGTTATATGAAGTATGTTACAGAAAGAATGACCTCAAAGTCTAGAGGCAGTACAAATTTTATCCACTAGGTGGCAGTTCTATACATTTCATGTCGGGATGGTGTCATTCACCCCTCACCTCCTCACTACAGCTCCCCAAAGCCTCTGTGTGTGTGTGTGTGTGTGTGTGTGTGTGTGTGTATGTGTGCGTGTTTGTTTCCTACAACCTTGGTTAATGCCTGTTCAGTTCTAGGTCCATCTACAATATGTACCCAGTGTTTACGTAACTTGTCTCTTAGGCCAGCATGGATGTGACCTACACTGATATGAAATCCAGTAGGGAGTGTCTGCAGCATGGCCTATGACTGATGATTGTGGCAGGACAGTAACATACAGCCTTTTAATGCTCTATCCTATCTCAGAGTAAGTGTACACTAAAGTCATCAGAACTTCAGAGTATCAGATACCGGCTCTTCTGTGGAATGAGGACTTACACTGTGCATGCTACACATCATCCATATGGACAACACATGTACCAAAACACAGGCAACATTACAGGAAGTGTGTCATAACAACATCACAGAAGAGACGGGGGGTTGCATTTCTGTGCGGGATATGAGTTTTTGTATCGAAGACAGTGTGTGTGTGTATATATACGCCTGTCCTCAAATATTAAAGTGTGTGTGTTTGTGTGCACACGTCTTACCCAACAGATGTGTCCAGATGTTGCCCGTCTCTGTATGGATTCTGAAGATGCTCTTAAAACAGGCTCTAAATGACGGCATGGGCGGCCTGTGGCCATGCACTAGGTAATCATTATCCTTCAGCCAATCAGGGAGCACATCGTGTGGAATGACACGCCATCGGCCCTCCCACATCTGACACACACAAAAAGAGCATGGTTGTAGACAGAATGTTTCATTAAAAATATCTAACACAATGTACACATCCTCAGCGGTAACTGAGAATGTGTACATCGTGTTAATACATAAGGAAAAGAGAGAGAGAGAGAGAGCAAGAAGGACAGAGAGAGAGAGAGAGAGAGAGAGAGTGTGTATGTGTGTGTGAGTGTGTGTGTGCGTGTGCGCGTGTGTGTGCGTGTGCGAGTGCGCGTGTGTGTGCGTGTGTGTAAAAGAAAATGAGTGTCATAGGAAATAATCCCACCATAGGGATTCTTTGTCTCAGAGGTGAACTGTGTATGGGAGAATAAGCAGAAACACAAATACGTGAACCTGCCGTGAGCTTTACGACACAAAGCAGAGGTGAAAGTAGAACTGAGACAGTAAGGATGTGTGTTATTGCATGTATATGTCACAGAGCTGTCGAGCAGCTCCATGAACTAGTCAGACTTCCTCTGTCTTTCTCAAAAACAAACACACACACAGTTTCTACGCTCTAGTGGTCTCATTTAAGTTTGGTGTGAGTGTACACTACTGAGCTTCTAGACAGGTCTTCACTGAGGACACAGCGGGGTGTTGAAAATAGGTCAGAAAGACTGACTCTCCTTCACCATGTCTCTAATCATCAAGGGTTCTGCATCATTTTGTCAGAGGCAGAATAAAGCAAACCAAGACACAGGAGCAGTTGACCAAGTCTGAGTCATCTGAATAGATGGATATGATAATGGAGGACAGGCAGTCTGCAATTTCAACAGAAGCTCAGTCTGTGTTGATTTGGGCATTTCTAAGAATACATTTCTCATCACTGTTAGAACAAAGCCAACCAAAAGCAAATACTCTTCTATAAGTGTGTGTTTATGACAAACACTCATTAACAATTTAAAACGTAACTGGCACCAAACATAAATTTATCAGTGGCTTTCCTTTGCCCACAGTGGGTTGTATTTTTCTCAGATTTTCTTCCCCCAGTTTAAACGGACAGTTAGACAGCAATAAGCTATCACACAGTCCTGCTTAAATGGCTGTCAGATTCTGGCGCCTGTGGTTGAGAGCTGGAAGAAGAAATGAGCACAGAACCGCTCTTCTTTCAGTCAGTACACTCAGGAAGCACAGATGTGCTATCTTCTTGAAAGAGGGAAGTGTTTAGAAGAGACTGAAGGAAGCGTAAGGAGAGAAAAAAAATGGGTTGAAGAGGCAGTATGGCATACGCTCTTCACTTCTCCAGATGTCACCGAAGTGTTCGCTTTCATTTTTCAGTTTGTGTGTGTGTGTGTGTGTGTATGTATGTGTGTTGGCAAAGCCTTAGAGGAAGTGCTCCACAGTGTTTCACATGATTACAGCGACATTTGCACAGCACAGCTGCAACTATTTGACCCTTGTAGAGCATTGCAGTGAATGTGTCTGAATATGTTCTTGGCATCAGTGTATTCCACATATGTCCCCCCTTCAGCTTTAAGGAGATAGAGACTGCATCTCATCCATGCAGTGAAGAGGCATGGGAAATGGGAAATGTGAAGTGTGGATATGTTTCTGTTGGTGTGTGTGTGTGTGTGTGTGTGCGTGTGTATGTATGTGGTCTTACCTTGTGTACAAACTCCTCCATTCTCTCCATAGCGTGGTGTGCCTGTAGTAGTGGTGTCATCCCCATGAAGCCTTCATCAGCACTCCTCTCCTCTTCCTCCTCCCCCTCCTCTCTCTGCTCCCCTTCACTGTGCATCGCTCGCCGCCCCAACACGCTCTGTAAATAAACACACACAAACACCAAGAGTAAATAAAACCACATCTAATGAAAAGTAATGTCATTTAAGACCAAAGTAAATTGCATCTCACACACATCTCACATACATCCAACATAAAAATTTAGATCCAATGCCGTTAGTGTCATTGTTTCAACCATTGTCTAAACACTCACTCATACATACACACAACCTCTAATTAATATTACATTGATTAGCGTGAAATGGCTTATGGCTTTTTCCAAGCTCTTTGTGTGTTTGAGACCGAATGCTGCTGCTGCCGTCTCTAATTTTTCTCCCTCTGTACACAACTCAATTAGAACAATACCTACGACATGTGAACACTATCCAGAATGCCCAAAGCACACCCATCCATCATACACACACATGCACACAATGACAGGCACATTCACACGTGTACACACCAGCGTGTTCTCAGACACTGATGTACACATATGGTGGGTTCTTATTGCAGTGAGATTACGTAGTGAAATCCTGACTCCCGTTCATTCTGAACATTGACAACAATGCGGAAACTGGCATGGGATTACAAGACATATACAAACACACACAACTCAGATCAATGTAAGCTGAATAAATAGTAAGTAGGTTTTCAGTAGCTAAACTGGAGCATGAAATACAGTGGACAATGTGGTGTATACCCTAACAGGAGAGAGAGAGAGAGAGAGAGGGAGAGAGAGAGAAAGAGAGAGTATATGCAACAGAAGGAGAGAGTGAGTGATCTGTTGTCAGGAAGGTTAGCAAGGCTTTCTTAAGCAGCTCACGCAGACTAATGAATGTTGACTGCATTAGCACTGTGCTAATTCACTAGAACCACACAAACAGACAGGCTAAAACACTAACCACAATACCATGGGAACAGGGTTGCCATGGGAACTAGGAACACTGTAGTGACACAATCAACCTTGCAGATGTCCATTATGGCCGTGTCAATGCCAGAAATCAAATATCACACAGAGAGAGAGGGAGAGAGAGCGAGAGAGATGACAATATACTGAGGAGGCAGATGAGGAATGGGAAAGAGGAGAGATAAAGATAGCTGGATAGATGGGCGACTCACTCCTCAGATCTTTATTTCTCATACACTAAACAAACAGCTTTACTTTGAAGACTTGCATAAGTTAAGCCCATGAACGTCCTAAACTTACTCTCACTCCCTCTCTCTCTCGCACACACACATATACACACAGAAATAATGCCTTTAGAATGGACTCAGTGATGTTGGAGTGCTAAAAATAAAACAGTGTTGAAGAGCTGTATTGAAAGCCATCTGAACAGAAGAGTATAGAGCCTCATTCACATACACACAGCTGTGGCCTCCATCAGGGAGCAGAACCCTGGTGACAATGACATGATAAACCACAGAGAAAAACAACCGCCACAAAACCCCACAACCACACCACCTACACAAGCAAACATACAAGCACTCGCTGATCAGGTTCACATACCACACTCTGGGCTTATAGACACAGGCAGGGGAGCATGTTTACCCAGGCAACGGGGACAACAGGCTGTGCCTGTCCGGATTACACATGTACAGTATATGGGATAAACGGGTGACTGGAGTGTGCTGGCTGTCTGTTTGTCTCTCATCAGACTGAAGAGCAGACTGGGTTCACATTTAAAACTAGAGCTGTATTTATAATGCATGACTGACCCATTTCCCATAACTGCCAGCAACACAATCTACAGCCTCTGTGTGTGTGTGTGTGTGTGTGTGTGTGTGTGTGTGTGTGTGCGTGCGAGAGAGAGGGAGAGAGAGAGAGAGAAAGCAAGAGATGATTTCTGAAGGAAACACACTAAGACACAGTGTTTAAGTCTCTCAGGCCCAGCACGCGTGTTAGAGTGCATTAACTACATTAGGACCGTCACTGTGAATTTACACTGTGACAAAACACTTTAAATTATAGAGAGGTGATAATATAGGAACTTAGACTCAATCTAAGCGTTCATCACCCTATCGCTACATGTATGTATGTATGTGGGAGTGTATGCATGAAAGAAACAGAGAGATCACATCCCTGTGTGTATGAGTGAGGAAAATGACTACATACATGTATGCATGTTTGTCTTCCTGTGTAAGTGAATGCAGCTGTGAGGGTGTTGGGGCCCCAGGGCTCTGGGCTCTCTGAGGCCTCACATGTGCTGTTGACCTGTTACGTAAACCCCTACAGGGGGGGACAGTGAAGGCAACAAAAGACATTCACAAAGCGGAGAGAGAATAAGAGAGAATAAGAACACAGAGCGCCCAGCTTAGTGATAGACACTACAGAGGACAAACTCAACAATTACACTGGCATTTGACAAGTATGTGTCAAGAAGTGTGGCTTATGTGTGTTCCGTCTTCTCACATTTTGCGAAGCAGAGAGAAAATATCCAGAGGAAGTCTCTGACAGCTTTGATATCTCAATGCTTCTCGATCACAGTTTTAAGGCCTAACATTTAGACGTGAAATACACTGTGTGTTGGGAGGGCTGGGAATGAGGATGCTAAGAAAGGCTCAGGCAAGGAAGGTCTTTTAAAACATATACTCTTACATATACCCTCAACTCACTCAGTCATGCACTCAAACACAGTCATGCACTCATTCAAACAGTCAAACACAGTCCTGTTCTCATTCAAACAGTCATGCTCTCATTCAAACAGTCTAACACAGTCATGCACTCATTCAAACAGTCTAACACAGTCATGCACTCGTTCAAACAGTCTAACACAGTCATGCACTCGTTGAAACAGTCTAACACAGTCATGCACTTGTTCAAACAGTCAAACACAGTCATGCACTCGTCAAAACAGTCTAACACAGTCATGCACTCGTTCAAACAGTCAAACACAGTCATGCACTCATCAAAACAGTCAAACAGTCATGCACTTGTCAAAACAGTCAAACACAGTCATGCACTCGTCAAAACAGTCTAACAGTCTGAGGCTGCACAGTGAGACAGGCAGAGTGATGGGAATGCAGGGTGTGAGCTGCAAACTCATGGAACATACATGTCACAAAACACTCCAATTTGTTTATCATATGTGATAGACAGCTCTGTCTGTGTGTGTGTGTGTGTGTGTCTGTGTGAGAGGGAGAGAGAGCGTGAAAGCGAGAAAGGCAGAGAAAGAGATGGACAAAAGAGAAGGAACCAGGATCTCTCTTGACTCCTGTCTAACAGACAACATATGTGTGAAAACAATGCTAATTAGCCTGCAGTGCTGCTCTGTGCATGTGGCTTAGCTGTTCACTGTGCTGACTGGTTTTCAGAGTGACTCAACAAGTTTCATACCACCTGTTCACAAGAGAAATCTCTCAGCCTGCCCTGTGGTTTTACAGCCATCTTAAGAGCTTTGTTTCATTAACTGTCTGTGATTTTTACCCTGGTTAAGTAGCAAGGCCCATATGGTGGCACACAGTAACAGGTCCTAATGACCAACTGAGAAGCCATGTGAAAAAGCACTGGTCTTTACAGCTAATGATGCAAACACATCCAGACAAACTCTGACATGACTCTGGTTATCTCATTCTGGTCAGTTTTGCAAGGGCTCAATGACAACATAAAGAGACTAATACTGTACAAATAATTGTAGCCCACTTACACACTTGAACAAGCTGGCTTTTTTCTTTTTTTTTTCCTCAGTTTTACACAGTTTAACTAACCTATCCATAAATTCTTAAACAGTCAAAAGCAAGTGAGATACCTTCAACAGTGATCCACACTAGCACAGGGTCCTTTAGTATTGACTAGTCCAACTTTGATCTCAAGCAGTATTCTCAGCCATAGGCTGGCAATGCCATGGAGTGTTGGAGCTCTGCAGTGTTATGGTTTATTGCAGGAGATCCTCAACAAGATTAGCTAGGAGGAATTGGGGAGTACCATAATAATCTGGTCATATTGTAATCCAGCTCATGTCTGGAGCAACCGAGATTAGAAACAGATGCCAGATTGATCGTTTGTGTCATTGAAGCTGCTTGACACAGAGTGAGTGTCACTGAAGACTAAGACAAAAGAGATTTGAGAGCTCAGGGACACACAACAGAGTGAGAGAGCAGTGAGACCTCAGGCCTGCCAAGGCTAGTGACTGTTAGCTCCCTCTTTTCTTCTGACAACCTCTGTTCGTTACAAACATTCAACCATATTCTCTAATAAATCAAAGAAATCAGTGAGTGGATAGCATTCTGAGGATAAGAGCATCCCCAAAACTGGTTGCTAAGCTGTTGCTGTGTAACTGACTCCATACTTTATGTCTGGTAAACCAAACCATCTGATATAGTTTTAACACTTCAACACTGACAAGCAGTTAATCCTAATTCACTGGTCACTAACATTAACAAACCTTACAGCTTGTCACTATTGCTATTTGCTGTTGCAGTATAGATATATGTAACCAAATCTACGGTGACGTAGCAGTAAGACATGTTTTTGGGCAGTGGCATTTAATCAGCTAGAGTGATAGTGTTTTCAAACGGTGGAAGACCTGGCCCCACGTGTTCCCATTTCTGGAATGCTGAGAGCATCATGTTCTGGAATGGCATGCACACACACACACATATACACACAAGCCCACACACACAGCAACATTCACGTGCATTTTAATGGACACTACAGGGAGAGGTTAACACTGAGTTATAGCCCCAGTCTTCTCAAGTCATTGTTAATACTATAACTAATGCCTCTTCAAACAATGAAAACCCTACCTAATAAAGGTTAACACTACAGGCTATATAATGTTGGGTTTAATGATTGATTAGACTGGAAATATTATTCACTGTTGATTGCACTAATGACAATATGATAATAAGGTGCTAGTACAATGTGACAATAAGAATAATATGACCTAGTCATCACATGACCTCACTCATCAAGATTAGTTAAGGCACCTCAATTAAGTCCACCTTTCTCAGACACACACACACATACACAGACACACGCAGACACACGCAGACAGACACACAACCTTGGAGAGTTGTAATGTGCCTTGTGTAGGTGTGACACTGACAGAGATTAGCAGAGTGGGTTAAGGCTCTCAGGGTGTTATCATAACCAAGGTTATAATGCCTCACATTCCCCCCCTGGGTATCAGCATTTTCACCTTACTTACTCCTGCTTAGGGACACGCATACAGGTCCGTTCCTTTCTCACATGCACAGACAAACAAAACAACACTCATGACAGCACCTGTCCATTTGTGGCTATGCTGTCAAGGGCAGCACACGCACAGATATCATCTCTGTTTATGCATCTATGCATCTTTATCTCACTCTCACTGTTGCTGTCTTAACTCTTATTTCTGAAGCCAGAAGCGTGAGAAACTCTATAGAGTACAGAAGCCTTGCTCCTCAGCAGTACAGGTCAATTGTCGTGATCAGGCATTTGAGCATGTGTCATGCAACACTGAACCTGAGCTCTACATTCAAAGACAAAAACCCAGCATTACCATCAAGCACGTCACACAGAGGGACATCCAGGTCAGTTTGCACTGTATGAACGTGGCAGCGTGCGGTACACCTAAAAATGTACACATACCAGAAAGATGGTGCACAGAACACAGTGGTCTAATGAGCAGTCTGAGAAAAGGTCAAAGGGTTACATGAGTCCTTCATCATCAGAGTGGTTCAGGTGTGTGGTGTTTACCACAGTGAAGCGTTCCAGGGAGTCTGTTGTGGTGTGGGGTTCATTTTCCTGGCATGGTTTAGGTTCACTCAAACCCTTAGAGGGTAAAAACCATTTCAGCGGTGACCTAAATAAAAGCACGCCAAGCCAGTCGGACATCACGCATCCTGCGGTGAAACATTTCCACCCTGACAGGTTGAGTTTTGTTCAGAATGACACTGTTTCCATTCACCCGGCACACGCGCTCACTGAATGGTCTGACGAAAACGAACACAACGTATAACACATACTACAGCCGACTCGGTCACCAGATCTCAATCCAAGCGAACATGTTTTTCAGGATTTCAAAACAGTGCCTGAAACAGCATTTTCCACCATCAAGAAATCCCTAAATCATAAGATTTCCTGTGGAAGAATTTGATCACATCCCACTGACAGAATCCTGGCCAAAACACAGCACAAGTATTTCCTTTACATTGACCATAACCTTTAAGTTTCTTTTCTCTTGTTATTATTTGTTTTAATCAGGACAGTACTGAAACAACAAGACCCTAACTAACAACAGAGAACGCTGCACGTACTGCTGTCAATCACACAGTCGTCCCACCCTCCGAGGCCAGTGGTCAGATCCTGGCCAGCTGGCTAAAGCACAGAACAGACAGTTCTTGGCTAATCCTTTAAGGTGCTGTCCTGGGTGTTAAGTTACCTCAGTGAATGTTAGGCCAGTGCCCAAGATGCTTGTCTAAGCTACACAAATCAGACCTTTTCGAAGCCAAATCCAACAGAACCAGAACTCCAGCATTCCTCTGATAAGACACCATCATCTCTTAACCCTACACTTCAATATTAGGAAGCCTTTGGCAATTCCCCGACCACAAAGAAATGAGTGCAAAGAGAAGTATGTTGCCAAGAGTCTCTGGAGAGACAAACAGGCATTTTAAATTAAAGAGCTCTAAAATGCTCTGGGTCCTGTCTGGGGATGTCAGTCCCCTGAAGACTTGTTTCTCATCTCTCCGTCTCTCTCTACGATAGCTCCCTGATGACCAAGACTTAAGTTTCTCTGTGTCAGGCTTCAGCAAAAGGGTCTCTAAAAGCCATGGCCGTGTGTATGTGTGGGCCTGCAATCCTGAAGCAAAGATTACATTCTGATCCTCACCTTATTTGGAGACACTCTGATAAATAATGATTACACACGGAGCAATGACAATCTCTCGCCGTTTTTTATTCAACAGATGTTCCCTGGTGAGGTCGGAGGGGATCAGCCTGACATCATTTCAGTTTTAAAATAGGAGGTAGAAATTCAAATATGTAATTATCTTGGTCATTTATGGTTCATTCTTTCTCTTTTTCTTGCCATCTCCCTAATTCTCGGTAAACATCACATGCTCCGTGATCTGTGGCCGAGATTTCCTCACTCAATCAGGAAGTGCTGACCTTTATACAGAATAACCTCTGTGCAGCACAGACTCAGACATGTGACTGACTCAGACACACACACGCACGCGCACACACACACACAAACGCACACGCACACACACACTCACACACACACATGCACGCAATCTCCATATCTTCCACACATACAGTCCCAAAACATCACATTCCCAGCAGTCAGAAAAAGACAAAAACACAGTTCTGATATGTGGGTGGGAAGGGGGCAAAACTTTTCATTCTCCAGCGTTTTCTTCCAAATCAGCTCCCTAAGTAAGAGACTGAAGCATAAATATGAAACATAAATAAATAAAAGTCTAAGCCCTTTAGTCACCATCATCAGCGGAATCGAGGAAGAAGAAAGGACTCTTTGGGTTGTTATTGTTGTGATGGTATTTCCCTTTGGCCTTCTGAGGAAGTTTGACAAACTCATGTCTCATTGTCTTGCTGCCTCTGATCCATTCAACAGACTTGATATTAATCAAATCAAAACTGATGCTTTCCTTTGGAACAATGCTAATAGGGTGTGTGTGTGTGTGTGTGTGTGTGTGTGTGGTGGAGGTATATTTCTTCATTCAGGGAATGCTTCTGCATGCTTTACACTGACAGTTAAACTGAGACCTAAGTCACACAAAACAAAGTGTCCACAGTCTAAACGACCAAAAGAGAACTTCCACCACCACATCAGCAAAAACACGTAGTGGGTAGTGGGATGTGTATATGGGTGTGAGCGGAAGTGTATGTTGACTGTATCTGGGTGATCACAAGACCTGTATGAAGGGTAAGTTATACCTGAGACCAGGCCAGTCTGACCAAGCAAACAGTAGGAGAAATCTCTGACACTTAAAAGTCAACAGCCTCTCTGTACTGTGTTTGTGTTTGTGTTTGAGTTTGAGAGTGTGGGTGTGTGTGTGTGAGAGAGTGTGTGTGTGAGAGTGTGTTTGAAAGAGTGTGTGTGTGTGTGAGAGAGAGAGAGAGAGAGAGAAAACACAGTATGTAAGGCCACGGGGAGACAATTACATGTACATGGTGATCCACCAAGTCAGAGGGGAGAACATGCCTGGAGGAGAAATGGAGCATATATATATATATATATATATATATATATATATATATATATATATATTTTCCCTCTTCTCTCCATCACACACACAGCCGCACAAACACGTGGACCTGAACCACGGGCAGCTTTCCCACATTATTCCTGTGCTCAAAGCTTTCTTTCTCTCGGTCGTTCTCTCAATCATCTGTCTCTGTCTATCCATGAGCAGTTGTGAAAAATGTGATAATGTTATCAACGAGCAAAAATATATGCAATCATAGCATAAGCATACACAAGTGCAAGCCCACACAGAGCAGATGTCACCAGACCTTACTCCATAGACACTACATGTGGACATTAGATTCTTTGGCATCACCAGCATCCATGCACATTGCTAATCTAAGTAATCTGACTGCAAAATACTACTTTAGTGATGAAGTAGGATTCTCTGCTAATCCACTTTCTGGTGATTCTGTTTATCTTCTACTCTGTTTCCTTAAATACTGTAAAAAAGAAAAAGAAACACATTATTTGTGAATTATACTGGCGGTTATTCCTGTCTGATTTCAGCTTCTTCACAGCTTACACACTTGGAGAATCTGCAAATCTAGGCATGGAGGAGACACAACTCCCTAGGATGGATGAAAATCTTACACAGATGACAACCACGAGAGAGAAATCTGCAAGTCAGCTTTGGTCTGATGTTTGCCAAAGAGCCAATCAGATTTTAGAGTGCAGGAGCACAACAAACTCGGACCTGTGACCATTAATACAGTAATTAAGACCGAACTCACCATGTGGGTGCATGTGTGTGTGTTTCGCTCCCTACACCATCTAATTACTCCTGGAGTTGGAAACGCCATATGAGCCCTAAGCACAAATATCCTGGCCTCTCATCTGACACCCCATCAGTCAGAGAACAGACCGCTCTGTCTTTGCTCAGGGTAAACTCTCTGGCTCTAGAAAGGAACGCCAAAGGCTAGGACAGAAATGGATACCCTTCCACTTCTCTCTCGATTACCTTCTTAACCAGGACATCTCCTATTGAAGAAATTTCATTGCAGTATAGAGTTGTGTTTTTGGGATGGGGGCAGAGGCCAGTATGTTTTAAGTGTTCTACAGTAGCTTGGGACTGACTATTTATCATAAATTCACAAGAGCACTCCCTGTCTAGACACATAAGCAGCACACCCTTTTTACAGAAGCATTCACAAGGAACCCTTTAGATCAACCTCTGCCATATTGACCTCTGCCTCCCACCAGTGTAAGGGAGTGGCTCTCTGTTCATGATGTTTACAGTAGTCAGAAACAGTGCTCTACAGAGGCACAGCTCCTGAACCCCATGAGAGTGAGAGGAAGGGAAGCAGAGGCTTCACTCTCTGAACTCAATGGAGTTGCAATGAGACCGAGCAAGTGGCGTAACCACATCGCCGCCTCCATCCACAGAGCACCGGTGGACAGGAGGAGTGGGCAAATCCAGCTAGAACTAGAACTGGCCCAGTGTGGTGAATAAAAATCACCAGAATGAGTCATCAATGGACTGCGTCAAGTTTCCACTGATGAGGAAATAACTGAGTAGACTGTAGAGGGTGGGACAAAATGCTTACCATCAGATTAGCAAGGGAGAGAAATCAAGGGGAAAAAAATTACAGAGACAGAGAGTGTGAAATGTACAGAGAGATCTGATAACATTTTTAAAAAGAAAAAAGATTAGTTTGGAGTTTAGAGTTCAGAGGTTTAGAGTTTAGAGAACTTAGAACCCCCCCCCCAGTCAGAAGAACAACGCCCCCTCCCTTCTCACTAATAACCTTCAGCCCAAAAAAAAGAGGTGAAATACTATGTTGAGAATATGTTGGGTAACGTTTCCTCGCTTAAAGACAGACAAGAGTGTTAGCTGGAATTCCATCTCACTCAACTGACACATGGCGTTAAAGCCTTACCCACTTTGAGGTGGAATTTCAACTGGCTGAGCGTGCTTCAGAACAAACACACATAACCCAGGCTGACATATGCAACACACATCACACTCTACTGCACACGATCTGCTGCATTCTGGGCCCTACAGTCACTCTACTCCACTATATAGAGACACCTGCACCGAGACGCTTACTCACAGCACCCGACGGCTCACCTGCAAAAAATGTGTCTAACAGGTGAAAAACTAAAATGTATTCTCATGTGCAGGCACAGGAAAACAAAAAATAAATAAAATAACATTGAGTTCTCTCCATTCTAGCATCAAGCGCCACCAGCAAAAGAGACTCTTCTACTGCTGGACTTATTATCTAAGAGAGAAGAATCCACCTTAAACCACAGACAGTGGACAATATGCTTCTCCACAGCATTCTAAAGCACCATCAAATGCTACACAAGTGAGAGACACAGCCAGTAACGTGTTTAATTTAGCTGAAGTGACACTGCTGTGCTAGCCTGAAATAAAAAAATCCCTTTAGCGTACTTTTACTGTTGGTTGTTGGCCAAGCTGTTTCAGCTTTTAAGCTACTCCACTTTGTCATTTGGCTGTCTCGCACATGCAGAAACGAACCTTCTTTGGAAATGTTAGACCACACGTGACAAAACCTTTTTCAAACTGATAATGAGTGAATGTAGCCTACATGTTCATTTGTAGGTCAGATGGCGGGTTTTATATAAGCGGGTCAGGTCGGGTGACAGAATTGATTTATAGACATTTAGAGATAACAGGTCGGGTGCAGCACTGAGCAGCGCATGTTCAGGGCAGGTGCGTGTTTCTACAATAGGACCCATGCAGGACTCTAAACTACAGCATCTCCCTCTGGCACTACATGGTTTAAGTGAATTAAGTGAATTAAGTGACTAGAAAAGCTCCTACCACTGACCATATGTCACAGCTGTTTTGTTTGGGGCAAAGCACAGAACAAAACACCACTGTCAGGCCCAACTCAGCAAAAAGGTGGATCATGTGGACAGGAAGCATGCTCATCTCTCTGGTGTGCTAATTTGGCACAACAGTACATCTCTAAAGTAAACAGTGAGCTTTGATCCCTCAAGGCAAGCAGAGCTCACAGTAACAGAGAGACCTGTAAACCATATCCAGTCACAACACCTCCCTGATGTTTGACAGACACACAATGCAAATGAGCGTGAAGCTACTGTTATTGAAGCCAGGGGTCTGGTTAAACTTTCATTAGCTATGCCATACTGCCATTCATATACCTGTGAGTTTAGAACCCACAGGGTGTTCTGCTTTTTACAGTCAAAAGGGATAGATTTACACCTGCCTGAGTCAACCTCAGGTTACACCTTCAGACAAATCTGCACCAGTCTGACCACCAAACACCTCTGCAGCCCAGCCACTCCAACACTGCACGTATACAGTCTGTCCCAGGTTGCTTAACCAGAGCACCTACACACACGCTTTAAGGGAGGGTATCACTGCTGCATAGCTGAGTGCACTCAGGAAAACACAAGAAAAGGCAATCAACAGATAGAGCATACAGGTCTTTTAGATGTGTGTGCAAATGAATTTTAATACACTTTCCAGCTAACGTACTGATAAATACACACTAGCTCAGATGGGAAAAAATGCTGACTGAACTTGACATTAGCCCATCTAACAGTTCAGTGACAGTCACCCTAAACATTTCTCGTGGCTCTTAGAGAGAGAGACCTGTTTTAGCATCTGGTGACAGCTGAGAACATTCCTGCCATTCTGATCACACACACACACACACACACACACACACACACACACAGCCAAAATAGGAACATCTGCTCCTAACATCCAATCAAAGGGTTTCAGGAAGACAGCCCCCAGATCAGCAACACTGAGTTCCCCTAACATCAGGTCAATACACGTGACCCCACTACTGGGCAAGTGAGAGCGTGTGTGTGTGTGTGTGTGTGTGTGTGGCAGACACTGGACAGGGGCACATCACCACTGTACTACAGAGCACAACTCAACACAGATGAAATCAATGTCACCTCATTTTCATATGCAAAGAGGAGGTTTGGTAGAGCTCTCCTCTCGTCTGTTATAGGAAGTTCCTACACAAATATAACATGCACCGCAAAGTACTAGTCCTGCAATCCTAGCACGGTTTTGATCGCGCAACGTTTCCGACACACATAACAGTCAAGGAGGAGGGAAGAAGTGACAGAAAAATCCTTGGACACAGTGGTTTCACGTTACTACAGCCCATTACAAATCCTGCACGGGCAGCTACATAGCCTCTATCCAGTGTTCAACACCTGAGGGCAGCACTGTTAAAGAACTGTTCCTCAATAGGTACAGTGTGCAACCATGAACTAATGGGTCCACAGTGTGACTGAAGTGATCCAGTACTATATTAGGCACTGCTCTGTGCATCATACAGTTTGTGAGGTGAATACATACAAAGAGCTGGGGTCTGTAAAATTGAAGGTCTGTAAGTGTAAAGTGAACCTATGTTGCTAAAAGCCTGCATTACTTTGGTGCTGTATCACTAGGTTAAAAAGAATAATACTGATAATTCTATAAGATGTTAAGCATGTATTACTGTACTCACCCCATTCTGTGTCTGGTTGTCTGACGTGTGCTCTGTGTTACCCAAGGCGGCGCTAGGACTCATGGTGTCCTGGCTGAGTGTAGTGGAGTTGATGAGGGTTTTATCTGCGGTGGTGTTGTTGTTGGAGCAGGCTCTATGTCTCAGGACGAAAGTTTCGCCCTCGCTCTCCCTTAACTCTCCCCCGTCCAGCTTGGCTTCTGCTGCACCCTCCTCTAATGCTACTGGACACGCCTCCTCACCTATACAGAGAGAGTAAAAAAAAAAAAAAAAAAAAGAGAGTTGCAGGAAACGAATTAAAGAATGACAAAGAAATGTCTGCCAATGAAATGCGTGTATAATGTCACAATTATTCCACTATCCATATTAAAGCCTGAGCAAGACAAAACTTGACTGATGGAAGAGCAATGGATCAACATACCGCATGACAGCATATGCCAATCTGGTCTAACTGACTGTCATTCTGTGCCACACAGCTACATGTGACATTAAAGCAAGCCCGAACACATAGAGAAATGGAGCAAACCCACAAGAATACTGTCTTTGTTTCTTTTTGTCTCACTGTATCTCTCCACCCAACATCATTTTCTTTGCATTAATCATCCAGGGCTTGGTAAGCATTTAGGGACAATTGAAGGACAGCATGAGTAGACTGATAAATCATGTTGCCTCACCTGAGTGTTTGCATGCGTATATAGGTGCGTGAGTATACACAAAAGAAAGCCTGATGATCTGCCTTCTGCTAATCAGAGAAACCAGAGTAACGTCATAAATATGCCATCACCAACCTACAAGCCAAAGACGTTCCATATAAACATACAGAAGTAGGTCTACATAAACACATGGGCACACACTCACACATGCACACACACAGCAAATTAGGGCCAACAACTGCTCGCAGGGAAATTCATCAGCATTTAAAGCTACTAAGTTATTAAAAGGCGACTATGAAAACCTGCCCACCTGAGGCAGCTTGAACAGTAGTGTATAGGACTACAGCTTAGTGAAAGCTGCTAGCGGCACACTCAAACACAAACACACAAACAGTATCTACGCTGTCCTCTGAGAGTAGATGGAGGGAACTGCTAAGACAAACAAACGCCCAAGGAGAGAAAGAGAGAAACGCTCGTCTGTGTCTCAACAGATGTAACTGATGAGATAGCCTGACGTGAGCAGTCTACAGGAGAACAACAAATAGAGAGGGAGGGAAACAGAACACGAGTGAATGAACGAGTGGGTGAGAGTGTGACTGAGTGAGTATGAGAAGGCAAAAAACAACAGAAAGAGTGAGCAAGAGAGAGAGAGAGAGAGAGAGAGAGAGAGAGAGAGAATGAGAAAGAGAGAGGAATAACAAGAGAATAAAAGCACTCTCTTCACTTACAACCTCAATCAGACAAATGAAAGCCTCAATCAGCGACCACCCTCTCTCCTTTTTCTAGCTGCCCGTCAGAGCGACAGTTTGACAGAAAGGCACTACCCGGTTCTCCCTCATCACGTGTTCCTTATACACGTCCCGCCTCCAAAAAACTCTAAACTTCCAAAGCTTCAATTACAAAAAAATTCCATGCGTTACATCACAAATGCTCTTAGTGTTCCTGACACTACTGTTCTATTGAACATCCAAGTAGCTTAACTACAAGTACACAGTAAGTACAGATAAAAAAGTTACATAAAAATAAGAACAAACATTTTTGGAAAAAAAAAAAACAGTGGAATAGCACATTGTTCAGGAGCAATAAGAGCTCACGTTGGGACACATGCGGTGGGCAACGTCTTAACACCTTTTACATAAACACACACACACTCACATTACACTACTCACGCAAGATCTGCACTCAGATAGACATTACAGGGAGAAAACCATTCAGACAAACATTCTCCTCAACAAGTAAAACTGCAGGACTGCCAAATCAAATCGGCAGTATGGTTATAATAGTAAGCAGCTACCTGCTAGAGAGCTGGCATCTAAACGACTGAATTAACCAACAGAGAGCACATTTTACTGAGTCATTACAGAGTAGCGTGTGCTCTTATCTCACTGCCGTTCAAGGATGTGCGTCACATCTGAGCTATGTGTGGACATATCAGGTTTATCAATACCAAGCCAAAAAGGAAGATTATAACCCAACACCTCCAATGTACAAAGTAACCATGACTCTCTAAATGCTGCAAATCCCTGTTTGGTGGATATTAAGAATGACATTATACTGTATCAAAAGTATACAGCATGTTTGTAAGTACATTTTTGGGTCTATATTATGAGTAAACAATGAATGATGGAGTGATCCCAGCATGTGCGCACAAGGCTCTCTGTAGGACAGCCTAGTCCACTTCTTGTGCCCAACACATGGTGAAGTTCACTGGATCCAGCAAGTATAGTTACACAGCAGATAGATGCTTCATATGAACCTGATCTCCACTTGGTCCCTGGGCACCAGAGAAAAACAAACAAATCTAGTCCTCATGAAAGGTCTCAATGTGTGCTTTGTCACACCAAGGAAAACAACTAAAAGAGACATGGTGTGTGTGTGTGCATGTGCAACACAAATGGGAGGAGCATGTGTGCATATATAACCAAACAGGCCGCACTCTGCACTGTGTGTGTGTGTGTGTGTGCGTGTGTGTGTGTGTGTGTCAGTAATTTGGGGATGTCCTCCAGTAGGCCCCCTCTCACTCCCTCAGGTGTCAGGTTTAAACTGCTCCTGATAAGTGAGATGTGTTTCTCTGAGGCGCAGGTGGTAAGCACCTCTTTATCTACCCATATACACTAGAAGGTCTTGCCAGCTGCCTGAGCACTACACACATTACAGGCTTATATCCCATCCTTCCCCACACTAGGTTTTAGAAATATGAGCCAAAAACAACTTGCAAAGATTGCAATCTGCTCTCATAAACACTACACAGTCATTCACAGGTGATCATGTGTTGCAGTGACAATCTGCCAGTCACATCCTTCACTAGATTAATTTCCTCTCTCATCTTTTACTTCTTTGTAATACAGAAAATATCACTCAATATATCCTTTTATGAAAAAACTGTTGACAGAACATTTAGCACTCTCTAGAAAACTGTTACAGCTCAGTGTAATCGTTACCATTGCATTTAAATTCATACAGAGAATGGAAAGTATCTAAATCGCAGTAGTCCTCCAAAACTCAGGCCAATGTAAGATCTTGGTGACAGACAGAGATAGACACGCTGCAGGCACTATAAACAAGGCTGGCATCCAGCCTGGCATCAGTGCCAATGAGATATATTTAACAGTGCTTGCGAGCATGCCTTTAAAAGGTTAAACATATGCTTATGGAGAGAAGCAGTTAGTCCATAAACGAGTGTTGCAAAAGGAGTTGCGAGTCAATGCCCTTCCTTTGGCCAATCTCACAGATTTTTGTTCTTGCAGAAAAGATTAGAATAAAATCAATTTGGCTGGCTGTCAGCAAGAAAATAGACCCAAAAGACAGGGAAAGAAAGGGAGAAAAGAGGAAATGTCATTTGAAATTGATTTTCCTTCTCTCTTTTTCAGCAGGCAGGAGAATTAAGACCGAGACTGAGACCAAGGCTGAGAGAGAGAGAGAGAGAGAGAGAGAAAGACCTGCTTTGGGAAAGTACATGGGGGATTGTGTGTTCTCTAAACTCTATTTGGTGAGGGGCAGGTAGTGTTTCAGTAATATGGTTGCCTCAGGACCCTAAATGAATCTGTGCAGGACAGACTGAGCATGTGGACACTGCAGGAGAGTAGTTAAGAGTAGAAGAGAGCCCTTTATTCTGACCCTCTGAATCAAGCATCCTCCTGTAATTCACTCCAGTTTTAATGTAACACAACTGGCTCGGGGATTCAGAGGCTGATCAAGACCCTGGCTGGCTGAATGGAGTGTGTCTGAGTAGAAATGAAATACGTGTCTAAATACATAAACTGCTGATCTGCAGGATGGTACTTACTCCAGGCCTACACCAGGCCTCTCTGCTCTGTCCTACGGTGACGCTCTATTCCAGTCCTCCTGTCATTCACACACATGCACACAAAACACACAGAACATACAAAACACTACCCAAAAAGGCACAAATCCAGTCCTCAGCTGCTGGCTTTTTGAACGCACACGCAGCACAGAAATGCTGACCTCTGACAGACAAAACAGAGGGTGAAAAAAGTAAGTGTGTGTGTGTGTGTGTGTGTGTGTGTGTGTCTCTATGTTGTTTCTAATCTAGGATAACGATAAGGATAAGGATGTACAGATGAAGCAAAAGACCAATGAGTAATGCTTTTTCTGTTCCCTCAAAGACAAAACGCGATCATGGTCAGCCTAAACCACACTGTAGTGTGACCATCGGTGTGACAAACAACACAGAGATGATGCAGCATTACAAAGAAGTCTGACAACACAGTTGCTAAAAACACATGAGTTCACATCCTTTTTTGTGTGCCTTAATGTTGACCTACTTTCATTTTCTCTTAGGTCTACTGGTGATTCACTTGTGCTTCCTAAGTGAGTGTATCACCTGCTTTACACGCTTGCATTACAGAACACTTGACACATGTAAACTTATACTGGATCCAACAAAAAGACTCTCTGCTTCAAACACATTCACACACACAGACGCACACTCACAAGTACACACACTACCTATTCATATCAGCAATTGAGTTGGGACATCTGTACTTGTGATCAGTGGTCTGATGGATTGGCTCTGAGTTGCTGGCAGAAGTTGAGCAAGTTGCTGAGAAACATTACATAGCTAAGCTGCCTGTTCCAGTGAATCATGCATATGAACATGTGACTAGATCAGACTATTACAACAATTACAATTGTTCTTACACCATTTACAACACTAAGTACAATCAAACAATAAATTCCGTCATTTGTTCCAAATTACCAGCTCATACAAATCATTCTGTTGTTCTTTCTAAAAGATAATGTGTGTGTGAGTGTCTGAGCGCGTGAGAGAGAGAGAGAGAGAGAGAGAGAGAGAGAGAGAGAGAGAGAGAGAGATAGAGAGAGAGAGAGAGAGGGAGAGGGGGAGAGAGAGAGAACACAGAGAGAGAACAAACCTACAGGATTTTGACACTGTAAAAACAAGACGTTTATTGTGCTTGGTAAAAACTCTAATTGGCAAGAACGCTCTCCACATGACCAGGCAATGAATGGAACTCTTCTAGCTCCACCAGCCTAAACATTACTGCATCTGATTTAGTGGCAGATTATAGGAACAAACTAAGAATTAAAACAGACAGAAAGACAGACCAAATGGCCAGCCAGAGCAAAAGCAGTTCTGGAGCTGCATCCTCGTGTTAACGGACCAGCAACAACATGCACCTCCAACAGTGCGACAAAGTTAATAGTAATGAACAGCAATACTTTGAGTGCTAGGAACCCCCCCCCCCCCCCCCCCCCCCCCCCCCCCCCCATCACAATTAACACAAAGAGCAAAGAGTCATGTGATACTGTGCACTTGAGCACAAGGCACACAGTCAAGAACACTTGGGCTCATTCAAAAACAATACAAACATTCACACCATGAACTGTACACCCTTATGTAAAGAAATACACACTCACATATGCAATCAAAACACAATGAGGTTAACTTGTCCTTCAAAAGGCACGGTGATGCTGCCAGTTTGTCAAATGTTCCATTTGTTTGACACATGTCTGACGCGTGTGGACCAGGCGAGTCAAGGTCAAACACAGCTTTTACCTATGAGACCAATTCCCCATAATGGTTCAGGAAAAACGCTGGAGTAATCAAAATGAGACGGACAGCTAAATGTCACATCAAAGAGCCTACGAACACAGACGACATAAACACGCTGGAACTCAGAGGAGCTGGCTGCTTTGGCCAGCACACACTACCCCAGTCGGATTAAGGAATGCACACACTGCTGCCCGTGCTGAGACAAAACGTTGATCTGTAAGAACAGACAGCATGAAGCTTAAGCACCCCCCCATCTCTCTTTCTCTCTCTCACATACACACACACACACACCATTCACTTTCTTTCTACCTTTCTCTTTCATTTTTTATTGTCATTCAGAAAAGTTCACACAGCTACTCCCCATGACGTACTTAACATACTAAACAACACACACATACCTAAGGCCATGGGTAAAACCAAACACTTCCGCTTACACTGCACTATTGACAAGCATTACTCAGAAGCCTCCAAGCCAAAATGACAAGAGCTTATTTGATCACAATTACTCTATTCTAGCTCCTGGTCAGAGAGTGACGGTATTATGGAGATGGAGATGGAGATCAGAGCCTCAGGCATCACCTAAGATGATTACCACTACATCTTCCCAAAAGAAGAAATAATGCATTTCACTTTGGCATGTCTTATCTCTGAAACATTTAAGCAAGGTTTGTAAACTCTGTCTCAGGCTATGTCATCTTTCCTGCACCACAGAATCAACTAAATTTGTATTTTATTGTTGTTGCTGTTGTTTATTTGTTTTTTGAAAAGTTGACGCTATCATCTACTTTTTCACATTTTGGAGAGTTTTTATCTTTACTTCATAATATTGCTTACCTTTGTTCTTTTTGGGAGGGCAGTTGTTTGTTTGTTACAATGAATGTACGACGACCTCTACGCACACAAAACATACTGAGAACTAGGCTAGACTAAATGTATGAAATGCAATTTATGCTAAAAGCAGACAGGAAATCTGGGCATACAGACAGGTAATGTCTTTTAAAAGGCTTGTGACTGGTGTGAGCATGCAGTCACATCTACACTGGACCAGCTCTATATATAGATACAGTGAGACACCGCTGTGGTACCTGGGCTAAACAGGGAACATGTCTTATCAAAAAATACACTTCAAACATGTCTTTTAATGCCCCCATCAGTTACCACTGCAGTTCCTTGGGCAGCGTAGTGTGAGAGTAGAGCTTACTTTGGTCATATCCCTGTCAGAATGAGTTGAGAAAAGTGCCCTCACTACTGATCTGGATTGAGCTCCGCAACTGTGATCAATATATTTCAGTATGATGAGCCTTCCTGAAAATAGCTCTTAAAATAGCATCCATACAGGACTGTGACTGTACATTTTCCTGAATTAGAACAAATTGCTATTACTGTAAAAGATTCTACAGGCATTGCCAACAACACAGCTGCCAAAGTCCTATTCAGACTCACCCAAAGTTGTTATCCTGGAGAATCTCAGAGTATTTGAGAAGGTGTGTTTATAAGAGGTTTGTACATCAAACACATTAAAGTTTAGTTAGGGAAGATAAACTGTCCAGCCACAATTGGAGGGTTTATAATTAAGCACACACACTTTGTAGTTACACTGAGTATTGTGGAATAGGCATTAAACACAGTAAGGTACAGTTGGGAGATGATAAATGTTAGCTGTGACCTACAACTTAATGTCAGGTAGATCAGCCAGTATAACTTCTTATTAACAGCCTCTAAGGACCTAGAATGGAACCCAGCCTATATCAGTGTGCCCACTTTACGGTAAAGTTCAGACAAAGCAACGAACAAAAACGGTATAACACTGCTACGTATTGTGCAGTGTCAAACAAGCCTATGCTTGAGTCACTGGAGTTGCAACTTGTTTAGCCATCGTACGTGAAAACACAAGTCTCCGCGAACCAAGAAAGGGATACAAGCTAAGGGAAACACTATATATAAAACAGTTGTGGTACCAGTTATACCTGTTCACAGTGTGCAGTAAATACGCAAATAATTTAGGTCATCTTTGTTTGCGAAAACAGAAACGTTCAACAGACATCAGCTGGAACATGACCACTGGGTTAAGTATGTGTTCCCAAGACAAAGAAACTCAACTCAGCGAGCGGGTTTTAACGTTTCGATATTAACAATTTCAATGTTAGAGGAAAAAATCTAACTACTGGATATAGCTCTTGCCTATAAATCAGTTGTCACTTGAATTCTGTTTCCAGTACGCCTATCAGAAGGAATGGATGACCATGGTAGCACGATTTGTTTACAAGCTAGCTAGCGAGTTAGCTAGCCTGCTGTCAAGAGATACAGATAGGATAAAGCTACACTGTCTTTTGAATAGTGCGGATGAAAACTGTATTATCTCGAAACTTTAAAATTGGTAACGTTAGTGAAAACAGATATGAGTATATCCTACGAAAGTTAGAGACAACTGTCCTGTTTACTTTTCATAGCCTGTCATAGTCAGTTATTCGAGGGAAAACTGTGGTCAGTTCAGTCAGCCTGTGGCACAACACTTGGGCTAGCTAATACTGTTGACAACACAACGACGTAGCGAGTCAATGGTAGCTTTTTAGCTAAGCTAATTTCAGAGTAGATAGTAGGTACGTGTTGAAGAGAAACGTCTAGTTTGGTAACAGAGACTATCGAAAATTCCTCAAGAAACACAAGAACACAATAAATACACTTGTATTGCTGTCACATTACCTTAACAAGGGGCACAGGTATGTTGTCTTCAGTTGCTTGTTACCAAAGAGTTGCCCCAACACGGTTCGACTCTCAGGACTATGACTGATCTCATAGCAGTTCTATGAAATGACTTGCCTTCACTTGATCTCTCGATGTCGTTGCGCTCTGAGTGACGCCCCTCGCGTGAGGACGCTATGACCAATCAAAATTCACTAACATGAGTCAGCTGAGCATCACTAGGAAGAGCACTCTCTACTGGTCTGACGGGTTTTGTAGTCAATATACTTGTTTTTGTCATTTGTGTCGAGATCGTTTAGTATCGTTTAGGATGAGGATTTGTATCAGTTTTACGTACATTTTGTATTGTGTTTCCTTTTAAACTAATTTTTTTCTAGCATCTGGTGTGTAGTCTAGTTTCTTAATTTAATCCGTTTATATTAATTACATGATTACCATTGGCCGTGATGGCACACCTTCATCTATAAACATCAATAATCTTTAAAACACTGATACCCAATCTCTAAGTGCTGCAGCTGTTTGATAGCGCTCTCTCTCTCTCTCTCCCATATCTCTGCTAATATGGAGTAAGGATGGGGTGGTCAGGGACAAAGGTTAGTGATGTACTCAGATAATAGGAGCTTCTGTGTCAGAGTTGATGACAGACTTACAGAGTTCTAGGTGCCAACTGTGTGTGTGTGTGTGGTGAATAGTGCAAGTAAGTGGCACGTATGAGTGGCAGATGTGTAAATTTAAATTCATTTCAAAACTGAAACGTGAAACTGTCTCCTGCATATCCTGGGTAAGTGCATGCTTATATATTCTCAAATGGCCCTCTTAGAAACTGTCATCTATAACATGGGGGCATGAACACATATTGCAAATGAGGTATAAATACAAGGGGGTCGATAATCAGACAAAGACAAAACCTCTATCAACTGTCAAATGTCTACACTCTGCCCAGTATTTACATACACACCCTGATTGTGCCTTAGTCTTTGCACCACACCCAACCTACAATGAATTTCTTGCTATTGATTTTGGTGGGGTATCGGGGTGCTTTTATCTTGAACCTAAGCAGCAGAAGCTATTTGCTGCAAGGTAATGTAAAGTGATCAAACCACCAAACTGAGGAACCAGGAGTGAAACAGGTTTTAAGCAATTAGGGTGTGCCCAGTGGTTGAATATGAATGAGGGAGTGTTTGTCTGTATGAGCTAAGAGCTATGAGGGGGAAGCAGTCAGACAAGGTTAGTGAGACAAGAGAAAAGTAGTCACAAAACCCACATAACTGTAGGGACACCCTGTAATGCTGGATTACAGTGTAACATAGCTGCTTATAATAGTCATAGAGTTATGATTAATAAGGAACACCTCATTTCTCTTTCTCTGAAATAGTCAGATGTTACACACTCTACTATCTGACTATCTAGGTGCTGTTATGAACATAAATGTCATCTTTATTCTGGTGTACATATTCGTATAATGAAGGAAATGTACATATGCAAAGATAGACCTTTGTAAACACTTAAGTCTTGTGCTGCTGGTGCAATCTTTATGTTTATACAGTCAAAACTTTAAAAGTGGTCATTTTCTCATGTACCATGACGCAGAATTTGCAAAAATAAACATTATGTTAGATACTTTATTATGTTGTTTTTTTTTAACATTTATTTATTCAGTTTTGATGATTTCACTCCTCAATGCAATATGATTCCTTCCTCATCAATATATCATGTGTATTATATGTGATATCTGTTGCTTAGATGAATGTATGCTTCAGCACTGAACACACCAAAAACAAATTCCTTTTACAAAGGTGGTTCTGATTCAAAGCCTTTAATCTAACAGGAAACCTTTCTGAATTTATTGTGAGGGTTAAACAAATTCATATTAATGCAGAGGATAGATTAGATGGCTTTTGGCATAGCCTGAGTAATGTATACCATAACTGCAAACCTGTCACTTACCAAAATATTCATTACTTTATTTCTTGGACCTCCATAATGCTTGCCACACCTGATAGTGGCAACTGGTAGGAAAATCAACAGTTGCTGCTTGCCACAATCAGCAGGGGTGGGATCAGTTCTAAACTGAGTTCAGAATTAATAGTTAATTCAGTTTTAATTCTTGGAATATGAATTGAGATGGAAATGACACAACCCTTGAAATGCAGACCTGGAAATAAATTTGAAATACAGGAATGATATTTCAATTCAGTGAAAAATCCAGGAAACTACTCAAACCAAAGAGATGCTGTTCACACATAAGAGGTCCAAACAAAAGAGGTATAATTCAAATATATAAATCATTCTTAACTCCTAAATTCATTTCATTTACCATTACAGAAGATACTTTGTTGTGGAACTTCAAATTCTAATCATTACATAATTTGTACTTAAACTTTGATTTCCGGAAACTGTATTCAAATACATTTGAACAACAGTTTTCCTATTTTCCACTTAAATGCTAAAATTAATGTTCACATCTTAGTACCTGTTCACTCACCATGAAATTCTTTGCAATGGAAGTCCAATTTAATTCCATTTCTATTTCTCAATGGCCCTTCCAAGTCCAATTCAAATTCCATTTGTTCAGTTGGATTGGAACTAACTAATTCGTTCATGCACTGATCCCAGCTATGACAGTCAAACCTGGACACAGCCACAATGTCAATGTGACTTATGTGGGAATTATCTTATCACAATCAAATATGTTTCTGAGCCAGGGACAACAAGATACGACCTGTGCCCAAACAATATATTTTTTTAAATCTCTGTTTAATCAGAGTATGGCTATTGGGCAGGCTTGTCTTATCAGTGTTACCTTTGAACCTGAAAATAAATACATAACATTATCAGAGAAAAGGTGGGGACATTACTGCTCCCCCCCAGTGCTTTGGTCAATGTTCCTGGTTTCAAACACACAGGAATTTATTTCCCAATATAGATGTGTAACCTGAGTCCCTGCCACCACACACACTATATGGTATAACACAACAATAACTGAGCTGAAAAAATAGGTGGTAAAGGCAGAGCACATCATTGCCATCCACTGGGTTGGATGTCCCTGAAAATGCGTGGTCCTCCCCTCTCCATTTCTGCCAGGCCATGATGGGGCGAAAACGGGTTTAAAAAAGAGAGAAACAAAAATCATTTCAAATAACAAAATGCTTATTTACATGTCCTGACATGAACAAAATAACTGGCAAAGACTAAAAAAAAAACTATGAAATGTCAAATGCCACTGATGAGAGTTGTATGAAACTGGATCTTGGCAGCAGGTGATTACATATTTATTTCTATCATATTCACTCACATCAGATGCGTAACACAATTGCTTTATGTTTATAGCATTAGCTTTGTGAAGTAAGTACTCAGCTCCAAATGAGTATTTGATGTTTTGATGTAAACAATGTCACATTTCTTCTACAGTTTACAGTTTATTTCTTCTCTAATCTGCCACAGGTGCCTACTGGATGGGACATTTTTCCTCTTGTGTTTTAATCATACAATATGACCATAACACCCAACGAGTCATAACTCTATTAGAATTATGGAAATCATGCCATATACACTGAAAAAAAAATTAAGCAATATTTTTTCCATGCTATTATTTCAGTTTTACGTTGTTTATTAGCCTAATTGCGTTAAAGTATCATTTATATTTGCAGACTATATTTGGTCCGGGGTCAAAGAAGGACAAAAAAGGATATGCTATTACACTGCTTAACAACTGCTTTGCATTCCCTTACACAGAATTCTCTTCTTAACCAAGGAAAGGGAGAACTGAAGAACAGATGGTAATGTAGTGAACAACATATAGTGTAAATAGTCCCAGTATCTGTAACTTGCCAGAGCTCTTGACCACTCTCTACCCCGTATGCCAACCTGCCTCCCCTCAACAACCTGGATACAAGGGTACAGTCCGGTCACACGATCCATGTCTCGCAACATGCAAAATCTTAATCTAATCTTATCCTATTAGTGTTGCTTTATCTTATCAAAGGATCCCTCATCTCCTGCCCTCTGAAATCATCAGACAGTGTATTCAGACTGTAAATCACAATTCCCAAGGACATAAACTGGAGTGAGCACATCTTCATCATAATTTCAAAAGCCAATTCAAAACTTCATGCCCATTGAATCACGCGCATGTTAAAATAGCAGATGAAAGTTATCGATCATGGCTGCAGATCCTTTAGCTCTTTTCAGTTAAAATCAGATGTTAAAAGCTCAGTTAGGATGACAAGTGGACACCTATCTTGTCCAGGAGAGTGTTGTCTCACTTCTAATAGAATGTAATTCATGTAAACCATTTTTAGTTCTTATTTTAGAGCTGTCACTGCCCTTTTTCACTTTTAGTGGTTATTTATATCACTTATTTATAGTGGTAATTATTGTCTGGGTTAGCTAGCCTGCTGAAATCAAAAGGGCACAAGACACTCTTGAGCAGCACATGCATCTCCCATGTGCGCTGTCAAAACAGCAAATGCAGCAACTTGCGATTTCAAAGCATGGATGCCACTCCCCTGTCTTTCCATGTCTTCTGTAGGAGCAGCGTGTATTTTTTTTTTAAAGAGTTGTATTCACATGGAGGAAGGAGAAGAAGCAATCTGTCTCTAGTGATGTCATCTCTGAGAGGGTCACTATGTTGTAATCACAGGAAGGCTGTCAGATGCAAATGAAGCACTCATAATATTGAATACAGTGACCTGGATATTTTGGAAACCTCCACCACTGGACATTTTAGGGTTTGGGATCATCTTCATTTAGGGTAGGGTTAGGGGTGGTTTTAGGTCCTCCCCCAGCATGCAGTCTAGAACTGATTATCACCAAACTAAACTCACCTCATGGCCCTAAACTCACACTTAACTCATTCATAACACTTAATCGCCCCTAGATGGCGCAAAAGCCCATCATTCAGTTTAAATTGCATTATTACACTGTTGATCAGACAGCAGCATTTAGGACTATATTCTCATATGAAGATAAGTCCACTAGTCTAAAGAAACTTTCCTAATCTCATATTTCAAATTAATGACTTTGGGGGATTTTTGAACTCCTGCTATAATTAGCCTGCAGAAATTCGCAGAGGTAGAGGAAGGAATCAGTACTGAAGGAAGGTACCATAAACAACTCAGCCAGCTGATGATAATATGTATTTGTGTTTACTCAAAACATCCAACAGTCTCTCCACTTTTTGTTTATCATTTTTCATGATAAACAAAAAGCTCTTTGCTAGATCATTATAAAGAATATAGTTCGGCGAGTGAGCTGAACAATTGAATATTGTTTTACCAAAACATCTGTGACGAGGGAGCAAATATATATATATATATATATATATATATTTTTTTTTTTTACTTCCCTCCCTATTACTTTGAATTGTCTTCGTGAAAACAAGAATCAGCTGTGTATATTTATTTTGTGGGGAGGACATCCATTACTTTAAAGTGGCTCCAAAAACAGTAAAGACCCACAGTTGTACATCTGTACTCTAATAACATTGATGGTGTGTGGTATTGAAAGTGATCCGAGGATGGATCTGTGTTAGGACGGAGATGACCAAAGTTTCAGTAACATATATATATATATATATATATATATGAGATGCAGTTGCCAATCTCTACACAGGCCAGCGGCCAAAGACTCACATGTTGTTTCATTTTTGTTTCAAAATGTGTAAACCATTCAATCAAGGTGGAATCACATATGTGTTACCTCCACCAGACAGCAGGGCTTTACTAAGCATAAGGGTCTGCACCTAAATAGCAGAATAGTGTTGGATTATCTTCATAGTTCTGCATTATCTTCTTAGTTCTTCTTTAAATGGTTCAGAAAGTTGGTGTGGTTATAGACCCACTGACTGGAATTACAGACTGTGGAGAGAAGCTTGAAGTTTCAGTTAATTCAACTCTCTGCTGATGCAAATCTTTACTAACCAATCTGTTTAATGGAATCTACCTGCCTGTGTGTATGCAACTGTGGGATGGTCTCTGGTCAGCGTTCAGCGGAGTGGATGTTGACCGAAAGCCAACCCCATGCAAAAAGCAAGGTTATGGTCACTGACAGATGAAACCAGAGGGTGTATGAGGCTGAGAAACACCCAAGATTCAAACATACCAGATCTTGTAATTCTAAGCATCTTTAAATCCAGCTATCATAGTCAATGGAATGTATAAAAACCCAATCTAGGAAGCTGTTTCAAGGTACAAACATGGTGTTGAAGTATTACTGAACCTTGTATTTGAGCTACATGCATTACACTTCAAAGCCATTTTCCATAAAACAGTTCAAACGCCCAAACAGTTGATAATCATCACTATAATAGTTTTAATATTACTGTTTGAAAGACAAGGAAAACAATACACATACACAACACGCATATGGTCATAGAGGACAGTAAACCTCTGGCATAACATGAACTGGGTTCCTGTTGTAACTTTGGGGTGTTATTTGTCGTATGAAGGCTGCTCCTTAAAGGTGTACATTTTCACAGCAGTCCCTGTTTGACAAGCCCTTGTTTTGTCCCATAGGTTTGTTGATCTGATAGAGGGGAAAACTGCTAAAGATTAAACACTCCTAGTTAGAGACTCAGCCAACATATCAACAACAGGAACTTCTATATAAAAGAAACTGTGATTATCAAAACAATACATACAATGTATAAAATGAGAAGCACTTAATAAAATATATTTTGAATCACTATTTGACTCCAACAATAATTTGCAGTCCTTATCATATACCCTCAAAATGCCCTCTATTTGTTTAATGAGCAGACATTCATCGTTTTGTAACTCATTCTTTAAACCCAGAATCATGTCAATTGGGCGAAAATGTGAGCATCATTTGATAGTAGTCCTAGATGAGGTGGAAAGAGGAGATTCTGGACAGTGTGAGATAATCCACTTTTAAAACCACTAAGATAAACTGAACTTTGAAAACTTTGTTGGGTGTAAGCTTTTTCATTTTTTGTGTTAAGTAACTGTGCCACATGGTAGACTAACAATAGGCAGTACATTAAATGTGTTCCCTCACCCCATATATCAACTATTTTAGCTCCCAAGCTTTCCGTGATCCCCACCATGTATGTCCATCATTCACTCTTCCCTTTTTTTCCTACCACTCTCCAGCGTTCTTGTGTAAGTGGGTTGAGTGGAAGGCAGTGAGGCAGCATGAGGTTGGGCAAAGGTCTGCATGACATCATAGAAATACACAATTCCAAAGTTCTAGAATCCATTTGTCCCTTTATGATGTCATTGTCTGACTAAAAGTTCTTAAGAGCTTTGAAAGTCACAGTGAGAGGAGGCAGTCCACAACATAAAAGCATATAAGGAGTGTGCAGGAAGTAGAAAGTTGAGTGTAGGTAATGATACAGCCAGACAGGTTACTCCTGTTTGCATCTCTTTCTCAAAATTTACCTGTTTCTCTATTGCTCTGCTTTCAGGAGAGAGTCCTCAAAGAGTTTGTAAGGTAATTGCTCATTCTGTCGAGTGAGTCGTCAAGAGCAGATACGTTGTTGACCTCACTTCCAGTTTCACACTGGAATTCTCATCGGTTGTTGAGACGGACCACAAGCTGCAGTGGAGTGAGATGTCAACAAGACAAAGAGAACAAACAAACAGATGTACAGTCCAGCTCCTTCTGCTCATAACCAAAGTTCATTTTGTTTGTTCCCACATCCAAAAGATCTCATTAAATTACAACCCATTTGATATAATATACTTAAATTTCTTTTCTATTTATTATTATTATTATTTTTTTTATAATTATCGTAATCTCATTTCAGGTTTTCTATTTCTGTCCTTCTCGTCATTTCCCCTCCTCAGACTGGCCGAGCACTCTCCCCCCTCTCGCTCTCGCGTTGGGTGCTACTTGCAGACAAACTGGTCTACGAGGGAGGTGCAGCGCTTGCACTTGACGTAGCAGCACCAGTGGAACTTGCAGTGGCAGCGCTCGTGCTTGTAGGTCTTAAACTGGTCGTAGCCACGGCCGCAGCACATGAGCTCGCATCCATCCATTCCCTCCGAGGTCTTGTTGCAGAGCCGGCCCTGCGTGCCCAGGGATCCTGTGGTCTCATTGCGTAGACAATAATCTGGACTGGGGTCGATGTAGACCAGGTCCTCTGGGGTAGGGGGATTGAAGCGGTTGTTGACTTGTTCCAGTTTGCCCCTGCGGCCGATGCGCATTGCGGCGGCGCTGTCGTACTTCTCCTTCAGAAACTCGCCAACACGGCGGAAATCAGCCAGCTGCAGCCAACATGTCTTCAGACTGCATGATCCTGACACGCCGTGACATTTGCATGCCACGTTAGCCAGATTGTACACCGCCTGACAGGTGCACAAAGAGAGAGAGAGAGAGAGAGAAATGAGTTTATGCAGACCTCGTTACCTCAGTTTTTTATTTTACACAAGTGTCCCTGATGAGCAACCCTCATGTCCAGTTACTCTAGTAAGCACTAAACAGGGGGAAATTAAAGTCATGATGAAAAGAAAACACACAAAAAGGAAAAAATACTCAAAGTTAGAGAGGAATGGTAGAAAATACATGCATAAGCACTTAAATAAATCTATTCATTCATAAAGCTTTGGGTTGTGTACATCAGTACACATCTGATGACATCAGTGGTTTTAATACAAGTCAGCCCTCTAGTGGCATAACTGTTGTACTGCCAACGTTGGAGTGTCTACAGACCTGATGGCACCTTTTAGTTTACAGTCTCTTGACAAACAGAACAAGGCAGTGAGAGCACTTAGAAAACAATGGGATGAATAGCCATTCAATGACAGAATACACAGGGAGCCCCTATGTCGACACAGAGTAGACTTCCTGCTGATTAAATTCACTCTAACCACAGCTGAATCAATACCACCCAGCACAACTTAATGAGACAGTGAGCTAATAGTTTATTTTTAAATACTTGATTTGTGGTTTTGAAATGTCTTTCTTTTTAAGCAGATAACACAATCAATCATAAGCACTTGCACATCGACACACAATGCAGACACAGACACAAAGACACACAGACACAGACACAAAGACACAGACAGAGACGGACAGACAGACAGACACACACACAAACACACACACACACAGACACACACACACAAACACACACACACACTTTTGACACTAGCCATGGAGAGTGAGCTTTTCTCTGTGTCTGTCCTTTATCATGTCCTCTTTGGAGCAGAGTGGATATCTGTTTTTCTGTCACGGTTAGTTTTTCATTAGCTTTGGTTCAGCATAGTGTTTCATTCTATATCATACTCACTTTCTCTCTCCTCCCTTTCTTTATCTCTTTTTGTGTACTCTGCTTTTTCCCCCTCTCCTCTTCTTGCTATTTTGTTCTCTGTCTGTTCACACTGTTGTAACTCCTCCTATTGACACTGTTTTTGAGATCATCTAAGAAGCACACCCTCCCCACAACCCCCTTCTCACACCTACAGCCAGTAGAGCAAAGAGAGAGAGAGTCAGAGTACTAACATCAACAATCTATGGGAAAGTACTGACACTTTTTAACACATTTTCTATCACCTGTCTCACCTATGTACCTGCCTACAGAGCAGCACTGTACCAACTGAACAATATTGAACAGACACACAGAATTTCAGCATTAACCTAACACATAAACATGTGTGGATGCACAAACACACGTGCGTCTTGAGGTCCAACTCTCAGCACCACTTAGTCAAAGTTAGGACTCGCTGACCATTCTGGACCTTTTGAAAATTTAGAAACTTATTTTAAAAAGGCCCCCGCCCCTCCCCCAAGATAAAATGGTTCTAAAGATGACCAACAACAAGTCTAACAATGAAGCTACTGTCAGAGTGATGTGTCTTCCCTCGGGAGCAAAACAAGCTTATGCTACAGAGAAATGTCTCTAACACATACCATCACAGACCAACAAAAGGCTCAGTAACTGATACCCTGGCCAAAGAATGCCACTTATTTTCTTAACCTCCAGTCCTATGGAGCTACCTGTCCTTACTGTGAATGATGAGCTAATCACAAAGTAGGCAAACGGGGACTCCCTCTATTCTCTAGTTCATCTCTCTCTTTTGCTTCTTTGTCTCTGTCCCTCGCTCTACATCATCCTCTTTTTTTCTCTGTATTCTCTCTCTCTCTCTCTCTCTCTCTCTCTCTCTCTCTCAGAGACAGGTTCACAGGTCTGGGATGAGGTCACAGTCTCAGGGATCAGGACAATGCAGCAGGGCTCAGACACAGTCAAGGTAAACAAACCCCCCTTAAGGTGTACAGATAAGGCAGGGAGGAGAGGAAGAATAAGCAGCTAAAACATACATAACTCACTGAAAACTTTACATCAAAACCAAGACAGATCCAGACCACAGGAAAATGTAAACCTGTAAAACAATTTGGTGGTATTTAATGAAACCTGACACTGTTCATTAATGAGAGGCATTGGTTAGATTAAGGATACTGTAAAATAAACCGTTGATTTAATCTGAAGACTTTCTGTTTATAGACTTTCTCAGGGATATCTAGCAACTGTTAAAAATGAACTTATAAAAATCCTAAATAAAACTGTTTGTTACCCAAACTTTTTATATTACTTCTGTTTTGGAATTTTGAGTGTACCTCCTCTTTCAGTATAGGCAATTTAAGGTCCTCAAGTTTATAGAAGTGTCTGTAACAGTAAGGCATTTTTTTGTGTCTGCTGTTCTAATATCCATTTAGTCGTTCCTCACTTCATCAGTGCTAATGACAGGGGCTCAGTCCTATTTCAAACTAAATGCTGTCATTTTCAGCAAAGGAACATTCTACATTCTTCTATTGTGTGTGTGTGTGTGTGTGTGTGAGAGTGTGTGCGCGCACGCGTGCGTGTGTGTGTGTGTGTGTGTGTGTGCATTTGTCTGTGTTATGGAGTGAGTGTCAGTCCGCTCTACTCTGGATGATTTGTGTGGCTGAGACACTGGGCTCACTCATCTGAGAAGCCTCTCCTCTCTCTGTACGTGGTGGGGGCTGGAATACCCAGCTATTGTGACCCACACAACCGGAACCACACACCATTCCTCACTCTAAGCCCCCTGCCTCCCGGCACCGGGCCCAGACGCCACACATCTAGCACCTTGCTACGCTTCTGTCTCCTCCACAATGCCCTGCTAGCCCTCAGCTCCTCCATGCAAGACAAATCTCTGGCAAACAAACCTTGCAGAAAGCCAGCAAGCGGGGCGGTCGCCCTAAGCAACAATCACATGAAACGGAGCCGCAACACGCCTATCTCTAAAGCCTGGTTTCCACCAAGTGTGAGCAACCACCAAGAAAGAAAGAAAGAAAGAAAGAAAGAAGCGAAAAGAAAGAAAGAAATAAAGAAAGAAAGAAAGAAAGAAAGAAAGAAAGAAAGAAAGAAAGAAAGAAGCGAAAAGAAAGAAAGAAAGAAAGAAAGAAGCGAAAAGAAAGAAAGAAAGAAAGAAAGAAAGAAAGAAAGAAAGAAAGAAAGAAAGAAAGAAAGAAAGAAGGAAAGAATAAAGCCTCAACAGGTTGTCAGGGAGAAAAGCCCCTGCCACTCAACATGGTTAACAGAGGGAAATTTCTAGTTTAGAGAAGCTCTGTGAGGGCATCTGCAGTCGCTTCAAGCTCATTGGCTCCATACAGACCAGAGATGTAATCTCCTACTCACTTAAACCATCCACCCAGAAGCCTCTGTTCCAGGCCTTGACCTCTTAACCCCAAAGACCTCCAAGAGGAGATGCAGATCCCTCCAGCATCCATTACCTTAAAGTGAGGGGCATTCTGCTCTGTAAATAACCCTAAATAAGCTCAGCTAGCCAAAGACAAACACACACACATACACACACACACAGACACACACACACACAGACACACACAAACACAAACACAAAAAACCCTTCTACTACACCCTGCATATACAGCGCCAGGCAAATTGACTTTTTATGGCGCTGTGTCACCACAAAAGCTCTCAGGGAAAGAGTAAAAGGCTGGTACTCTTCCAAGGTGTGGTTCCAGCAAGGAACCCTCACTCCTTTCTCGCTCTGTGTGTGTGTGTGTGTGTGTGTGTGTGTGTATAATCTGAGCTGAGACTCTGCACTATGTGTTTGGGAAGACTGCAGTTTGCAGCTCAGTACAGAGCACACAGTTGTTGAAAGAGATTCATCACTCTAAGACCTGGCAGACTGTTCAGCAAGGGATGTATCTCTGCCTCCACCTTTTACTGTGCTATATATATTACATATATTACATCATACTACACATTTAGTTTTGAAACATATTCATGTCTTTGAACAAAATTAAGGAAATTAAACAGAGAGAGAATGAGAAAGAGAGAGAATGAGAGAGAGAGAGAGAGAGAGAGAGAGAAAGAGAGAGTTTAGCCCTTCTTCACAGTCTTGTCACCTCTCATCTTAAGCCTTACAAGTCCAGAGCCTGGCCATGGCCCTGTAAAGGAATGTTCTTTGACCTCTTGACCCTAAAGACTCCAAGGGCATCAGCCTTACTGCTAGGACCATTTGGTCACTTCCAATAAATTAGCACTCCCCAAGGCCCCAGCTTGTAGGGTCTGTCTCTCTCTGTTTCCGTCTC
The DNA here is from genome assembly GCF_902362185.1 of Chanos chanos. Classification (NCBI taxonomy): domain Eukaryota; kingdom Metazoa; phylum Chordata; class Actinopteri; order Gonorynchiformes; family Chanidae; genus Chanos; species Chanos chanos. The sequence goes on from NC_044495.1 coordinate 15,616,997, forward strand.
TCTCTCTATTTCTCACACACACACACATACACACACACACATTCCAGTGATAGGGAATAGCATTTGTAGACGGAGGAGCAAAGAGACACCTAGACTGCTTGTGCTTTGGTCACAGTCCCCCATGTGCCCAAGAGTTTAACATTGGTTTGTTTGTTTAAGCAGAACTCTAGCCTCTAGTTTGAGCTTGTGCACAAACTGACCTTGCAATTAAATAAGCCACTAGACAGGATGGGAAGCTCAGTTTAGAGAGGATAAGGGTTGGTGCTGCAGCACCTGCACCATACAACAGTTGCACTTTCGTTTTTGGCTTTGGCTCCATCTACACAAAGACTGTGAAGGTTGAGACTGGTTTACCTTACTGTGCATTGTCAGCCAAAACACTGTTATGCAGTGGAGTTTATCAAAGAATTTGCCTTGAGAAATTTGATATTTTCTGAGGTATCAGTTTATCGGCTCGTGCACCACCACCTGAGAACTTTATTATGCTAAAATTATCCATAGGTTTCACACAGACGGTACAAACCTCAGCAGATTTAACATGAATGAAAATGCTCTAAAGGAAGAAATGACTGAATTTCTCACATAAGAGTGTGGGCGTGTATATGCGTGAATCTCCTCACCTGTCGTCCTGCCTCATTGTTCTGCAGGTTCATCAGTGTGCGCGCATGCTCCACCGATCCTCGCGGGTAGTTCTTCTCTCGTTCACGTGCATCCACAAACTCCCGGGCAAAACGGTAGCCGTAGTTAACGTTGTCCCCGCAGCCACCCCACAGCCAATCACGAGGGAGGTCACGGGGTCGCGCGGCCCGGCTACAACCACAGGTAGAGAGCTCACCCTCACGGCACGCTCGACTGACGGCGTTAACCACACCTGCCGCACTGATGGCATAAGTGAACGCCGTCTCTCTGCTGCCTATAGGGCAATACACAGACAATGCCTTCTGATACTGCTGGCTTAAATACGTCCTGATGTCAAATGGAGGAGAAGTACAGTTAATCTATGATTTAGCTTAAGAGCAATATATGTTGGTATACTGCAGCAACAGAAGAAAAGTAGGTAATGCACTTTGTGTCCTGCATAAAACCCAAACTTCAGAGGCATATGAGTTATTGGTCACACTTTGAAACTGACATCTGATTGCTATAATCTTTTTTTTTTTTTTTAAGAATTGGAGGGATGGAAGCAGGAAGGACAGAGAAGAGAGTAAAGCAGTCTGTAATTAAGAAATAAAAATGAAGTTTCATAAAGGATGTGTTAAGAAAAGTGGCTGAAAGTTTTTCATTTGCAGTAGACTTCATATGAGACATATGAAATATTGACATGACCCAGTGACACTGTCTGCTTGAAAAAGTGTGAGGTTTATGTCTATACATTTCAGCCCTTGCACTTTTCCAGCTGCAGTACATCTGTTACTTGACATTTCTCCAACCAATAAAGCATCTGGAATGCAGACTGCACATACCTCAATGGCAAATGAAGGACTGTTTGTACAGATATATTTATACACTTCCTGAGAGTATTTCCCATCACGCTATAATGTTAAAATATATGTTCTGATGTTTTTCCGAAATAGCACAGACGATTTGAAAATCCTTCATTTTATATTCTCTGTTAAAAGATTCATTTTAAATGGCCATTTTACCATCTTATTAAGACTCTTCAGCTTATCACTTGAATACAACAGACCAGACCCATCAAACGATACTGATGATACGTCATTTGCTTTTGTTCCCCTTTGCAAGACATGCAAGACTTCTAATATAAACTGTTCTTAGATTACCGTTACTAAAATAACAGCGGTTTAAAATTCCGTTTAAAAGATTTAAGATCTTGACAGTATTTTCTGTTTCTCACTCATTTTTTCTGATTCATTTGTTTCCTGGAGACAACAGTTCTAAAAATGTACAAGAGAAAATGTTTTGGAAATCTCATGCGTGTGCAATGAAGCATCAGCACGCCAAGTTGTCAAATTGGATTTCGTGACTCTCCGTTTTAAAGATATTGAATCATGAGAATCGAACAAGCTACGAAAGACTCTAATTATGCTGGGGAGTACAATAGGATTCGTACTGAAGCGTCTGGGTGATGTAGAGACGCTTTATTAGCCTTTGGTCCTGGACTTCAAATAGATTGCCGGATCTCCCGACTCAGTGTCATCCCATAATTGCATTTCAAAAGCAACGCTAGACAATAGCCCGACTAACACCTCAATATAAACCTTGCGATTAACTGCGAATAACTCCCGTGTTATTTGGAACAAGGAAGGAGGGGGTCGTTTAACTGGTGAGGGCGCAACAAGCCCCTTGCACCTTGTTTCATTGCTGAACGGAACTAACACTCAGTTGCTGTGAGCGAAACGGGTGCTTTTCACGGTCTATGTGCATAAAATGCATGAGGCGTCACACATACGAAATCATCTATTTTTCTGGACACAATACACTAACAGATTCAAAGCAACAAAACTCTTTTGAAAGTAGATACAATTTATTCACTTTCCATGTCCTCGGTCTGTGCTTTGACATGTTTAATCTATGCAGTTCGTCCATGACTTACCTATATGCATGACACGACCGAAAACTGAAGTATTGTCAACAGTGCTGCAGTTCCATCGCCGCTGTCTAAACTGATACTGGCATTCCTTAATACCAGTCTTTGCCCCCTCTCCGATGTATACCATATGGTCCTGGTAAAGCTGACAAAGTTTCCTCTGGCCCTGGGACAGACCCGTAAGTTGGCTGCACAGAGGTTGCGCACCGATGATGTACATCTCCGGTCTCTGAATGGGGTTCATAGCTAACGACCTGAAACATAAAGTAAGTTCACTACAAATATTGATCACACTCACGAAAGACAGTTAAAACTAGACAAGACCAATATGGAATCTGTATGGGTATCGTCAGTCGATTAAGTTTTACCCACCCAGAATCCCTTGATAAGTTTTAAAGTTTGTGCAAACTTTATTTGCACATATATTGCAAATAACTGTCCACTGCATTTAACGAGGATAGATAGATGGATAGATAGATAGATAGATAGATAGATAGATAGATAGATAGATAGATAGATAGATAGATAGAAACAGACAAGTAAAAAAAACAGGTAAATACACCAGACAACATTTTAACTTAAAGGTCAGAGGTAAGAAATTACGTAAAATGTGAATGCACTCCCCAGATATGATTGATAAAGAATCCTAAAACTTATGCGACCAAATAACAATTAAAGTTAAAGTTAACTTTTGGTACAATCACCGGACAAGGTCAAGAGAAGCTTTCCTCTGAGCCTGTCGGCATATTTACAAACAAACTGACCATTTGTGTCGCAGAGTAAATATTGTGATAAAGCCTCCACATTTGTTCTCAGCAAGCCCGTTTTGCTAGACAGTGCGCACTGGATTTTATTTACAACAAAAAATAGCCAAACTTCTCAGTACAGTTTTATTTTTAAGAGTAGTCTACTGGCCAGCGTCGACAAACTTCTGGTTTAAATAGTAGCAGTTACGTTGACTTTCATCTTACCACCACGAGTTTGCATCCACCAGCATTTGCGGGTTGAGGGCGATGAGGGTGACCACCAACAGGAGATGTATCCCGGCATAGGTGCTTTGTCTTTGGATCATTTTTGTATCCATAACCCCTCGTATAAGAAACTGACACGTCAAGGCAGTCCTCTGGAGAAACATAAAATATAATCCCTCAGGATGAGTTTCTTAGAGTCGGAAGACAGGAGGAAAAGAATTAGAATCCGTGCGAACCAGGTGACCAGAGCATTGTCCGTATTAGTGTGTTCACTGTTTTGCCTCCGCTCTATTGTGGTAACCAGTCCAAGCACCAATCGTGCATTAAAAGTGTACGTCAGACGGTTTAAGGAATCAGCCCTAACATTTGTCGAAAACTCACAGAGCGTAGACAGTATTGCCCAACTGAACAGCAGTTTGATAAGAGTTAATGGAGGTAATATGTGGGATCACCTAAGATTAAAAAAGATAAGCGCTATAATAAACTAATTGGTCCATGTGGTCGCTATTGTACTGTTCAGTATGTCAGTTTACACTTCACTACCTCACTGACCCTATCGCTCTCTCTTTCTTTACTCAACTCTTCCTCCCTCTCTCTACTTTTACGAAGACACAATAGTCAGAGGGAGGGGCCGCAGCGTGGACTAAGAGCCGTCTTTCTCATTTGAGCGGCAGGCAGAGACCACCGAAGTGTGTAGGAAAACACACGATGACACCAAATGGGAAGCGTCAGTGATCTGTTTTAAACAGGGATGCTTATTAGGGGGTGGGCAATGAGGTAAAAGCATAGGCTACTCGCCCTTACCGAGTGCAAAGGTTGTCTTTACACTTAGTGTGCATGAATTAATAAACTAAAATCGAAAAATCCCTTCAGTGGAAAAGCAACTTCAAAACTAAAGCAACAGCCCATTGATACTCTCGGGGGAGACATGGACTCAGCAGTGTCTAGCCCAGTTTTTGGATTCTGTGAAGACATGAAAGTGTGTGTGTGTGTGTGTGAGAGAGAGAGAGAGAGAGAGCATAAAGGAGTTAATGATGTGGATAATTTCTGTATTTCATCAAAGTTCATGTGCGCACAATTCTCCTTTCACCTCGATGTGATTATTTGAAGAGTGAAAAAGAAAGAACACGAATACTTAGTGCACACCATAAATCCTCCTTTCTTTGATGAAATAAAGAGGTCTACACAACCAGTCCCTGGCAGTTCAGCTCCCGCATTCATACCATTTTCTGTAGGGATAATAACGTCGCTGGAACGCCATTTCATGGTGTGCGTAGCAATTAAAAAGTGGAATCGAACAGCTTTACTGTTGTTATTGTCCGACATTTGGTCATATCAGTAATGGCAGCAGGTTAATATCCATAGCACAACTGTGAGCCTTATGTGAGTTTAGTTTGAATTTCAACAGCATGTCCTTGTATTATAACAATTAAATCATAAAGTCAGCCTGTGGAAGCTAAATGGTCTTTAACACCTGTAATATAAACGTGTAGCCTACTCAAGGCAAGCAAAGCTTCGGTCAATAATTTGTAGCTATGAGAACAAAAAGATAGATTTTTTTCACAAATTAAAGCAAGGTTACGTGCAAAGGTGTAACATAAGATGCAAATATTTCCCCTCAGAAAACACACCCCTTTTGAGAGCCGTCCGAGGGGCCCGTCGGAACTGGTGTGAGAGACGCCACTCGATTTCCGAGTAGTCTGTGCATGATAAAGCGGCCTCTTCAGAGCCTTTCATCTCCGCTCATCCACACGCCCTACCATCACCTTTTCGCATAGCCGTCGCCGCCTTCTCTCCAGACCTAAATGATCTCCAGTATAGACATCCCCTCCCCCAAGTGCTTTGACTGCTGCTAGTATACTTGATATTAATACATTTATCAAAAAAGTTTTCTCTGTTGGCCCTCACACGTGTACGTCTCCTGTGTAAAACACAGCAACATAAATAGAAAGGATCGATTGTAAAATTGGATTACAGGATCTAGGTAACTATATCAAAGTAGTTTGACAACACTTACTACTGCATTTACTGTAGTATAGACGTAATATTGACTATTTAGTAAAAAAAGAATACTATTAATTTCATTTGAGAACTCACAAATTAACATTAGTCAGTGCTGATATTAAAATATCACGCTGTTTAATAATGTAACTCTTCACGCTTTGAGGCGTTTGTCGCCTCCTGGTGGTTAAATTCGGGTCAATACAAGAAGATATCGCGCATGTGGGGGAGGGGGAGGGACAAACAAAAAAACCCCCCAAAACTTATACCATCTTTGCAGTGACTTAAATTTGCTGACTCTTGCATAAATAACCTGTGAAAAAAGTAACCATCACCTCATGTAAATGACCCTTTACAATAACAGAACTGCTTAAAAAACAGAGCAGTGTGAAAAACAATATTTCTTATTACCAGTCGTTAAATTTTAATTATTTCTTGTTGACCAACTTCGTATCCTGTTGTACCAGCTACGAAAGTACATGTTCTCTATTAAAAAACAACTTCCTTACCTAAATTATGTTACATAAGTCCACGAACGCATTATGTCAGCATCGAGTTCCATCTCAGCAACCCATTGTATGTCAAATATACCAGAAGGGGGCGCATTACAGCTAATAATGCACTTAGACCTTCCAGTGCAGAAAGCATATTTTCTCTGGAGGGATATGCAATAGCAATGCAAGAGCGTGCAATATCTGAGTAACACGGGATTTAAAAGTTGCCCTTGACTGATGATCAACAATTACATGTAACAAGTATCTATTCTCTGTTCAGCCTTTCCATTGGGAAATCTCAGTAATCCAAGAAACCAAAAGCCATTCAAATAACCAGCAATCATAGATCTGTGAACATATATATCCATAATTTACCTTCAGTTGAGGCAAATAAAAATGGTCAGTTTGGCACAGAGTCCTTTGAGAGACTGGTCCTGTGACAATGGCATTTTATGGAAGAGTAATGTTGTCTGTGTATTGCCTCTCATAAGATATAGTCAACCCTGATTCCCACATCTCTCATAGCTCTACTGCTATTGGTGAGAACTACTGAAAAGCTGGGCTATGTTGTTCTGCTAAAACTCAGACTCAAACTCAAACTCACAATCAGGGACAGTAACAAATACTGTGTCGGAATGTGTATGTACATGTATCTCTTTCTCTCTCTCTCTCTCTCTCCCTCTATATATATATAGAGTGTGTGTGTGTCTTTGTGTGTCAGTATGATGTTAAAAGGCCAAAAGGACAATGAGACATTTCTTTTCCACTATATCCAATACTCTGCCCACTTTACATCAGTAGTTTGGTGAAAAGGTGAGAGAGGTGAATTGTAAAAACAAATGAAATCCATGTCTTTGTGTGCCCAATGTTCACAAGGCTTAAAACAGTGGAGGTCCACGTGATTGGTTGTTACTGCAGTTCTAGAATCCACCATGATGGGAATTCAACAATCCAGCTGCAGGTTGAAGAGGTGCTGGAGAAAGACATAACTTACATCACTGAACTAAACATGGGATGTGACAAGCACATCAGTGTATTGGTTTGGCGTACTGCTGTGGTTCACCTGACTGCAGTGATATGTGTAATTTAAAGCCAATTTTATCCGGTTGAATAGAGACAAGGGATTCAAAAGAATATGAAAAATAAAAATGAAAACAACAGAAAAGAATGAAGGAATTAAAATGAGGATGGTAGGTATGACAGTGAAATAAACTACAGGAATTTTTTCATCAAGCCCCTGCTCCTGCCCTCACAGAGAGAGAGAGAGAGAGATGCACGCCACAGTAGTAAAGCAGAGCTGACTCCCCTGAGCAGAGAACCCAGCACGCATCAAACAATTTAATGAAGACAATCTGCAACAGTGCTCTTGGAGTATCTTTCTTTCTTTCTTTCTTTCTTTCTTTCTTTCTTTCTTTGTCTCAGACACAAGAGCCAAAAAAAGGGGGAAAAAACGTCACAGAGCAACAAACAAACAGATGTGCGAAGACTTTCAGTTGGCTGTGAACTCACAGCACTCATAACCGCATTGTTCACAAGCCTTTAAAAACACACACCCAGACGCATGCACTCACACACGCACACACACAGACATGCGCACACACGCACGCACGCACACACGCACACACGCACACACGCACACGCACACACGCACACACGCGCGCGCACACACACACACACACACACAAACCATGCTATTTTATATGGTGATGGAAAGAAGGTTGTGTGGGAGCTGTTCGGATGAGTTCTGGGTGGGTATCTGTGTGTGTGTGTGTGTGTGTGTGTGTGTGTCTGTGTGTGCGCCTTTAGCATCGCCAGCTGTGAGTCCCAGAGCACTTTGCAGAGATGAATGGGCAGTGTAGGGTGGTGAGGTGAACTGCCAGCTGTATATTATTATTACTGTCCCACACCACAGACACATTAAACACACACACACACACACACACACACATTGGCCCCATACATGCACATTTAATTTTCCCTCCTCCATCTCCTCCTCATCACCTCAATTATTTTCCTCCCGCCATCATGTTTCTGTCTGGGACACACACATTTTCCTTATGATCTCTCTGTATGATCTTAAAATGCCGGTATTTTTTTCCTCCCTCTTTCTGTCTCTGCTTTTTTTTTTTAATTCTCAGTCTTCCTTCTCTTCCTTTCCACTTCCTTTCCTTTCCTGTCTCACCTCTTTTTTCTCAGCATTGTCTTCCTTCCCCTCACTCCCTCTGTTTCTTTCTCTTCCTCTGCCAGTTCTAGCTTCATCTCTTCTCTATGCTCCTCTATACACCTTTCTAGAAAGCCCCGCAACTCTCCTTATGTCAGTCTGGCCCTGTTTACACCTTGCATTAGATCTGATTTAGGTGATCCGATCGCAAGCGGAAAGCTCTAAAGTACGTCCGTTTACACCTGGCTGTAGTATCCGATTCCACATGTGTCTCGAGTGACCACTTGCGATTGGATCTCACCTCCCCGCTCTATATGCAAATAAACACGTACATCATTTTTGTTTGCAAAGACCAAATGCGTTGTTGTTTCTGACAGGTTTCGTCTGAAAAATGTAACGGCATGAAATCTGGAACATTTATAGAAACTCTCCTTATGTCAGTCTGTCTTTTGTCTTTTGCTGTGTTGATCTTCTTGCTCTTTGCTCTTCTTTTCTTCTCTCTCTGTCCACGCCGCTCCACCTAACACTTTCGTCCGGTCCCTCTCTAACTCATCCTCTCTCTCTCTCTTTTCCTCTCTCGCTCTCTTTTTCACTTCTCTCTCAGGCTGTCAGTGGATGACTCATGCAAGCAGCACAAGCTGTGAAGCAGTGAACCGATGGCAGCTCTTCTCTTACTCTCTCACTTTCCCTCTCTGTCTCTCTCTTTCCTTCTCTCTCTTTCTCTCTCCCTCTCTTGGCCCATATGGCTTTCTCAGTGACTGCACAGGAAACCAGTCATGGGCCAAACTGGCCTCACATCAGTCAGTCTCTGCTCTCTCTGACGCACCCAGTGCTGCCTCTCTCTTTTTCCCTCCCTGTCTCTAAGTCAATTTGTCCTCAGTCAGATCTCTGATAGGTCTGTGTGTAATGCAGGGGAGCAGCAGGGAGCCAGCCATAAAAGTGTTGGGCTGGTTAGAGCTGCTTTATTCTCTAATAAATACATGAGCCTGGTGAGCGATGGAGTGCTAGAGTGGCAGAGTGCAGTTAGAGCAGGCTGTTGGAGCAGACTCTGACGCACAGTTTGGATACACGCTGTGAGTCACTACTGCTCAAACTTTATTGCATTTGGTTACACAGCACATGGACTGTTTAAGAAGCTCTCCCTAAGAATATAGATGGTAAATGGACAAGCAGACATTCAGACAGACAGACAGACAGACGGCCAGACAGATAGACAGACAGACAGAGAGACAGATAGATAGATAGATAGATAGATAGATAGATAGATAGATAGATAGATAGATAGATAGATAGATAGATAGATAGATAGATAGATAGACAGATAGATAGATAGATAGAAACTTGGGGGAGTTCTGTGGTGCTTTAAAGTGTTTATTAGTTGGAGATACGGCTGCTGGTAGAATGCAACCTTTAGCCTGCGTCCTCTCTCTCTTTCTCTATTCTGCCTCATGCTCTGTCTACCCCCCCTTCTCTCTCTCTCTCTCTCTCTCTCTCTCTCCCTTTCTGTCAGTCTGGGCACAGAGCCGGCTCAGCTTTGGCACACTGACAGCCCACTGGCTGCCCATTAGACCCTGTGTCACCCCCATTGCCACTTCCCTCCTCCTTCTCCTCTCTTCCTTTTCCCCTGCCACACTCTCTCCGCTCTGGGACCACAGCCTGAATGTGAGTGCCAGAGAGATTGCAGGTGTGTGGGTGCAGGGCAACAGACAAGAGTTTATCACACTTCAAAGAGCTGAGGATATTCTGTGTGTGTGTATATGTCTACGTGTGTGTGTGTGTGTGTGTGTGTGTGTGTGTGTGTGTGTGTGTGTGTGTGTGAGGGGGGGGGGTAGCAATGGGCAAAACAGGGGAGATAGAAGAGAGAAAGAAAAAGATGAATCCTCTTATATGATCACACATACAAACTTGTTCCCTGGGATCTCGCTCACAGCGTGTGTGTGGTCTGGCTCGAGTGCCTAAGTATCAGCTGGTTCTGTCTGATAAAAAGTCCCTACATCCCATCACTCTCTCTTTGGATTCGTTAACCTGTACTGGGTCAGGTTAACGAATCCAAAGAATCACACAAACACATAAACACACACACACACACACACACATGCACGCACACACACACAAAGAATGGGTGGGAGAAGAGAGAGAGAGAGAGAGAGAGAGAGACTAGGAAGACTCAATAGATTCAAAAGATTCAACAAAAGCACACATCTCTCTCACCAATTCTTTTCATACATGTTTGCATATTCTGCTATTTAGGTTTGGGACATATTTTCTCCCTTGAACAATATCTTTGCTTGTAATGTTTAATTCAAATGCAAGCGATGTATTTCCACAAGAATGTATCAATTATTCAACTTTTCATCATTGTTCTGATGAAGGCACACAGCTGTGCACTGCTCTGTCAGCAACCAACAGTCTCTGAGTCCCTGCACAAACACACATGTATGCACAAACACACACACACACACACACACAGAGAGAGAGAGAGAGAGAGAGAGAGAGACAGACAGACAGAAACAGAGACTGAGAGAAACCAGCTTTTTTATTTTTCTCAGTGTACTCTAAAGGACAAATTTCCTGACAGCCCTGCATAATTAGCACTAAATGAAAAATGGCACACACACACACATACGCACACACACACAATGTTTAACGACTGGTAACACCCAAAGTTTCCATGCCACACAAAGGGTAGGGACATATTCTTTCAAAAATCCTGATCCCTGCAAAAAATAATGACTTATCAAACTTTATACAGAATGCCTATATTGAAACTGAAGCCAGCAGATCAAGTAGGCTACCTCTAATAATAACAAATGACTGCATCTGAACGTAGGAAGTATGCATAAAGTCACACAGACACATACATATACAAACACAGTGACAAAAACAAATCCCATTATTAGTTGAACTGGGTCTCTAAGCTGCAGCAGGCTGTAGCTTTTGGACCTGGAAGAGAATTGAGGTCCTGTTCCCCTGTCTGGAGCTGCACTGCCTGCCCAAAAGCTGCTGGAGCACTGGGCCTCTCCAGCTGAGTGACAGAGGTGCTGATTTTATAGCCCAAAGTTGTCCGTTGATTCAACCATTTGTTTTCAGAGCACTTTTCAAAGCCTCCCTAGATCCTCCCTCCCTCCAGGCCTGGGCATGCCACAGACTGTTTTTCTGTCCTCTCTCTCTCTCTCTCCTCTCTATCTATCTGAGAGCTGACCAGCAAGCCCTCAGACATCTCATTACAACTGTTAATATTTACAGTGGGTGCTTATTCATTTTTTGTGTTAATATGTCTCATATGACAGAGTCTCTCATGAGTTCTTGCTCTCTCTTAATACATCTATATCTCTGTCAAACATTCTCTTTCACCCTCTCTCTCTTTTACTTTTACTGTCTGCCCCCCTCCTTTCTCTCTCTCTCTCTCTCTCTGGTGTGGAGTTTGTCTGTGCACTTTGATGGTGAGCACCGAAAGGCTCTGATCACTGTTTCATAGTGTAATCACTCTGAGGGGCCACGCCTGGCCATGAAAGAGCAAGAGACATAGACAGAGAAAACAGAGAGGATGGGGTGTGAAAAGATGAAAAGTTCATGTGCTTTAAAAGGAAGAATGTGAAAAAGAGATGATGATGAGATACAGTGAGTAAGCGATAGGGGAGCCCGCTGCTGTCTAACAGCTCTCACTGCTTACACATCCCCTCTGTGGCACACACTGTAGCAGCAAAGTGAAAGCTCTAAAGTATAGCAAATAATATAGAAAAAGATAGAGAAAAATAAATGTGGCAAAAGAGGAAGATCTGTATTTCATAGGGTTTCGTATTCACTCCACATCATCTACTATCTTCAAAAATGCTGAAATGTGAAGATTAAAATGTGTTTTAAAATGTGTTATTTGGGAGATAAAAAAAACCATAATAAACAGGATCTAAGAGGGAAATATTGTCTTGCCCAGCCTCTTGGAGAGAATAAATTTTACATCATTGTGTGTGTGATTTCTCCCGTTTACATTAAACTGAGTTTTACACAGTTCCTGTTTTTTTTCCCCGTGTGGCTGCAGCAGGGATGCTCTTTCTAATTTGAGTGAGTTGCTGTCGTCTCCACAGCCAGAAAAGAGTGTTTATGGTCTGATTTTATAAGAAGGACTATTCTGATCATATAAATTTCAGTTTTACCACAGCTACAAACTTCAAAATTTGGCTTCTGCATTCAGTGTAGAGAACAACAGGAGACCAAAACCAAACTCATCCATGCAGGAAGAACAAGAAAAAAAACCAGCTACAAAGTATCCCAAAATCGATTCACAAAGTGTCAGCTTTTGACAGCGTGTTGACACATGCCTGCGTCTCCTAGGAAACCCATGCCCTGGAGCACACTTATCAACGCAGTTTCGTGGCACGCAATTATCCAATTATCTCCCCAGCCTGAATCAGCACATCCAATCACACGACAGGTCCAACAACACCTCTCGATTTGCATGTAACACTTGTCTTTCCAGTTCTCACTCTGTCTCCCTACTTTATTTTCACTCTTTTTTTTAAGTCACGCTTCTTTTTCTGTCTCCTGTCCATCTTTAACTGCAGCATTTTCTCCCTTTTGCAATTTTTGTGTCAATTACATAAAATGAAAAATAAGTATGGATTAATCTCAGTTCACTGTACATCATCTACATCATCACCTTATCCTTCATATTTATCACTGATCCCCTTCTTTTGTTTGTTACACATTGTCTTCCCTCTATTCCACTTCCTTTTCAACGTATCCTACAGGAGCTTGCATCTCGCCCCTACCTCAGCAGGCTTTCAGACATTAGAGCAGTTGTGCTGCTGAAGGAGTAGGTAACAGGACAAAACAAGGAGGAAAATGAGAGAGTACGTCCTTTCATGGACCTCTCACCGTCTAGAAGATATACATTTATCAAACTATACATGCCCAAACTTTCAGTGTTATTAATATTTAAAATTTGTATATATTTTGAGTTGGCAAATGTACACTTTTACTATTTTCATGATATGATTTTTTAAATAATTTCATGATATGACGGACATAACAGAAATTCCTTTTTAAAGTTTCTAGTTAGTTTTCACTTTGTGAGAAAAGATGGATTAGAAAAGAGCATTTCTTCAAAATAAGTGGATATATTTTCCTCTGACCTGAAAACGGGAAAACTGGACAGGGGGACAGAGAGAGGGTTTGTGTTTGTGTGTGTGTGCGCGCATGTGTGTGTGTTGGGGAGGGGGGGTGCCCTGTCCATCAGTTGTGTTGTGCTGTATTCTTTCCTGTAAACATGAACATGTCTATGCTGTCCATACTCCTTTTCTCCTCTGCTGATCTGCTACACTTCAGTAGTTGCTGTAAATGCTTCTCTCTCATATCTGCTCATTTTGGTGGTGGTGGTGGTGTGTGTGTGTGTGTGTGTGTGTGTGTGTGTGTGTCTGTGTGTGTGTGTGAGCGGGTGGGTGTGGGTGTGTGGGCGGGTGAGTGGTCATCTAAAAGTACCTTATGTAATACGCTGATGACTGACAGATGATAAATTAAAATCTCAACCTCACACGTGTAATTTCATGACTACATATATTTAAAACTTTTTCAGTTTTTTAAAGTATTCATTTTCCATGTAATTGATATTATTATTACATGTACTTAGTTGTGTCATTAAGCATGACTACCTTTGTAATAACCATTTATAATGACAATATTTATTTGTGAAGGTTTACATGGAATACCCTACATGGAATATATTACTGATGTAATACACAAAGAACTTTCTTTTTTTTTTTAATGTGAAGAAGTATGTTCAAAGGTTTTGATAATAATAATAATAATAATAATAATAATAATAATAATAATAATAATAATAACAATTATGATGATGATGATGTTCATGTCAACTGTTTGTTCATGAGAAAAAAGTAATGACAAGGACACATCAGTCATAATTGTATTCCAAGTTAAAGTTAAATTAAATTGCAATTCTTCTCATGACCATAACATTCAAGTTGAAAGAGGACAAACAATAATAAATGTACAAATGCAAACAGGCCTGTCTAAATAAATTCCAAAAATTACGACAGTACACTACGCCTACCGATTGCTTCCTTCTGAAGAAGTCAGTCACTAACCGACATTTGGAATCTTGCACAGACGATAATACTTGACATTATGAAAGAGTAGCCTACGGGTTTTGTGCTATGTTTGTATTTATTGTGAGCTACTCATTTTTATTTATACAGTCTTTTTCAACCAAACTTATTTTTGCTAAAGTCTCAATCTAAATAAATTACACGAGTTGCCTGACCTAGAGACCATAAAAGACCATAAAAACCGGTGCACTTCGGAAGACAAGGGGTTAAGGTTAAAGTGAACTGAATTGTAAGAAGTTGGTTTCCAGGGGAACTATTCTCACTGTTCCAGCTGAGTTGGACTAAACCATTTTCTTTTTAACAAAGGGGAGCATCTATGCGAACCACGATAATTAATTCGATACGGGCTTTGTTAAAATATGAGGAGAATGCTTATACAGCTAAAACATTTCTAGAAAAATGTGTGACTCATTGTGCGTTGACTGTCCCACAGGAAAAATGTTTTATTAGTTTTAAAAATGTGTCTCCCCCTCTAGCAGCTGAGTGCTGGCGGCCCTGCCAAGTCAGTTTGAAAAGATCAGACAAAGGCAGCAGGAAGCCCCTTGGCTTGGCAATGCGTGCGAGCGGAGCGCAAATACAAAACGAAACCCCAGTCTTTTTGTGATAGCGGTTTGAACGGACCATCGAATAGATCCGATTTTTTATTCACCCTCCGAGTCTTTATGGTAGTTTCAAAGCTATTTTGAAAATGTACGACCGTCTGGATCCCAGGGTTGAGCGAAGACGATTATCCGAACAGAAAATGGATAGCGTTGTCTGACCGCCAGCGTTTCCCCCCATCGCGGTAGGTTTGTACTGGAACAAGCTTTTTGGAGCTTTTTGCATTTGAATCCTACTGCGCAACCAGACGGATCACGTGGGACGTGGAGTTGATCGATTTGCACAGTTAAATGTGAAAAGAAAATCGGTTGAGGTTTAGTGGAAAAAGCTTGTTTTCTGGATAAAAGACTAGTACTTGGTGGCAGAAAGAAACACCTCGGTGAGCTTGCCGAAGTATTTTTCTCACACATATGTAAGATGGAGACGCACATATCGTGCCTCTTCCCGGAAATTTTAGCCATGATTTTCAGTTACTTGGACGTAAGGGACAAAGGCAGAGTGGCCCAAGTGTGCACGGCGTGGAGGGACGCCTCTTATCACAAGTCGGTGTGGAGGGGGGTGGAAGCCAAGCTGCATTTGAGGAGGGCGAACCCGTCGCTGTTCCCTAGCCTCCAGGCCCGGGGAATCCGGCGAGTACAGATCTTAAGCCTCCGGCGAAGCCTGAGCTACGTGATCCAGGGAATGCCAAACATTGAGAGTTTGAACCTAAGCGGCTGCTATAACTTAACAGATAACGGCCTGGGGCATGCTTTCGTACAGGAAATACCTTCCCTGCGGGTACTCAACCTGAGCCTTTGCAAACAGATCACGGACTCTAGCCTGGGCAGAATTGCTCAGTATTTGAAAAACCTAGAGGTGTTGGAGCTTGGGGGCTGCAGCAACATCACCAATACTGGTTTGTTACTCATTGCTTGGGGTTTGCACAGACTCAAGAGCCTGAACCTGAGGAGCTGCCGGCATGTGTCCGATGTGGGTATAGGGCATTTGGCTGGCATGACTAGGAGTGCAGCAGAAGGCTGTTTGAACCTGGAGTACCTGACGCTGCAGGACTGCCAGAAGTTGACGGACCTGTCCCTCAAACACATCTCCAAAGGCTTGACCAAGCTTAAAGTTCTTAATTTGAGTTTCTGCGGGGGTATTTCGGACGCCGGCATGATTCATCTGTCCCACATGACAAGTCTTTGGAGCCTTAACCTACGGTCTTGCGACAACATCAGTGATACGGGAATTATGCACCTCGCTATGGGCACTTTGAGGCTATCGGGCCTCGACGTGTCTTTCTGCGACAAGATCGGGGACCAGAGCCTGGCGTACATTGCCCAGGGACTGTACCAGCTCAAGTCGCTGTCGCTGTGTTCGTGCCACATTAGCGACGACGGCATCAATCGGATGGTGCGCCAGATGCACGAGCTGAGGACCCTCAACATTGGCCAGTGTGTGCGGATTACAGACAAAGGACTCGAGCTCATAGCCGACCACTTGACTCAGTTGACTGGCATCGATCTGTATGGATGTACAAAAATCACTAAGAGGGGCTTGGAGAGAATAACGCAGCTCCCCTGCCTTAAAGTTTTGAACCTGGGCCTCTGGCAGATGACTGAGAGTGAGAAAGTGAGGTGAAACTCGGTGAGATTTGGTGAGAGGAAAATGTAGGGAGGGGGCGGAGGGGGTTGAGTGGGCGGGGATTTTTCATTATTTAAAAAGATTCAGTTTGCTCAACGTCGTAGTTGGATCTCCGTGTACTAAACTGCATAAAATTAGTCGCATTCTTTCACAAAGAAAATGCAAGAGACAATTAATCCTATTTCAGTTCTAATAACAAAAAGATTTGACCGGTATGTGGAACACTAAACTTTTTTTTCATTCCTAACGATTCGCAATATAAAACCTCCTCCTCCCAATCTATCGCGCCTAAACATTTCGGCTACCTCGTAGATGTATCATATCGTGTATTCTTTAAAAGAAAGAGAAAATGAGACAAATTGTGCCTAGTAATAATCCCCTCCCCCACCGTGTCCTTCGCTTGAGAATAGCAAAAAGAATGGATTCTAACTACCTTTGTTAATGTCCCCAGAAATGGCCAACAAAAGGCTGAAACGATAGTTTTGAAGCACAGATTGGTTCAACTCAGACAGCATCGAGTTTATGCAAAGACGGATTGAATACTGGTTTGTATACAAAAAAAAGCTTTTATATTTTGTTTTTGTTTATTTTTTGTTTTATTTTTAGCTCAACTAATAGGCCCAAAGCCTTTAATTCAAGCTTTGAATAAGAGGTCCCCTCTGCTTGTGTACTCATGCTTATGTAAGCAGATATAGTTTAATTAATGGCTGTTATTCAGAGCGTTGTACTTCAAATTGAAGTGATTTCTCTGTAGAAATACCCTTTTCCAGATTACTTTCCAGTCAAGCAATTCCACCGTTTCTTTATTGGGCACCCTGATTTGCAACCTTAATATTCAGGCTGCACCATCATGAAAGGACAGTGTTTTGTCCATTTAAACGAAATACACATTTAAATTTATGTAGATGGACATAGTTATTACGAGGAGCAATCGATTTTTTTCTCGGGTAACAAGCAAATGCGTGTCAGGCCTGTGTGACATGATTTATCGACCTGCAACATGTATTGAGTCCTGCTGAAAAGCTACTGTGTTTTAATGTACTGTATATGTATTTGTAAAAAGAATCCAAAATTAAATTGTTTTATATTCTTACGGTAAAACATTAAAGTTGATATTTATATAATTAAAAAGAGCCATGTTGAGTTTCGTTTAAGTTATTGGTTTTTAGTGAAAGATCCGGTTCTTCACGGGATCTTTATTTCAATAATAATGTCCTTTTTGTCTGTTTCCAATGAATGATACTCTGCCTGAGTGTCTGATACGGCACGTCGAGGTGTGAATAGAAAATAGTGGTTTCAGTATTATGAACTAAAATGAGATTCGGGTGAATACTGAATTGTGTATGATTTACGTTTGAGAAATTGCTGGTTTTAGTTTGCTGGAAATGATAAACATTCGAGAATATGTTTGTCATCTTGTTTGTTACGTTATTTACAAGCCGCAACAAAATGGATGCTTCTTGATTACGCTAGGTAGAGTGTCTCTAATAATTACTCAGACGTTATATGGCTGATTGTGGTGAAGAGCCTTAGAATGTTCTAGTTTGTATAAACTGACAAAGGCTTGTCTTGTTTAAATGGTAATTATTCTGTTGAGGTTCAGTTTAAAGGACGAGCGGTGCTTCTTACGATTCGAAACAGTTATTTTCGTGTCGATATGAAGGTTTCAGTTGTAAAATAAACGCGAGCGCCGTTGTTTCTTGAAGTTACGAAGCCAGGTTTGGATTTTGCCTCTTCTTGCTCAGTCACGCATACCAGATCTTTGAGACGGGTTTGTCCCACGGGAGTCTTCCTCCCCCCTGAAAACTCAGCAGCCGACCCCCTCCTCGCACACAGACACTTTTAAACATTCCTCACCAGCATTCAGAACATTTAAGCTTTTTTCTCTTTCTCCCCCTTCACCATGCAGAGGGGCGGAGGATTTCAAACAGGGTGCAGGGTTCTGGAGCAGGGGAAAAAGGAGGGAGGGAGAAATCTCAGCCTTAGGTTAAAACGTTTTTTGATGAGCTTTTAGTTCTTATTTGAAATCTGATCGTAGCCAGAATCTGTACTATTGGAAGAATACTAAATAGCTAAAATCAAAAATAGCACTTAAATTCCTGAACAAATCTCATACATATGTATGTTGTTTTATTTGTGTATATGTACCTGTTTTTTTTGTTTTTGTTTTTTTTGTACATGTGTGTGTCGATGTATCCACTATTTAAGCGCACAGCATGTCTGTTTTCATAAGCACATTGCTTAAAAATGAAACGCCAAAAACCTGAACAAGTGATTGTGAGTACAGTACAGAGCAGTAGTGCGAGATGTCCCACTTCTGAGACATCTTCAGGTTCGTTTGCTCTTCTGACAGGAGATACAGGCATTTTAAAGCTGTTGTTAAGGTACTTTGTCACTTTAACAAAGCAGCTGGATCGTTAATGTCAATGTGCAAGACTACCTTAATACCGTTTTATGTCATACCACCTGTGGGAGAAGGTGTCACTGGATTCCAGGGGGCATCTTTGAAGTCTTGGAGGGATTCAGAGGGAGATGGAGGTATCTTACCGCCCCTGAAGTTTTAGAACATTCGGGAGTCACTTTTGATTGTGCTAGCAGCCTAAACGCAGAGATCTAGTAACAGAGATAAAACTCTGCTCAGGGAAAGCATTGTTTGATGGAATAATCTGGAGGGCCCTTTGAAAGTGACTGGGAGAGGGGTGGGGGGGGGGGCTCAGTGAGGTTTTAAGGGGAGAAAGAAAAGTCCTGTCCTTTTAGGCTGTTTCCTATCCATGGAAAACGGGCAGGAATTTGTGAGTCACTGTTTGACTTTGCAGTGCTAAAAGTGAATGTGAAGTGCTAGAATCTTACTTGACTCAAAGACAGGGGCACTCTGGCTCATAGTGCACACAAGAGAAAGGGTGAAAGGGAGAGAGAGAGAGTCTTTTCTGTATCACAGAGGGTTTTTTTTTTTTTTTTTTTAATTTTGTGCTCATCATCGCCTGAACACTTCTGCTATAAACGTTTGTAAGCATCATAAGACAAGTGTATGAATGAGAGGCCAAACTGTATATGGTATGTGAAAGGCATGTATTGTTATTGAGTACACAGTTTTTTATCTTTGTTTAACTGACAGCATTTGACCTAACTGTGTGTACACTGATCAGCATAACTGAGTGTTGAAGGGAGTTTGGTATGTGTTGTATGAAGTGTCTGAGCCGTATAGATTTGTGTTGACTAGTGTATGCACATTTTCAGTTTGTATTAAATACATAATATTTGAATATAGTCCTGTGTGTTAAAGGACAGTGTTAGGGGTTTGTTCTGATAGGACCATACTCCATCTTTACGACAGTGTGTGGGGTTTGTGTACGCTGAATGGAGACTTCCTGTGTGGTATAGGACTTTTGTGAGTGATATGTGTGTTTTTAATTGTGTGTGTATGGATATCATGGTGGTACATTCAGTGTGTGTGTGAGAGAGAGTTTATGTGTGTGTGAAATTCAGGCGCAGGGGATAAATCTGTGTATTACACTGTTAAAATCGTTGTATTACTAGAATTACGGTATACATTCTGGAGTAGTATTTGAGTTATGTATTTGTGTACTGATAAGTACATGTAATGAATAGAGAGTATGAGAGTGCTATAGGTGTATTTTGAGTGTGTTAGAGTGATGCAGGTGTGTACTGGGTATGTTGGTGCAGTGTAGCTTGTATGATTGTGTTAGAGTGATGCAGGTGTGTACTGGGAGTGTGAGAGAATCATAGGTCTGTACTGAGATTGCTAGAGTACAGTGGGTATATTCTGAGTCTGAGGGAACTATAGGTGTATTCTAAGATTGGCAGAGTACAGTAGGTATATTTATTTTGAGTGTGAGAGAGCACTGGCACTGTGCACTGAGTGTGTGAGAGTTCTGGCTGTGTTGGTGGCAGGCTGACTGGTGCCAGCTCTCCTCTGAGAGGTGGTGACAGAATTTGACTGGTGTCATGTGACCTTGGTGGGAGTGCGAGGGCTCGGGGACCGTAGCCAGGAGACCCAAACTGTCGCCCCTGCTCACCTCACTCCCACACATACACACAGAGTGAGACAGCCTTCTGCCTACTCACAGCTTGATTGCTGCAAGCTGTCAAAACACCCCCTCTCCCCCAACACATGCATGTATGCATACACACACACACACGCAAAAACTTCACAAAATGCAAGTGTGTTATTTATGCTTATTTTAGCTGGTTTATGCAATCCTTCATTTCATTTGGAAGTCTTTCTAGAGCAAAGTTTCTTGCTTTCTCTCCATTCCTGTCTTTCCCTTCCTCATTTCTCTCTCTCTCTCTCACTCTCTCGCTCCCTCCCTCTCTCCCCCTCTCCCTCTTCATCGCTCTCTATCCTTCTTTCCCCTCTGTCTCTTTTCTGTAAACTGGGACAGGCTCCTGTTGTACTACTTTTTGCCTTTTGTGCTGTATTGAGTCACCGGTCCACATGCACTGTGTGTGGTATCTGTTTTCATGCGTGCAGTAACACTACACCTCAGCATGGCACAGGAGACATAGGCATGAAAGGAACTTAAGTGCAGGATTCCAAATCCCTCAAGAGAACAAAACCCAGCAGTGGAAAAAAAGGACAACCCATGATTGGAAGCTTTGTGGCTTTAAAACCAGCCATTTTAATGTCAATCCTTGACCTCAAATTGTCAGACTGGGCTACTGTACCTTCAGATGCAGGGAGGTGCGGAATGACTCTTCAATGGTGGCTATGTAATTTCAGAGTAATGTTACCAAATTCTGAAAGAAGAGCTCTTTGTTACTGCTTTGTTACCGTGTATCCTCCTAATGCGACGATTTGAATGCCTAGATGGGATTTATGCTGGATTTTGATAAACCATGTTGACAAGACATTTACAGTAGTTGATATTATTCATAGTAAAGCACTATAAATGCAATGCACTAAGCTGAAATATGAACTTGTGTTAGGGAAAAATGGGAAAACTTTACAGAAAGTAGATTCACGCTACAGTCCTTTCTAAGCTACTGTTATCACACCTACTACAACTACGACCAAACTACCAACGCTACATTTCTCTCTCTCTCTCTCTCTCTCCTGTAAGGGCTGTTGTAATGATGTGTGTTCTCTGTTAGGTGGGCATGCACAGAGCTCTGTACTCAGGAGGAAACTATAGCCGTATGTCAGACATGTGGACTGAGCCAAAATCCCCATCACCTACTGAGTGTGTGAGAGAGGGACAGAGTGTGGGGAGTTTTAGGGGTAGGGGCTGGAGTGACAGAGTTTAAAATCTGTGTGAGTGTGAAAAGGGTATTGAGCACCCTGTGAGTGTGTGTGTGTGTGTGTGTGTGTGTGTGAGAAAGAGAGCAAGCCATTGTATGTTTACATATAAAGGTGTGTGTGTGTGTGTGTGTGTGTGTGTGTGAGAAAGGTATTTTACGGTGCACACTGTAACCTTGAGGCAAAGCATCTGTTGTAAACTTTCTCAGCTGATATGTGTGTGTGTGTGTGTAAAACGCTGACATACGCATATTGAAATCTAAATGAATACCCAGCATATGGAAGGAGCACTGTCGTTTTAGGGTATTTCTCTGTTAGTATGTGGACTCCCTGTGACGCGCACAGTAAGAATGAAGAAAAGAGTGGGGGTGTGGTGTTGGTGGGGGGCACAGCCTGCTGGACTCAGTCAAGAGCACAGTGGGAGTTTTTTTTCTTTTTCTCTCTTTTTTTTTTTTTTTTTGCTTTAAGTATGTGAGTGTCTGTGTGTGGGTGGGTGGTAAAGTGTGGTGTGTGAGTGCTGTGTATGGTGTTTAGGAGCCAGCGAGAAAAGAGGTGGAGAGAGAAAAAGAGAGAGGGAGGGAGAGAGAGATGAAAGATGGATGGTGATGGGGAGGTACAGTGCACTCCACTCAGAGTCTCTCTCTCTCTCTCACTCTCACTCTCTGTCTCTCACTGTCTGTTTAAAGCTTTCCCAGCTAGCCGGTTAGCATGTGCTAACACATAAGTCAGGGTGAGCACTGCTGGACAGGCTTAAGATGAAAACCTAATGGAAAATACTAGAATTACTGATATCTAAAATGACATCCCTGGAGATATTTTGCACACAGAAATACAGTACTGAGAGGTGACTGGAGTGGTTTGCCATTGACAGCTGAAGACAACACCTTCTCCACATATCTTTGTGATACCAAATACCACTTGATACACTTAAGACAAAACAAGGACATCTGAAATGATAAAAAATGACATGAAGTAAAAAGAGTTACAGAAACTGAACCAAAGATTGAAGGGTCCATTACCTCTGAACACAGTCATAATTCTGAATGAAACAAGTTGGACTGAGACCATCTCAACACTTAACTGTATTGCTATGCTGAAGGCCGTCATATAACTCCTGGCCTATGACTGACGGAAACAGCTATAAAGGAGTTGTGAATAAATATCTAAATACTTCAATAACAAGTCAAATAGGACAGAAAAAGTGGGTTTTAGACATCGGTTTTAGACGGCTTGCATTGGAAGAGGAAGTTTAGGAATGACTGCTGGACAATAGCAGCATATTCAGCGCAAAAGGAATGTGCCGTGTGCCAGCAGAATGTTGTTTTTTTTCTTTCTTTCTTTTTTTCTCTCCCTCTTTCCCTCCCTCTCTCTGGGTCATGGGCCCCGCTCCTCACTGGCTCTGGAAAAGGCAGCGTTACACAACAGGAAGTGAGGCCAGTCTCCTGAGCTTTAAGACAAATAGACTGGTTTGATCAAGTTTAGTGCTTCACTCCCAAGAGTCACCCTCTCAACACACACACACACACACACACACACGCAGGAGAGCAAGCAGAAAAGAGTGCACTCACAGCTTCATCTGCTCTGCCACTTCTCTGCATCCAATTCAGATCAATGTTCTTGTTCTACAAGTCTAATATAAGAACACATCTCTGTTGTCCAAGTCTGTGGGAATGTAAGAATTGACAAATATGTAAAAACACTAATAATTTATATTGCCTACAGAGAAGACAATGGTGAAACATGGATGTAACACTCAAGGAATTGTTATTGGTCAATCTGTAACTAGAAACAGGACATACGTGAGATTTTCAATAAGCCATTGCTGCTCTCAGCTGCTCATTAACACACACACACACACCCTTTGCCTCTCTTCCTACAGAGCTTGAGACCATCATGCGCAGCCTCTCCTAACGTAAGATGTCATTGTTTCAGCTTGTGAAAAGGAACTGTTTTGAAGACATTCCAATACCCACCCACACACACACACACACACTGGTTGATCAGCCCGGAAGTGTGATTAGCAGGTAGGTTAATGGGTATGAACAGGAAATCTGCATCTTCTCTGTCTTCTTGGTGGCTGCGGTGTTGTCTTAATACTCAAACCACTATAACAATCTCAAACCACCATAAACATCTCTCTCTCTCATCATGTGCAATGTTCTGTCTTTCCTTTTACTCCTTTTCAGGTCGGGGTGTCTCTAACGTTATTGTCGAAGCACCGATAACTGTATAATGATATCATACTAGTGATACATAAAAACTGATGAATACACAAACACTTTGTGTTTCTCCTCTTGCGTCTCTCGCTCTCTTTCTCTCTCTCTCGCTCTCTCTCTCTCTCTCTCCCTCTCTGTCTCAGCATGATTTGCAGACTGAATGTACGTGTGCCTCAGGGCTACAGTCCAGCTCAGCCAGGGAAAATTTATAAAGTGCCTGACGTTATCACCCTCTGGTATTCAGAGTATCCGGTCTCTGCCTTTCCCTCCCTCCCTCTCTCTTTCTCTCACTCTCTCTCTCTCTCTGTTTTATTCTTACTCACTCTCACCATATCTCCATCTCATTTTAGCTCTCTGACTCTCCAAACATACACCTCTCTCCTGTCCTCTGCTGCAGCTCTCCCTCTCACCTCCTCTCTCACACTCTCCTTTGTGTCTATTCATCCAAAGTTGATATTTTTACCATCTACATACACAAAATATTTCACAGAATTTTCTTCTCCTGTCCTTTTCTCTCCTCTCCTTATCAGGCTATGGAGTGTGTTTGTGCTGTCTTTTCTCTTTGGGTTTTTCTCAGCTTTGTCACTCAACACGACATGTCCTGTCACACGCTCCATTCACTCCGACAGGCACAAGGCCAGAGAGGACAGCCTCTCTCCCTCTCTATCTCTCTTCCACCCATTTTCTCTCTACTACACCCCTGCCACTCTCTCTCTCTCTCTCTCTCTCTCTCTCTCTCTCTCCCTCTCTGTCTCCCTCTCCCCTGTCCAGTGCTGACTCTAGGGCATAGACAGAGAGGTTCAGCTTTCCCAAACAAGTATTAGTTCACTCTAAAGTCTGTCAGAGCCCTTGCAGCTCCAAACTCCATTGCAGACTCTCCTGATTCTAATGATGTGTTAGTAATAGTCTGTATGCCTACTGACAAATGTGTTTGTTTTTGTATCTCTAATGACAATTTATGGGTACGTAGCAGTAATGTGTATAAGAATGTGTATATTTGAGAGAGAGAGAGAAAGGAATCCTCAAATGCCAATAAAGACTTCTTAAGTTTGTGCTTAATGCGTGTGTGTGTGCGCGTGAGTGTGTGTGTGTGTGTGTGTGTGAGACAGAGAGAGAGAGAGAGAGAACAGTAGAAGGTCAGCTCCCAGTGGAAAGACATGGTGGAGGAAAGGTTGCCTTCCAGTGACCCCATTACAGCACCAATGTTAATACATCTGAGCAACATCCTGCCGTTCATGTTTCTACAGTGATGACACAAGACTTCAATTATAGCCCAGCCAGACCGGGGAATATACACTAACCCCCAAACACACACAACACTGCATATCATCGATTTTACTCCCTACCACAGCCACCCCGACTGTCCTAAGTTACAATACTAAATCAACGTTGTTGACCTGTCTCTCTCTCACATACACACACACACACACACAACCTACTCCTGACAGTGAAGCACCCCTCCTTCCCTGCTAACCATTTTTTCCACCAAACAAGTGTGCTTTGCTGGGATAAAGCAGGCATGACCGGAGATTGGCTTGTAGATGTGTATGTGTGTGTGTGTGTGTTTTGTGTATGAATGCTGAGGGAACTATTTAAGAGGAAGAGTGTCTCTCACATGGTTGCCCAGGCACAGTCTACAATGCCACTGACAGAAACAGTGAGGAGGTGAACTTGGAATAGAATTTTTCATATGTGAAAATCTTTGGTGCATAGATAACAGAAAGTATCTTATTTTATGTTATACAATACACACTGTGTGTCTGGGTTTAATTCAAAGCATACATACGACAGAGGATCAATCTGTCTGTCTCTCTCATACTCCTCTTTGACTGTCTTATTCACATTTAAAAGATAAAACCTCAACACAATAAGTGAAAGCAGCTTTTCGTGCAAGATCAGAGTCAATTCAACTGAGAAGATTCTAATTCAAGAGTGAAAAGTCAAGCCAGGACTCTCTTGAAAGTTGCCACTGACAACAGCCTGACAGGAGACCGGTCCAAAGGATCAGAAAGACAGAATATGTACATCTGCACAGATGTGTTTGTGTGTGTTTATATGCCGTCTACGGGCACAGCAAGGGGTAGAGACAGACAGAGAGAGAGAGAGAGGGAGGCTGAAAGGCACTTGCTGTGACTGTTACTGTGCGTTGTGTAAGAATTACCACAGCATTGTGTGAAGTCTCATGGCAGATATGATTTCATCTCTTAAAAGGTTCAGCATGAATAAGCTTGAGTCTTTCTGCCTTGCGTCACTAGGGTTTAAAACACAGTAACAGGACCCAGCAGTAGTCTGATAATCACAATGCTACCACACAACCACAGACAGTACACTACAGGAGTCTGTATTCTAAACCCAGTGATCTTCAAAGTTCAGCCTTAATGCTAATCTTACAATCTCTTTCACTTAAACTAAACAGCAGAGTCGAGTAGCGGCGTGGTGATAACAAACATTTTGCATTTTTTGGAAGGACACGCGCGGAAAAAGGAAAAACAAGAAATGATAGAATAAATAGAATAAATAACAGCCTTGTGACTGTCAGGCTTTGGACTGGAGCCAACAGCAGCAGCAGCAGCTGAGACAGAGTTTGGCTCTGAACAGAGCGAGAAAGAGAGAAGGGGGGAGGGAAGGATAGAGAGGGTGAGCGGAGTGAGAGGAGAAGAGAAAGAGACGGAGAGGGTGAAAGGGTGAGATAAGAAGGATTGGGGGAAGAATAATAGGAAGGAATAGACAGAAAGAAAGAAGGGAGGAATGGAAAGAAAGGGACAGAGAGATGGATGAGAACAGTATTATTATGAGTGGCATAATAGAAGACAGAAAAGGACAGAGAGAGAGAGAGAATAGTGAGAAGGATGAGAAGAGAGGACTGTTAAAGAAGACTGTGGGGAGAAGCCCTGCTCTGTGTTCATATGAAAGAGAGAGAGGGAGAGAGAAAGATAGTGTGTGTATGTTTGTAGGTAAGAGAGAGACAGCTAGTCTGTGTGTGTGTGTGTGTGTGTGAGAGAGGCTGCATAGCAATGGAGCTCCTCTCAGTTGCCCAGCAGGAAAAATCCCATCATTCTCCACATTCCTCTTACATTCCAGCTCTGCTTTCACCTTGTGGCCCTGCTCCCCCTCCTCTCAGGCAGGCCCTGCTGCAGGCCGCTGGAAGCAGGAGACTCACTTCAGTTCTTTTTCTCTTCTAGACTACCCCCAACCCACCCCACCCCCCCAGCCTCAGTCTTCACCCCCACACAGTTACCCCGTGTACATGGGACAACTTACATTTACATTAACAAAGTGACTTAACAAAATGCACATAGTTGAACAGTTAACTAACACAAATGGTTGTTATGAGCACGTAACAGACTATTATATAAACACAATCTCTTTCTTGCTGTCTTTCTTTCCTTCTCATTTTCTCTCATTCTCTCTCTCTCTCTCTCTCTCTTTTCTCTCTTTCATTGATCTCAGTATCTCCTAAGTTGGCCATTTCATTCACCTATTTATCCTTCACAGTTTTTGCTTGCTCCTCTAAGAGACTAAAGTCTAGGTCTGTGAAAAGCCAAACTGAGCTTTCAGTGATTGGACCTGTATATCAGTCTGTTTTCACATGCCATGGACAAAGAAGAAGCCACAGAGGCGCTAGACCAATATGCATTTTATATTCATCTAAAATGCATTTCATGAACTTTTACATGGACTACATGTTCATGAACTTTTCATTTAGCAATAATATATAATATGTGGTTTACGTTACAATAATTCCTATTCAGCTTTATATATTATTATCTTCATAATTCAGCAAGGTTATGTACTTTATTTGTTCTGCGGTATTCCTTAATATTAAGAACTTAGTATTATATGTTTTGGAATGGTCTAGCTCTGAGTATTGCTTCCAGAATAAAGGAAGCCTAAAGCCAGAGACAAATCCTAATATCAAGTTGCCTTTTGTTCCTCTGTTCCCATCAGAAAACAGTGGAAGAACACAACTTTCTGTACCAAATCTTACTATGAGCTTTTCTCAATGTCCTTGAATTTTCTTAGCAATGGTATTGTCAAAAAAAAAAAAAACCTTGAAGATCTCCTGAAGAGATAGAAACTCACTTTTGTGGCTTTTTCAACATTGTGTGACTTAGACAAAATCAGCTGGGTTTTATCAACCTCCAGGCTTCTGAGTCTTTGTGTGTGAACCATCAGCCACTCATATCTAATCTTTGCAGTAGCTAATGATTTACACTGATGCAATGCAGGCAGTTTTTTTTTTTCAACCAATCAGCAGATTTTTTTTAGACTACAAATTCAAGACAAATTGGTCTCACTCAGCGTCTTATTGTACATTAACACTCACTGGCATATTAATACACTGTATTATCACATCACTTCAAAATAATTAAAATCCTATTTGCTTTATTATCCAATGGATAATCTGCACCCTGAATGCCAGTGAAACTACAGCGGTGATAAAAGTGTCATTATTATAACTATCTGCCATATGTATTTTGCTGACATCCAGAGCCGTGGGTGAGTTTAGGGGCTGTGGAGACTAAACACTGATAAAAAAAAAATTCCATTATATCAAGAGAGAGTCTTGTCTGTGGTCTGTAATATCCCTGTGCTCTGATTCAGATAAAATAAAGAAACTGACTAGGTTCTTTAAAACCAAACTGCTTTCAAACTTTCAGTCAATTTCCAGTACAAGTTGTGGATTTAAGTGTTTCATCCTGACTGATGCGGAATGAGGTCAGGAAGTATTGTTGAATCAGTGTAAAAGGGGTTGGTATGCTGTTTCATATCCTCTCTGGGTGTTTCTGACAGCCACAAGATGTTGGAATGTCTTGTGAATTTGTTTTTGCTTTAGTGGCATTACACTTGTGTGAAACACACCCTCAAGAAGAGAAGAGAAGAGAAGAGAAGAGAAGAGAAGAGAAGAGAAGAGAGGAGAAGAGAAGAGAAGAGAGGAGAAGAAGGAAACTAGAGGGGTGTTTTCCATCTTTCTCTCTCTCTCTCTCTCTCTCTCTCTCTCTCTCCCTCTCAGGGCCTCACAAGATGACATTGAGTGAAAGACTATTAATCATTCACTGAGGGCCGCCCCCCAGTCAGGGCAGGCTAGCATGGCTTTAACTGCAGCAGGACAACAGGAGCTATTTGAGTCATTAAAGTGGCAATCTGAAGGGCATTAACAGCATTCTCCCTCTATGCTGTAAAGACCCTCACACACCCCAGAGCCTGCCTCTAGACAGAGAGAGAGAGAGAGAGAGAGAGAGAGAGCCGAACCAAGCACACACACACACACACACACACACACACACACAGCTGAAAACTGATCCCCCAACGGATCCCCTTACAGCTCTGGCTGCTGCCTCTCACTCGAACTGCCAACAGTGTTACACCCAGGAGAGAGAGACAGGGAGAGGGAGGGGTACCCTAAACAGACAGAAAAAAAAATAGAAAAGGAGAGAGATAGAGGGCAAGAAAGGGCCAAAGTGAGAAAATGAGAGGGAGTGTATACATGGAAGAGAATTTAAAAAAAGGGTATAACAGAAGAAAGGAAATGGAATAGAAGGAAGGAGTGGAAAAGAGAGGGAGAGGAGAAAGAGAAGGAAGAAAGCAGACAGGGTGAAAGAGAAGGATGGAAAGGAACTGAGTTTTAACGTCACTTTAATCTGGTATTTCCTCTCTGCAAAACAAGGCATATTCCTATGGAAGGGGGGAACTCTAATCCTACACACCCTGTACACACACACACACACACACACACACACCACAGTCTAATGGCCAGCTGTAGGGCTGTTCTTTTGACACTAATGGCTTCCATTTTGTGCCAGACTCGACACACTATCTCAGGTCTGCCCTTCCTCATATGTAAAGTGCACACACACACACACACACACACACACAGCTCAAGTAGACCTGGCCCATTCTGTACAGCACATCAATCCAAGTGCTGTGATGCTGGAGTAGGACAGTGGGACCTGAGACAGTGGGGTCACAGTAGGGAACAGGTCAGGAGGATTCCCCTGACCCCCAACCAGGAACATCTTAACAGGGCTAATGGAGGTGAGACATAAAGATTCTGGATCTATTACCCTGCTACCCCGCTGCATCAGAACACATCACTGCAAACTGTCTGTCCATCTCAGAAACAAGCAACATTAAAAACAATACTGCATTCTCTTTGAGGGCTACAACCAACACAGTGTCACATGTCACAAGATACATTACAAAATCTCAAATGCACCTTAAATGAGTCATTCAATTCATTTCCATTCATTCAGTAATAAACTCTTCACACACACATACTTCTTTTTTTTCTGTCCTTACAACTACCCCTGTGTTTTAGAGAGCCACAGATTACCATGACAACACATGGAGGGAAGAGTTAATATTACCATAACCCCACCCTTAATCGCATAAGTTATAGAAGGCAAGGGTTTTAGAGAGTGAGCTACAGATTGCTTTCTTTCTCTGTCTTTTCTGTCTCTCTGTTACTGGATGAGCAGATCTAACTCTGAGGTTTGCTATTCTTCTCACTGTGTGCAGCTCCTGCTGCCTCTCTCTTCATACATCTGTGTCTCTGTCAAATGCTCTCTCTCCTTCTCTCCTTTCTGTCCTACTCTCTCTCCCTCTCTCGCTCTCCCTCTCTCTCTCTCTCTCTCTCTCTCTCTCCTTCTCCCTCTCTCTCTCCCTCTCCTTCTCTCTCTCTCTTTCTCGGTGCAGTCTGTCAGACAGCTGTGTCTTGGATCTTGTTCAAAACAGGGTGCTGCTGAGTCTCGGGGGATTAACGTGGCATGGCAGCAAAAAATAAAAGATGCCACCTCATAAAACAATTCAGGAGGAAAGAAAAACAAAGAAAAAAAACAGCTTGATACAGTACCTCCTCTTTCCCTCCACCCCCTCTTCCTCCATGTCTCTCTCTCTCTCTCACTCTCTCCCTCTCAATCTTTTCCTCACTCTCTCTCTCCACCCCCTCCATCTTTTTTCGCTCTTTCCCTCTCTGTCTCTCTCTTTCTCTCTCTCCTGGTCCATCACCTGCCGCTGCTGGTTGTAGGCAGCAGCTGGTCTGACAGTAGTGCTGGGGTAGGGAGCGTGTTCTCTGGGCCTGTGAGTAGGGGTGCTGGCTGGCTGGAGCTGCTTTTATCCTCCCAGCAGAATTAATCACCAAAGCTTTCAAGCTCCCAGCCAGAAGAGCGAAGAGAGAGAGAGAGAGAGAGAGAGAGAGAGAGAGAGGCCTGTCAGCCAGCCGAGGGCCTCTGGCAACTACCCAGGCCTTCCCCTCTGGAGCTGCTCTCACATCAAAGAGAGTCACCGTTTCCACAGCTTTCTGTTTTTTGTTTTTTTTTCTTCTTTTTCTGGAAACACGGGGAGAGTGATAACCAAAAATATAGAGGAAAAGAGATACCGGGGCTGATGAACAGGGAGAAATATGTTATAAGATTTTAATACGATTTAGATTGAGTTTTTTGTGTTTTTCCCTGCCTGAAGAAATAGCAGAGCACCTGTCTCAGCGTTGCACCACACCACTCTCCAGTCCTCTACCTAGGCCAACTGACATAACCATGACAACCAGCAGCCAATCAGACAGCTCTCAGACAGGTCAGAGAAGCTTCAGACAGCAATGAGCAAAAATCTCCTAGAGCTAAGTGTTACTGTATCACAGTGCAGTTCAGTGTAGACAAACTAAATTCTAGCATTCTGCTGTAAAAGTGAAGTCTGTTGCTCTAGCCTGAGGAAATGAAGCAAAACCTAAAAACAGTAAACTAATTGTGTATCTATTATCTGTTGGCATATGAAAGATAATGAGGGAAATATTTTTTTATTTTACTGAAGTATGTGATCTAGATGGTATAAAAACCTTCAGTTTCAGATCAGCACTCACCCTTGGTCTCTGTGTTTCAATCTCTCTCTCTGTCTCAGCACAGAGGAGCCTCAGGAAGGCTCTCCCTCCCTCCCTCCCTCTCCTCAGGGGTTGGCAGGGCTTTAATTGATTACCGGCTGGCATGAGGCCATACAAACACGCAGATTTGGCATCTTGGCCAACTGATGCTCCCCTTTACCCAAGAGCAGTGCTTAGTTTAGAGGGTGGTGTTAGTGTGTGTGTGTGTGTGCTAGTGTGTTGATGTGTGTATTTTTTGTGGGTGGTTATGGGGTGTGGGGGGGGGGTTCAGCATTAGGTTTCTGCAGGGACCCCAGCTCCTGGCAGCAGCAGCAGGCTGCATGGCTACTTATAGCTGCCCCATAAATCACTCTGTCACTCTCGGTCACGCTCGTTGGCTCTCTGAGGCTCGTGGCGAATCGGCTCAAAAAAAACAAAAAAAAAAAAAACGTAACAAACTTTTTGGGGGAGAGTGCTGAGAACTAAGCCCAGCGTGACAAGACTGAGAGTTGTGGCAACAGAAGAGACATGTAGAAGTGTTTGGAATATGTATGATTACATAATGCTACTGACTATACATTAGACTGACTATTACTAAACCTGTCTATTAAGAGCCAGGCTGACTAAAGCATTGTGGATGCCATCTATCTATCTATCTATCTATCTATCTATCTATCTATCTATCTATCTGTCTATCTATCTATCTATCTATCTATCTATCTATCTATCTATCTATCTATCTATCTATCTATCTGTCTACCTACCTACCTACCTACCTGCGTATCTCTTTATCATTTTGGTACATGTGGGAAATCTGTGATGGAGGCTCCATGAGCTGCAGTGCTTGGCAAACAAAAGTGACTTGTCAGTAACATGATCACCAATACCTGTGTGTGCTCCAGGTCACAGAGACACCAAAGTTCAGGAGGCACTGCTGAGGAAATGAGTAGACTCCATTTTCCTGCCCTGTAAAGCGCTGACACACAGAGACACAAAGACCTCACAGAGAGACAAAGAGAGTTGAACTGTATTGAAACAGACAGAGATAGACAGACGGAGAGAGAGAGAGTGAGAAGGGGACGGAGGGAGAGAGAGAGAGAAAGAGAGATGGAAAGACGGGGAGACAGAGAGACAAAGGAAGAGATAAAGTCAGACAGATTGAGAGAGAGATGGTGACAGGGCCAGAGAAAGAGACAGAAGACGGCTAATGGTAGGGCAGAGGTCGCAGGCATGGGTCCGTCACCTGTTCTCTGTTTTTCACTCTGTTGTCCCCTGGCTGTCTCACTTGCCTCCATGAGCAAGGTGGTTTGTACAGCACAGCTGAAATAATGAGGCCTCACCTTTCCCACTCTCCTAGTAAATCTTCATAAGCACTCACCTCCCACTGACCAATGCCATGCCCTCATTCTTCACCTCAAATGCCACTTTGACCAATCATTTGCCCCCTCATTTCACGCTGACCAATCCACCGCCCCCTTTCTGTAACCCAGACCTCACCTTTCACTACTCAATTTGCTTTGACCAACCAGCAGACCTCATACTGACCCATCACCTGCTTTCTCTTGTTATCTACCCTTCTCTCCTTAACCAGTCTACTCCTGCTCTCACTTTCCAACCCTTCCGTCTGTACGGAGTCTGTTGATTTCACGCTAGGGTAAAATGACTTTATTGGTATGCAAGCTGTTCTAGACTCAAGGCCATCGTCCTGCCCCTGGGCTTTTGCAGACTCCTGTAGGGTTAATCCTAGTGTAAAGAGAAAAAAAATGCCCAGTCCATGGAGGGATGGCTTACCCTATGGGATTGGTTCTGCTGCCCACACCCATGACACTCTGACGGATGCTCTGGGCAGCTGAGGGGATGATGCTGGTATGGACAAACCTGTGCCAGGATAGCCTATCTGTTATTTCCTCTTCATTCCCAGTATGAATTCTCCAATCTTTCCCACTGGTGTGAACTTATACCGGGATTCTGAGCGTGCTTTCTGTCCCAGAGTGGAGCCAGTTTGTCGGGAGTTCATAATACCCCATTCCAAAAGAAAATTAGAGTAACTGACAAGCACAAGTTGCTTTTGGGTTGGCTGCTGTAGCCTGAACGTCATGACCTTTGACCAGACTGTTGAGTCGAGTTTGCCCATTCTGATGATGTAACAGTGAGTTAGACACACTGAGCTGGAATGATGTGGGCAGAGACAGCAATGAATATGCACATATGCACACTAAAACAAATATCTAGGAAAAAAAAAAACCACACACACACGTGTGCTCGTGCACATCCATACATATTAACAAGAATATACACACACCCACACATACCCAGACTTGCTCATAGACACATGCTGTTGTGTTTCTCCAGTCGAGCTCTCTCTGTGAAAACAATTAGACTAAAACTGTTCTGTACCCAAGGTCCTCTAGATGTGCCTTTTAAATAGAGCTGTCAAGGTGACTTTACAGAAAACACCCACTGCTTTCTTTCTCTCCCTCTCTCTCCCCCTTTGTAGTCTCAGCTCCATCAGAGCAGGATTCAGGCAGGCACACAGCAAACACAGACCTGTCTCCATGTGTCTTTTAGAGCAGAAACAGAGAATGGGAAAGACAGAGAGTGAGCGAGAGAGACAGAGAGAGAGAGAGAGAGAGAGAGGGAGAGAGAAAGAGAGAAAGACTGAGAGTGAGAGAGAAAGAGAAAGAGAGAGAGAGAGAGAGAGAGAGAGACTGAGAGTGACAGAAGGAGAGAGAGAGAAAGAGGAGAAAAAGAGAGAGAAAGTCAGAGAAAGCTCCCCACAGGGATGAGAGAGTAGCGGTTCTCTCTGTGTGTGCTGGTTATCAGGCTCTGAGTGCACTGACATTCTGTGACTCAACTGTCAAATAAATTATACTCTGAACATTTGTTCCTTGCAATAATTACTAAAGATATGAACATGTTTTGACATGTTGCTCTATTTCTTTGTCTTATAATTGATCAGTAAGACAGTTAATGCTTTGGTTACATTGTCAGTGACGGTGTTATGAAGGAAGTCTGCCACACCAAGCAGTGTGAGAGGGAGAGCTCTGGACTGGTGTGTGGCGCTCTGCTCCCAGGAGCGCACTCCATCCTCTCACACATTCATCACTCTAACACACACTTAATCACACTGCCTCCTCCACACCAACACCACTTAACCACATATTCCACCTCTCTCCACAGCCTCTCTCTCTCACTCCCTCCCTCACTCTCTCTCACCATCTCCTACACTCTCCCGCTTACAAACAGTCAAACTTTTTGTGCTCTCTCAAGCTCCTGGGAGTTGACGTATTGCACGGCACCCAAGACATGTAGTTCATTTAATATTTTCAATACTGTGCTCCAAAGCAACGAAATATGTACATGAAATGACAACACACTACACAACAAAACATGTGTCCAGTACAATCACCACCTCTGAAAATTCTCTCTCTCGCTCCCTTTTTAATCACATTGTGCTCATCAGACTGTTTGTGTATCCATCACTCAGTCTTTCCACTGCTCTTAACATCACGCTTTAATTGTCTGTGTAGTGTTTTCTAGGCCGTGTAGAAGTTAGCCTCAGACATGTATAATTTACACCAAATGATCTGTCTGTCTGATTTTCAATTCAGTATCATATACACAGGCAGAGGGATGTGGAAAAGTGG
Organism: Chanos chanos; assembly: GCF_902362185.1. Classification (NCBI taxonomy): domain Eukaryota; kingdom Metazoa; phylum Chordata; class Actinopteri; order Gonorynchiformes; family Chanidae; genus Chanos; species Chanos chanos. The sequence continues at coordinate 15,652,489 of NC_044495.1, forward strand.
ATGTGTGAGTGGAAAGGAAGGGCAGGGATGGAAAAACACAAGGTCGTTCTGCTTTTTACAGACTGCGGCCCAACAGTAAAAAAAAAAAAAAATCCCAACAACACTGAGCTCTCCACCCAAGCTCACGTAATCAGAAATGGACCGAGCTCCACCAGTTTCCTGAAGAGTCAGGCCAAATGTTGATTGAAGTCAGGTCCTACCTTATCACACATTGCACCCCAATATCAACCACAAACACAAACGGACAAAAAAAAAAAAAGTCTTATTATCCCAGCTGGACTGTCATACTTAAGAACAAGTCTCAAACATTCTAGCTCAGGTCCAAAGGACACAGCTCTAGATATGCACTGGAGGAGACAAACAGTAGTCACTCTGACCAATCAGTACCAAACCCTGAATGCAGTCAGAACAGAGCAGTGGGATTCAAATTCCCTCCCCCTCTCTCTCTCTCTCTCTCTCTCTCTCTCTAACTCACTACATTCCTGCTGCTCACTCTCCAGCATATCCAGATCAGTGTGTGTGTGTGTGTGTTTTTGTATCTCTATGTAGCGATTCAAATGTTATAAATATGTACACACACATACTTACAAACACAGGCTCTAACCTTAATACACAAACATGAAACAGTCATAAATTCTCAACTTTACAACGTATAAATCTCTCTCTCTCTCTCTCTCTCTCTCTCTCTCTCTCTCTCTCTCTCTCTCTCTCTCTCTCTCTCTCTCTCTCTCTCCAAAGTGTCAAAGTGTCAAGAGTGTTTGGTACTCCTCCCTGCTATGTTGCGCTCCACTGCCTGTTTCTTCCTTCTCCACATTGGCTCAAATCTCTCTCCCCCACCTCCAGGAGACAGTTGCCCAGCTCTGACCCCTTTCACATGGGCAGTCCAGTTCCCCTCTTCCCCTTCTCTCAATCCAACCAATCTCCACACCTCCATAGCTGGCAGCCACCCAGATCCAACTTACATTGCCTCATGCTGCACCACTAAGCTGCCTGGGTGGGCAAGAGGAGAGACAGAAAGAAAAAGAGAGAGAGAGAGAAAGGGGGAGAGTGAGAGCACGAGAGAGAGAGAGAGAATTAGAGTGGGCAGCTGTAGAATGCATGAGAGAAAAAAGAAAAACTGAGAAATTGCAAAACTGCATGAGAGAGAAAGCAAAGACGGATACAGAGAGAGAGAGAGAGAGAGAGAGAGAGAAAGAGAGAGAGAGAGAGCGTAGCCCCTCAGAAGCTGGTATGGTCTGTACTGTATCTATCCATTAGCACACAGCACTTGAAATCGCTAAAGCTTCAGCTTACCACCCAGGCACATGACACAATAAAGGGTAACCCAACACTACAACACTGGACACTGTAACACAGCTCAAGGCAAACAAACCCATCATAGAAAAACGTTCAACACAGAAATGCAATGCAAGGTATTACAATACAACATGAACTCCAGTACTTCACCATCAAAACAGAGTAGACCAGTGCAAGACAAGTAATAACCAATCACATAGAAAATCATTAGGCACACTGGTGTGTGTGTGTGTGTGTGTGAGTTGGCAAACAGTGAGGCATTGCCAGCTGAACCTAGATTGATGTGAGTTCTTCTCAGTGACTGCGTCTGGTAAATGCCTGTATGGTGTGAACATCCTCCCCTGCTGTTGAGTAATGGTACAGTCCAGACTGGTATTTGGGCCAGAACCAAACCAAACCCTGTCCCAGCCACGCAGACCGCAGGGAGAAGCATCAGAGCATGGAAACCCACGGATTCCCACTAGACTGGGAAGGAATGCTGTCCACAGAAAGGCAGACGAAGGAATGGAGCGATACAAAGAAAGGGAAAAAAAAGGAAAGGATGTGTGTTTGAGCTGAAGAGTGAACGATGCAGATTGGCCATGACCAAGACAGGAGAAACCAGAGTTTTAAAGAAGCCCATATCTCAGCTGTCTCAATGATAAACAGCCTGTTCGACTTACTATTCTTATTACTAGAGAGAGAGAGAGAGAGAGAGAGAGAGAGAGAGAGAGAGAGAGAATAATTATCAGTCTAACCATTAGATAGCTGTCATAGGCCAGCTCACAGAACTCACAAAATTGTTACACAAGCTTGTTTGAATCATCTCTGTTTCATTTAGTTTGAATCCTTGCTGTAACGTGCATTCCTTATGGCTTTACTGCACTCAAACCCCCTGTTTGTACTTTCATTCAAATCTCCTGTGCAGTGTGTCTGGTTTGGTTTGAATCCCCCTGTGCAGTCTCTCTCTCTCTCTCTCTCTCTCTCTCTCTCTCTGTCTCAGAGCTCCTCTGGGAGCCTGCCCGCCTGCCCGCTGTCACTCTAATTGCTGAGAGCGTGGCTGGCTCTCCCGGGGGAGCAGGCAGTGTGAAATCCTGATATGATATGTACCATTAACTAAAGTGAAAAATCCCCATGCAGCTCTGCCACTGAGTCCTGAGTCCAGCCGGCCTCAGCCCACATACAGCACCAACGCTATAAATTACAATGCACTGATACCCTGTGTGTGTGTGTGTGTGTGTGTGTGTGTGTGTGAGGGAGAGAGAGGGAGGGGGAGAGAGAGAGAGAGAGAGAGAGAGAGAGAGAGAAGGGGTAGAGTAGAATGGTCTTAGGTGAACATTTGAGAGAGGTATGCTTTCCACTGGCGTAAGAGCTAATGATTTGTGTCCTGCTCTATACCTCTGCCTACATAACCCTTATCACTCAAAAATGACTGTCTATCCGTCTGTCTCTCTCTCTCTCACTCTTTCTTTCTCTCTCTGACTCATTCCCCAAGGACTCAACATTTTTCTCTCCCCTAAAGGAAGATGGTACCACATCTCCTAACATCTGTTCCCCACATTCTTTTATCTAAAGGAAAGAGCGCCCTCTGTCTGTTACTGTGTGTATGAACCCCTTGCAAGGACAAATTTCTTTTACTGTATACTTCTCAAAGCACTACAAGGGTGTGTACATGACATACTACTCTAAAAATGACTTAAAATCAAAACTTCACTTTGCTCTGCAAGTTACTCAAAGTGGGACAGAAAAACACCAGAAATGTACAATAACAGAGATTCACTTAATAATCGATCAACATTATACACACAGCCTATTTAACAAGTTTGTTTATTTGAAGCTGCATTCAGATTTGGCTCTGTACATTGTGTGTGTGTGTGTGTGTGTGTGTGTGGCAAAGATGTAATGGATAATGGAGCACAAGAGATGAGAGGTTGGAAACTGTAAGTAATAGAGATGGGGAACTGATAGAGGGGATATTTAAAAAAATGAAAAACAGAGAAACAGAGAAGCACACAGACACACACACACACACACACAAACACACAGAAACACAGAGCAAGTTCAGAAATACGGTTCTAGGCAAATCATTCTGACCACTTTAGTGACAATGTATTTACAGCAGAGTCCATCCAAGAATTCAGATGGTTTGACAGCTTTCCCATGTTGCTTTTAATAGATAGATAAAGAACAAAAATAGAAAATATTTTTATCATACTCTTTTGTAAACTGTACCTTATCTCAAAGCATAAAGAGAGAGGGGGGGAGAGAGAGAGAGAGAGAGAAAGAGACAGAGAGGAGACCCAAAAAGAAAGAACAGATCTATTGAGATTTTCAGTGTCTTTCTGTTCTTTGTTCTTCCTCAGTACTTTGTCCAGCTTCACGATGTCCCTGCTGCGCGTGTGCACACACACTAGCTTTCTCTGGCAGATCAATAAAAACGCTTTCAAATCCAACATTCATTTCCTTCATCCATCCATCCATCCTCTTTGCTATTGTACAAAACCAACCCCTGCTGTGTAGCACACTCAGAGTGAAGATCTATAGCACATGGTGACAAAACTACAGCCCTGGAGATCAATACGCCTTTTCATTTTTTTAATCATTTCATCTCTCCTCTGACATCTCGCTCTGGAGAGAAAAAAAGGAAAAGGGGGGGGGGGGGGGGGGCGGGGGGGTGAGAAAGGGGAAAAAAGCTGTGATTGAGGACATGCTCTCAATTCACTCGCCATCAAATCTCTCCACTGTGACTGCATTATAGACCTTCAGTTTGCTGTCCTTTATACTGTTCCATGTGAGAGACTGAGAGTGAGTGTGTGTGTGTGTGTGAGAGAAAGAGAGAGAGAGATTCCTCATTGCATATGAGAGGCTGCAGTGACATAAGACTGCCACAGAGGGGCAACATTTCCCATCAGATGTAACCCCTGTCTATCTCTCTCGCTCTCTCAATCCCCCCCCCCCCCCCCCCCTCCACCCCCCCATTCTTACACCCACAACACACACTCTCTCACCCCCGACACACACCCCACTCCCAACCTCATTCCTATGCAGTAACCACATGAGGCCATGTAAGTCACAGAATTCTTAGGACCCACATCCAAGCATCCAAGAGCAGGGGTCTCCAAAGTGTCGTTTGGCTAGCACACACGTGCTCATGCAGGCACATACTCCTACACACAAAGCCAAGACACCCAAAAGTCTGAGGCATGGATCAGGGAGCAACGCAATTAGAACACTTAATTTATAGAACCCCACACATAAATCCCATCTCACAAAATCACTATTTTACCATAGTAAAATGAAAAATGGCACGGACTCACAAACACACAAAGTGTTAAAAGAGGGGGAAAAAAGGCTACAGTTCATTTATGCTCCTCCTGAATGTGAGGCAGTGAGGCTGGGTACGGGTACACGTGTACACACGCGCGCACACACACACACACACACACACAAAGTTGTGTACAATAAGCCACCTGTTGATTTGCACCATGCTGGGTCCTTCCATAATGGTTGTGTTTCAGTCGCTGTATTTCCTTGTGTGGGTCTCTGGGTTTTGCCTGTCTCTAAATGGCTCTTTAAAGAAGCCCAGTGGACCTGTAGGTAAATAAACAGAGGACCACACCAGCAGACCAGAGAATTCCATTCACACACCACTGTTTGGCTTGGCTACCCACACCAGGTTTGATTTACAATGGATCAACATGGCAGGCCGGTCCAGTGTGTTTGTGCTATGTCATCTGGGGTCAAATTTGGGAGGAGATACCTCAGAGACTACTAGAATAGCAGGTAAAAGCCCACTGCCCAAAACGAATCTCTCCCCAGACTCTGCTAACTGGCTTTGAGCTTTACTGCCCTCTCACCAATGCTCATTACTGGTTCCTCACAAGCACGTGATGGAGTTCTACATCATGTTCATTCATTTGATAACAACTGTAGAGTTTGTTAATTCAACAAATCAACCATTTAAGAGGAACTTACATTCCTATGTTTAAGGGCATGATGAATTCTAGAGTGAAGGCTTTAACAAACAGCTGAGCAAGGGGGTACTGACCATCTGGTCAGTGAGATTTTAGTTTGGATGTACTCTAATGACTAGCCCACTCTCTTGAATCTCATTACACTTTATAGATATCTGTAATGTCTATTATATCATTAGGAAACAACATGAGAAAGAGCTTCTTATCAACATTATGGCAGATACTAAAGTGATGAACCGGCTGTAATGAGTATGTCATAATGTGTTTTTATATCTTACAGGCTTAAAATAGTGCCATTAGGCCAACATACTAGTAGACTCCAGCTATGTTTTTCCATCTGATCTCTCTGTATTGAACACAAAGTCCATGAATAAAATGTGGTAAGAATAGGCTGTGAGAAGCTGGTGATTCTTTGACTTTGTAGTTTGGTTCAGCACTGATCTCAAAGCCATCTGCTAGCATGTCTGCAGCCTCATGGCATTGTGGGATTAGAATGTCTTACGCTTGGTTAGCTGCCATCTTTGATCCATTTGGCCTTCTGACAAACATTCCCTGCCCTTCTAATCCACCTTAATGACTCTGTTAGATTCCACCTTTTCAGCATTTAGACACACACACACACACACACACACACACACACAGACCGAGAGAGAGAGAGAGAAAGAGGGACAGAAAGAGGGTAAAAAGAAACAGAAAAAAACAGAGGAAGATGGGGTAAGTGAATAACAGATGAGTGAGTAGAAAAAGAAGGATAGACAGGGAGATGGTGACAAAACAAAAGAGAAGGACAGAAAGAGATTGAAAGAGAGAGAGAGAGAGAGAGAGAGAGAGAGAGAGGAAAGAAAAAGAAGAAGAAGGAAGAGAGAGTGAGACAGATGATAACAGCACATAATACAAAATTGGCCCAAAATGTTACGCAACCCCCTCCTTCAGCATTTGATCTGACCCGGTTGCCCCCTTGTGCTGTTAGAATGTGTTGAAGTCGGCATGTTTCTGTAAACTAGCACACAATGAAGGAGCTAATCAACCGTGAAATTTGCTCCAGGCAAAAGCTTTAGGCCCAAGCTCCCATGCTCTACAGGGAGAGAGAGAGAGGGAGAGAAAGAGAGAGAGAGAGAAACAATCCTTCTGTTTGCGCGTGAGTTGCAGCGAAGAGTGTGCAGTAGTGAGCAGAATTAACAGAGGGCATGCTGAGGTTTATGCCATAAAATGTGGACTTGGCAGATTGCTGCAGATTTGGCTGTGAGTGTGTAATCTGAGTCGGTAATAAAGTGATGGTATTAGTGTACAGCCTGGCCTTTAAACAGAACCCAGCGTGTGGTGGAACTAAAGGCTTACATGTAGACACAATGCAGAACAGCATGAAGAATGCGTACAGAACTGCTTTAAGTTCTTTGTTACACAGAACTACAGAACTTGTCTCTTCCCAGGTCCTCTTTACTTGTAGAACTATTCCACGTGTGGTTCACCTCTCCAACCCATCACTTAGTTAAGGAGAAACTGTGCTTTAAACCTAGGCTTCACCTATAACGACAATAATGACAACAAAAAAGTGATAAAAATCCAACGAAAGTCCAGCATGAGATACAAATTCTCTTGCTGAACTCTCCCTCAGTTACCAGCATACTCACAGCACCCCCTGGGATTCGTCACATGTGAGGGCTGACTTTCACACCACAAACCGCAGTCTGCCCTCCACTGAGTCTCTCACACAGGCATACACAATACTCATAACCATACTGGTTTAGACATACCACCTGCCCAATTGAGAGCTGTTTAGGATGAAGGTCTAGACCCTTCTATACCCCTCCCACCACCAGGCTTTTTCCCAAGCCTCCCTTGGCCCTGGTCCCATCAGGGTGTTAAATGACTCTATTGAAGTCCTGTTTGCTCAAGTGGGCCTGGCCAATTATCTCCCAGCTCTCACATCACTTAATGACACTAATTAAGACCCGCCGAGGGGACCAGGGCAGTGGGGTCAGGCCAGAGTGGTGTGTGTGCGTGTGTTTATGTGTGTGTTTGTTGGGGAGGGAAAATTTGTCTATGTTGAGAGAGTTAAAGAGAATGTGTTTGTGCGTGCACATCAGAGATAGACAGTGCACTCTATGAGTGTGTGTGTGGGTCAGCTCAGACAGGATTTACTAGGCTATTACACCAGTCTATTACAGTGCTGTGTTAGTGCCCTCTAAGCTCTTTAACTCAGTCCTAACAACTCTCTCTTTCTCTCTCTCTTCTGCAAATCTGTCTTTAAGTGCTTCTGTCCACCCATGCGCTAACTTAAACACTCTTCCAGTTTGCATTAAAAACCCAATTTAAACGCAAACAGTTCACTACTGCTACAGTTGTCTGTCATAAGATTTTATCAGTTCAGGTTCTGAGACTGATTCCTTAATGGTTCACTTATTCTTACTGTGTTTAAAAAGTAAGTCTGTGAGATAAATTGTGCAATGATGATTTGAACGAGTATATGAATAATGACAAATAAAATCCAAAACTAATTTTGTGCTATTGACAGGATATAAAAAATGTCAAGGGCCTACCTAAAACAAAGGGAACGGACTGTGAGGTGGGGATGCAGAGCCTTAACCACAAAATTCGTCCCACTCTGTATTTTGTTATTTCCAATTTCCAGCTACTGTCAACCGAGTTTGGAGTTCCCTGGGAGGTAAAAGTGTTAGGTCTTCTTATAACTCGGAGACAAGTCGCCCACAACCGACTGCTGACAGTTCAACTTGTTGAAACAGTTTTCACGCAAACATCAGCATACAGATATATTATTACACAGATCTATTATTTGCACCGTTTACGACGCGATTACAAAGAATTCTACAGTTTCCTTTAATTTAACAAATACTGTGTCAGCAAACACATTGATTTGTGCTATGTCAAATACGATCTCATATGGTGTTTTTTGAATGCTCCAAAACTGCACTTTTTAAAATAAAAGTGATCGGACATTCGAGTTGAATTGTTTGCGAATTTGCTCGCGTAACGGGTAAAGCTGCATAAAATAGCCTTACACTACTCGCATGTAGTTTTCGCAACCGTGATTTCTCCGTCCTGTAACACCACACCATGGAGCATATATTCGCCGACTTTATCAATGGTTTTGAATATGCCAGTTCACTTCACTTCTTCATTTAGTGCCAATCAATAGCAAAACAGTATGATACCTGATATTATTAGTCGAACTAGCTGGTAATACCTGAAGACAAAGAAAAACTGATGGGACATAACTACATTATCACTTGCGTGCGCAAACAAGATTCTGTTGCCGCATGACGTAACTGATCATAAGACTTTTTCACAAAACAAGTCTACAACTGCCAAACCTGGAATGGCCTCTAAACTCCATATAATTAACGAGGTAGACAAGAAACATACGATAAAACCAACAAAAATAACTCATTACTGCAAAATCCTCACTGCAGAAGCACGTGCTAACTCTCGCACTGTGCTTACAGCATAGCATATTATCCCACAGAAAGCATTGTGTTAAAGGATGAGAAAGGGAACACTCAGCTAACACTCAACGAGTAAAAACAAACACGTTTGTCTTTGTATCTTAGTGGGGACTTCCCACTGTCTACCATTTTACTGTAACTAAAAGGTCATAACCGTAACCATAGCCATACTCAAAGAAATATTTTAGCACTTTTTGTTAACAGTACTAACATTTTTTAAGTGTCCCAGGCAGCCGATCTCTCCACAAGGATGCCACTTGTCACATATTTATATCCTTATGGGGACATTTGGTTCACACAATGCCACAAAAACGTGGTACAGTCATACACAGCTTTAAGTGCTCAGAGAGGTCATTTGCAGCTGTATTTACCCTGGGTTGAAGCCACAGAGCACAGGCAGTGTAATGCTTTGGTGTCCTGAGAAAGACTGCAGAATTGGAAAGTTCATTTCCCTACATACAAATGCTTTTACATTTGCAAATAATAGGTGTTGGGAGTTAACTATTTTCCACAGCTTCCAGCATCTTATATTTAGTACTGGTGATAGGTAATTGTTTATATCTAACTGAAGATTTCATTCCATCTGACTTTCTTGACTCTTCAGCTGAAATTTTCTTCTGTCCATCTCATCAGCATGATCAGAGGGAAGTTTCATGTGCATGTTAAATTTAGACTAACTATTCACTGTTCATCTGAATTTTTACAGAGGTTGAATAAAACAACCAGTGCACAGATCACCTCATTTTAGACCCTGGTCCAACACATCATTGCTAATTTTGTTATTAATATTCAGACTCTGTTTGAAATTGAGCACAGTTCTCACAGTTCTCATCACAGCCACAGTGTCTGAGGCAGATGTTGATGTGGGCCTGCATGTGCACTTGCATATGTTTGTTTGTGTGTGCATGTGTTTAGAGTAAGTTCAAATACAAATGTGTGTGTGTGTGTGTGTGTGTGTGTGTGTGCTTGTGCGTGTTTGTTTGTCTGTATATGTGTGTGCTTGTGTGTGTATCTAAAGCCTGCCATTTTATGTGTAACCGCATGGTCCAGCTGACTAAAATAAACACACTGGCCCTCTCTCTCTTTCACTCTCAGGGTCTGAGGGTTTGTATCAGTTTTAGTCTCCCACCTTGGTTTTTGGTCCACTTGGTATGTGAAAAGTGTGTTTGATCAAATAGATCTGGTGCTGCACAAAGGGAAGAAGATGCTGTCAGTGAGTTATGCACAGGCTATTACCCTTTCAAACAGAGCAGACCCTTCTCCTAAACTCAGGACAAGACCTGGCCTAACAGAACTTGGGCTTCTGGGACAGTCGCTGGTTTTTGGAGAGTTCAAAACTATTGATTTTTGAGACCATTGATGGGAAAGTCTTGTAAAAAGGTGTGGTGAAAGTCCTGAATGAGGAAAAAGTTGAAGGGGAAAGGATATGTTCCATGGTGGCTAAATTTAGTCTAATAGCAGAAATAAAACTAGTGTGGAGATTTTTGTACAAGCCACTGTCAATGAAGAAAACTGGAATTTCCAGTGGAGAATTTTACATGGATGTGTGGCAGTTAATACTTTTGTATCTCTTATAAATTCTGATGTGAGGGACAACTGCCCATTTTGCCAAAACAATTTTCCACTGTTTCACAGAATGTGAAGTTTTCACATGCTCTTGTTGTTTCCCTTAATGAAGTTTCTAAAAATGTTGCTCTTACATTTGATTTTACACACAGTTGGGCTCAACAGTACACGTGTCAGTTAATCAGTTTTATCCCAGGACAAGAAAAATATTGTACAATTTATCATTTATTGTACAGTAGAATTGAGCACAGAGAGGAATAAGATGTTTTTAAAATTCTGGTGAAATCCCGAGTTTTAATATTTACAAAGCAATGCATGACATGGATAAAGGCAGAGCAACATGCTGTGGTCAGTAACTCATGGAGATACCTTCTGCAAAGAAATGGGAATGCACATATTACCACTGACATCAGTCAGTCTTTCCCTTCACCAGAGATGAGAGAGGGGGACAGAGAGAGAGAGAGAGAGAAGACACTTCTGCATCACTGAGCACATAACACAAAGTTGCTATTTTTCTCTAACAGTACAGTTTGGTCTAGGCCCCTGCATATTCATAGCTAAGGTAAACCTGATTTATTAAATGGCTTTGTGGCATCCTTATGGTCTGTCACAGCCGATTGTAGAAGCAGTTACAGCTGTTCAGAATCAGTTTTGTTCACTAACTTCACATATATTATTGTCTGGGTTATCACTGAAGCACCGTAGAATAGAATTTAGGGTGTTGTTCCTTTGCACTAGTGACAGACACACACTATGTATGACGATGTGTGTGTGTGTGTGTGTGTGTGTGTGTGCGTGAGTGTGAAAGAGAGCACATGTTTGAGTGTGTGAGTTTTTGCTGCGTCTGAGAATGAGTTTTTGTCAGTGTGGAGATGATGAGGGACTGTCAGGATGTGACTGCCCCTCTCCATGGGGTCTGAGGTCAGACAGCAGGCTCCACGATCAGGCCCCTTCCCCATCACAAAGACATACAGAGAGCAAGGGAGGCCAACAGGCAGGAACTTGGAGCTAACAAAGACGAACCAAGAAAAAAAAAAGTGGAGGAGGGAGGGATAGAGGGATGAGGGCTGTCTGGGAGGCTGTGTGGTCCCTCCGGCAGAGGCCTGTGAATAAAGGAAAAATGGAGAAGCTGGAGGAGAGATGAGGAGGAGGGAAGGGGAGGCTGTATTAGCACTTTAAAGAAAGAGCGAGGATGACCCATAGACAACAGAGTCTGCTGGGCTTCTTTTTGAGGCTTTTGTGAAATGTCTGGTTCATGGCAATCACCCCAAGATTTAATAGTCACACTCCAGCAAGACGTACATCAGGCTAGAGAGACAGGGGTTTTGACAATTTAAACTCCGAGAGAGAATAAGAGAGAAAGAGATAGACAGACAGAGACAGAAAGGCCGAAGGGAATGTGAAGTGTAATATCTTTAAAGGATTAGACAGTGACATTGTTTACAGTGTCTGACATCTGAAAGTGTATATGAAAGAATCTGATGAATATACATTTTCTAGGTTATGTTATAGAGGTGGAGCCAGTATGGCCTCTGTAAATTCAGTACAGTTGGCAGGAAGAGGAGAGAGATTGTGTGTGTGTGTGTGTGTATGTGTGTGTGTGTGTGAGAGAGAGAGAGAGAGAGAGAGAGAGAGAGAGATAGCATGTGTGTAAACTAGTGGTGAAACGGTTACCGGTTTCACAGTAAAATTCTCAATGGTTAGTCTTATCGTTTCAAAGTTTAAACCGTGGTCGATTACCACGCTTTGAAAAACTCACATTAAATACGTAACATGGGTTTGTTTTGTGTCAGTGAAAACATGGCGGAAGGCAAGCTCAAAGGATGATGTGGGGACTTCGGAATGGGGAAAAATGTCATGGTTTGTCTGTCTAACTTGCTAACAGCTTGTCAACAATGTAAACTGAAGCTTTCGGTGTTACTTACTCTTATAAAAAACACTATACGTTGTCAGCGGTGTAGTGGAACCGGGGTTCTGTCAGGTTGTGGTACTTAGCGGTTCTGCACATGCGCAGACCCACAGTCTTGGGCTCTGGTTCCACTCCCATAAATCTGTGCAACCTTGCTGTCGAGATACGTTCAAGCCTGGCCGATCCTGCGCTGTATCTTACAAATCCTTTTTTCATTGTGCCTTTTGACCTGTAAACATGTACATATTTGCATGTACACACTGGCTTTGCTACAGAATGTAGAATTTAGCTGACAATTGCGTACACCGTGTGTTACGTGTAAGCAAACGTAGTTCTTTATCAGTGTTAATTTCGTCGATGAAAACTGTGACGAAAAATATTCCTCATCGAACTTTATAGAGATCATAGAGTATCAAAACATGCTCCCCATATTCTTACAGGGTACATGGAGTGAGAAGTGGTGTAATATAAAGTGATTATGTCCTGGGAGCATTATTTGATAGAGTATGTTGGTCTATCGAAATGTGCTACCCCTAGATGTTATAATAGAGTATCAAAATATGCTCCCCGTATTCTTACAGGGTACATGGAGTGAGTAGTGGTGTAATATAAGGTGATTCTGTACTGGGAGCATTATTTGATAGGGGATATTGGTCTATCGAAATGTGCTACCCCTAAAATCTTAAAGAAAAAAAAAAGATAATAGAATAGCAGCATATGCATAAACATAAATAAAGATTTCACACCTTTTTTAGGATATACACAACTGGGGATGGAAACCCATACCGTAGCATTTTTTGATAGGGTATGTGAACCGATAGACTCTGCTATCGATTCGCACTACGGTAGCATTTTTCGACGAAGCAGCGCAACTCGACAGAACACCGACACTTTTTTCTTTTCTTTCCTTTCTTTTATTCATTTATTTATTTATTTTTTGCCTAAGACTCAGAGCTAGCTGAATGCCCATTTGCTATTAAGAATGAATTGTACGTGTACGTTTGTATTTACATATTCTTGAGACAGAACACTGTTTAGAACGGTTTATTTCCTTCTTCTGTATGGATTTTCCAACGTAACTACGATGTGACAGCATTATTTGTATTTGTCTGATGTTCAGTAAATAGTTGAACTCTTACGAAGGCTTTAGTCAATTCGCCTACTTTGCTGGCAGGGGGAACTGAACATTAGAAAACACTGTTTAATTTGCCCTGTTCAGCATTATCATGATATTCTGAAATGACCTACAATGTAGCCTGTTTTATACCAAGACTTTTAGAAAATGCACATGCAGACGACTCTCTTCCCTTTGCGCTTGATTTGCGATGAATAACGCATCCTCAGCGTTCTCACTCTGAAATCACGTGATGCTTATAAAGCTCATTTAAGTAACTAGAGCCATGCATGGGAACGTTGGACCAGGTAGGTTAACTTTTGCATTTAAAAACACGTATCTGCACTTCATTTTAGAGCGCTTTTGTACCCTGAGAAAGTAATGTCATCTAGAAAAAGACCTAGTAGACTATTGTACGCTAATTCATTTCAACAGACAGAGTAAATGTAGGCTAGCCTATCGCTTTCTTTTGATGGGGGTATTTAGCAACAGTAACAGCAATACAACAACAACAACAATAATAATAACAATAACAATAACAATAATAATAATAATAATAATAATAATAAAATCAACAACATCAATACCCCCCGCCAAATTCGCCCACTGCACGCGATATGACGTAATGTAGTTTTGTCACCTTACCAACATATTTTGTTCATTTAAAATCCGACAGTCGTCGAATTGGTTGTCAAAATGTTCCAACAGGAGAAACATTATACTCCTCTGTGTTTAGGACAGTTGGGCTCACTGCAAGTACTATCACTGTCTTCTTAAGTCTCATTTGAATTTATGTAAATTTTGCAGAGGGTCATTGTATGTACTCAAATGCAATACAGAAGATAGACTCTGTGTGTGTGTGTGTGTGTGAGAGAGAGAGAGAGAGAGAGAGAGAAATAATAATAATAATAATAATAATAATAATAATACATTTGCTATTCCCTTGTTTACAGAGTGGGCATGCAGCAAGCAAACACAGTAACTATCCCCTCATGGCCACATGGTGCCACGTAATGTTAATGCACATTTGATATCGTTTTTATATGTTTACATAAAGTATTGGCTATGTTATTATTTTAATGTTTACGCAAACAAAAAGTGCATAGTGCTGCTAATTTTAGTTGTGGTGTTTGAATATAAAACTTGGTGAAATTATTTCAGTTTGTGTACCAGTCCTTTTGAACATTTTCGGCACATTTTAACAATCCCGCGATAATAATGATAACCGTGATAATTTTGGTCACTATAATTGTGATATTAAATATTCATACCGTTTCATCTCTAGTATAAACATATGCATGCATGCAGGCATCTGTACGACTGTGGTGTTAGCGTGTGTGTGAGTCCATGTGTCGTGGAAGGGTTGCTGACTACCCTGCACAGGTGGGCTGTTGATGGTTTTATCTCTATGAATCAGCTTTTGAGAGAGTTCCCAGATCCCTCAGAAACACAGCTAATGTCTACAGCTTCTCATTCCAATACACGACTCAAACTTTTCATTAAACAAATCAATGTCTTAATCAAACCAACCCGCCCCCCCCCTCCAACACATTCCACTCTTCACACAGAGAGCAGAAAGAAAGAAAGAAAGAAAGAAAGAAAGAAAGGAAGAGAGAATGATAGAAACAACAGGCAGACGTCCATGTAGTGATTACCTGAGTAATGATATCCAGATTCTTTTACACCAAAGCTCTTGAAAAAGACACAGCTGAACTCTCATAATGAAGCAGTCCAAAAACTGTTCTGAATGTATAGTCTGTTTTTGTGTTTATGTATTTAGCTGTTGCTAATTTCATTCAGAACTTTGGCTAGTCTGTAGTTTTAACCATAAAAAGGACATTTGTCTTTTAGAACCACCTCAAAATGGAAGAGATATATAACTCATTTACTCAGACAACCATAAACATTCTTAACAGAGGTGGGGTTGCACTGAAACTACTGCTGATTTTTTTCTCTGTAAAATATGTCGTATTATGTGTATATCAGCAAGGATATTGAGATGCTGAGTGCAAGCAGACCTGATAACCTTGTTAAATAATATATTGGTTATTAGTGTATATATGTAAAGTGTTAAATGGTTCAAATGATGTAGGATAAGGAGTGCCTATATCCCTCCTGAAAAAAGCACAATATAAACCTCTTTTGAACAGTTTTGTTTTCATAATTATTCGATGATTAGTTTAATGAAGATATTTATGTATTTGTTTAAAATTTCCTTTAATATTGCTGTTAATTTATTTGAATTAAATTCTGCAATATGCCCCTAAAACATTCAAGCATAGATTTCTGTTCTGCTCAATTTACTGAAACACTGAACTCTAATTTACAATGCTGAACATCTGTACACAACTACACTAAAACCTTAGGACAGTTAGAATTCCACATAGAAAAAAGGCTTGTATGAAAGTAGGAGCTGTCAATCATCAGAGGAAGCCAGTGAGACAGGCTATAGTATATCAGACTCTAGCCTCATTGTTACAGCACAGGGGGGAAGGGTTAGGACCCTGTCACTGAGAAGACTGGAAGGAATGCCAAAGCCTCCCTGAGCCATCAATGAGTATTTCTCTAAAATTTTCACTCTGAGTGCCACTATGGACATAGCATGGACACACACACACATACACACGCACACATGCGTCCATGTACACGCACGCACACGCGCACACACACAAAGGTGATCATATGAAGGAAGGCTATGTAAGTGTTTTAATGATGATTAGAACAATATGTCTCATGACTCTTAAACTCTAATAGCGCAAATACAGCATGACATTTTACAAACCACAGTGAGAAACTGAACCAGCCTTGTACGACCACACACACACACACACACACACACACACACACACACACACACTATAATGAGTATCTCACTGGCAACCAGACCATGCAATATTAGTAAATTCTTCCACTGAAGGCAGCTGTGTTTGCATCTCTTTCTCTGCATCCTTTTGTAATGTTTATTCTCATGTAAAGAGGATCAAGTTTTGGGACTGGGCCCACCAGCATCCATATTCTCAGCTTCATCAGAATCTTTCAGTATGTCACCGTCATAACAGGTTTATGCTATTTTGACAAGAAACTTGCGATGAATACCACACACAAACACTGGGATCTGCCTGTTGAGCGTATGAAGAGCAGAACAACTCAGTGTGAGAGGGAAGAGGTAGAGAAAGCAGTTCTTTAGAAAAAACAATAGGAATTGGGGGACGGGGGGTAAAGTGATTGAATTATTCAGTTATTCAGTTACGAATATATGGCTTTTTTGTGCGCGTATATTTACCTGATGCTAATTTCAATGCATAATGAGAGATGTATTCACAACAGAAATTACATTTAATTAAATAATGTAAGAGTCCAAATGACAAAATGAAAAAAAGATACAGAAACCAATATTTCAGTAAAAGTAAACTGCCAAAAAGAATCTATAGGTCTAACAGAGCGCCCTGCTGCAGAGAAAGTGGTTCACCTCAGTGTGTAACTAGTTATAACTTCTGGAGGGGAGACAGTGCAATGAGGATTCAATATTATCTTATGTTGACCTAAATTCAGACTGACCTCACTGCCAACAAATGTAAGAAAAGCAAAGCTGCAGCCGAAATGTATATAAATCAGTTGAGAACTACAAAGACAATTATGGTAGGAAAAAAAAATATTACAAAGAGAACAATCTCGGCAGCATGACAAAACAAATTAACGGCCTCAATCAGGCACTGATATGGCTGATAAGTGAAAATTACATTTGCTGCCCTGCTTGGCATCCCTCTTTCCCTGTTCACAGTCTCTCTCTCTCTCTCTCTCTCTCTCTCTCTCCTTCTCCCTGTCTCTCTCTCTCAGACCACAGGACGAACTAAGCAACATCATGTCAGATTTCAAATTATACATAGAAGTGTGACCTAAATAGATACACCCGAAATCTCTCGCCTTCTTCCACAACTTGAGCTTGGTTCACAGTGAATAAAGATAGCCGCTTCAACACTGCGCCAAGGGTTACATGGATACGTGCACATTCTGAATATGGGTATTTCCCGGCGTCAACTCACTCTTACATATGTCCTATCAAAGTCAAGTTTAAACACTGTCAAGGTTGTAACTATACAGTGACAATGCACAGACTTTTTAGAGGGTTGAATTAGTGCCACGAGAAGTTGCTGACAAACTCAGATGGCATAAACTGTTCGCAGATAGCTGCATTAGACAGAAGGTGTTCTGCATGTAAAAGAGCAAAACCATCATGAAAATGAAAATCGCAACAGCTTAAATTTAATCAAGCCCAGAGCGACCATTTCCACACCAAAAAAGAAAACAGGTTTCTTTTATGACATAAAGAATAATTCTTACTTGTCTTTCGATGACAAACGCGTTCGTCGTTCTGTTAGGATCTCTGAAACTTTCTCAAAGATCCCGAGCGAAGTCCGCACACGGAATCTGGTTAAATGTTCTACGTGATGTTCGCTGAGTGACTTTTTTGAACTGCAGACAAGTAGGAGTTTCTTTTGAAAAATGAACAAATTCCACCCCTGTTAAATTTAACTTGGCATGCGAGTTCCCTTTGTCGTCGAACTTTTCATTTAGTTACAAATCTAAGAGAGAGTTCCTCAGACGTTCCGCGCTGTCCATTCCCAAATACTCCACACTAATCGCTGATTTTCTAGCTTTTCAGGTTACCCATTCACTGGTCCTCAGTGGTATCATATCAGTAAGCAACAGGTGTAAATTAAAAGTTTCATTGTGAGATCATGGAGCGGGCGTGAGCGAGGCGCTCGCTTTCTGTGCGTCAAGTATAGTGCAGCTGATAAAAGACTGCTATTCTCCCAAATTACAGACCGCACGAAGACAAAGGAGTCAGTTTATAAACTTGAAGACTCATTCAGCGACCGCTTCAGCAAAGTGCTTTTACACGACGCAAAAACTTCTATTTGCAAAATCTGCATGTGTGAAAATTCAGAGAGGTACTCTCTTCCTCTAGTCCTCGGTCCAGTTTCATGTCTTGCAGATTACTACATCCAGAATGGAACTGTTGAACAGTGGAAAAAAGTTTCTTAACTTTTGCCCAGAGCGTGGAAGGCTGCGTACAGTGAATATGACGAGTGCCACACTCCGTTAGCAAGGGGAGAGATTGAATGAGTTTTGATAATTATGCCGCTTACCCATGGGCCTGCCTTCTCTCTCTAATTCTCTGCCTACTGGTCTCTCTCTCTCTCTCTGAAACTGCGGGAAAAGACCCACAGTACCAGTAAAATTCCTCAGTAGATCACATTTCCCTCTGAAAAAAAAGACATATTTTTGTTCTCCCTTGTCTCCTATCCATCCCCCAGATAAGTGACTAAATAGATTTCTAAACTATTACAAAATATTATTCAATTATTATAAAAATGGTTAAAAAGTGCACACATTCAATTAAATTTAATCAAAGAAATTCAATGCAAGTTTTACAAAATTTTTATTCATTTATTTGTTTACAGCTGAGATTGTAGTAAGTATTTTTTTTTCTAACAGAACCCACACCATTGCTTAGTAATAAAATGAACAATTGAAAAATTAAGGGGGGGAAATACTGAATGAATCTTGAAATTTCTGCCACCATACCCAAAACTCTTAATATATAAAGATGACTATATATTCAGTAACGTTTACCTCTAAAGTTTATATTGCTACAAAGCTGATCTCGTTATGCACATGTTCAGGGGTGGGGTAGTGAGGAATGGTGACATATGCATCTCTCTCTCTCTCTCTCTCTCTCTCTCTCACACACACACACACACACACACAGAGACACAAACATATTCTCGCTTACTCTCAGGTTTCCCCTGCAGGCAATGGAAGACCCAGACCAGGCCGTTTCTCCAGAATCAGTAATACTCAGCACTGAGTCAATGTACACATCTGGGCCTAATCTGACAATGAAGGACCCAGCTATCCACACAGAAACATCTGGAACTTTCCATGTGGGTCAAACTCCTCTCAAAGATCATTCACTGTGGTGGCCACAATCATGGGCTATAAAAGCTGGTAGTGAAAAAAAAAAAGTCTTTGACAAATCAGCGACAGTTAATATTAGCAAATCCAAAACATCATGAGAAGTGGCCCAGTCTTTGGTATTTTAAGTTGATCAGTTCAGTAGAGGCTCCGGACATCATAGCATACCTGCATGATTACTGTTTAAATTAAATGATATGAAAATATAGACTAAATGAAGTTCTGTTGGCTTTAAAAACAACCTCACAAATCATTAAAAAAAAAATTATATAAAAGTATCAATAGGTTTCTCTCATTATGGCAGCAGTGTGTCCTTGCAGACACTGGGCTTCAGTCACATGACTCTGCTGCTCTGTGTGAAATGTTGTGGTGACTGTTCAAACATGACAATGAGACTGGCTTTCATATCTGACTATAAAAAAAAAAAAAAAAAACAGGTGAGAAAAAAGTCTCTTATCCTAACAAAACCCCAATGTACCTGCTGTTGTACTGAGCATAACCAGACATCCACCCCAATCTCTTGACATCACTACCAAGCCCTGCTCCCTCTCCAGCACTCCGTTCACTGACTGCACATCTTAATGAATTTAATGAATTATTTCAGTCAGGAGGTGAAATGTTTATTTGCAGAAGGCTTTTCCAGAGAGAGTAGACTCTAAGCTCTGTTTTTCCATCCCTAAGTCTGTTTCTTCTCTGCTGTAATAACTGTAGACACTGAATCCTATGGGACAGAATCTTCTGCTCTGTCTCACTCAGGCCATCCTCCAGAAACCTGTCACTAAGATGTTTCATCTCTGCTTTTCCCTGCGCTCTCTTACATACCAGTCAGTCACTCTGCGTGTGTGTGTGTGTGTGTGTTGTAGGGGCCATGTAATATGCTGTTTAAGTAGCTGTAATTGTGAAATGTGCCACCATTGACAGTTGGGTTTGCTCCTCTGTGACTTGGATCCAACGCCTCTCTCATTCTTTCCTCAGGAGTTGACCATTCAAGCAGAGATCAGTGTCCTGTCTCCTGTAAGACATTCCTTTAACTCTGTTCCCTTTTTTCTGTTAGCTGTATTATAGATATGCTATGATGCAGACCTTTAGATAAAAGACTCTACGTAAACATACACTCAGCTCTTTACATTTTCATGTCATATAGTATGAAAATTCACCAAAATAAATCCTTGTCTATTAATACAAGTCAGATAAGTACTGACATTTTTATGAATTTATCACGACTTCACTGAGAATTATCTGACATTTAATAATCCCACTCATTCATTTTGGTTATGAAATCATATTTTTGTTCTTTTTTTTTCTCAATTAAAATAGTAATTTTGTGGGAAAAAAATCTTCTGTCTGATTCCATGGTCTCTCTCTTCATACAGACATACTGTTATTTTAGGTTATTCCTTGTTTTTTTTTTTTATCGCTATCCTTCTTTTTCTTGCAATCAGTGCGTTTTTGGCTGCCATGGTAGAAACCACATCGTTTCCACACCCACACGGAGCTCTCCTGATTCTCTCCCTGAAAAACACACGAAGAAACACATACTTCTATATATACACACACACACTTTAAACAGAAAGCGAAGCAAAGAGAAAGAGAGAGAGAGGGAGAGAGAGAGAGGGAGAGTGTGAAAGAGATCTTTAATATCTGATACACAGGACTGTACAGCTAGGTTTAATGTGGGAGAAGATGTTCAGGGTCCCGGAGTGTTGTGTTGTTGGGTCCGGACAGAACCCAACCCTCTCTTTGCCGTCGGTCTCCAGCGTGGCTCAGTGTCTCTGAGCTTTCTGGACTAGAATCACCTCTTTGAGGTTGGGCCTCAACAGGGGGGAATGCTTTGGAAATTTGCACATTTGCACGGTGGCTTTTCGTATTCTTCTTATAGCCAGAGTCTGGCAAACACATATTTGGCACACCATGCCTCTCTCTCTCTCTCTCTCTCTCTCTCTTTCCTGCTGTTTTTCTGTCATCTCAACCTGCCATCAGATCTCTCCATCTTTATTTTTTCGGCCTCTACATTTAACCAATTTAAACCTGTACACACAGGGGTTGAGACACATGCACAGATACACAGAGGCTCACAAAGGCACACTAACTAATATACTGAGTGTTTATTTGTTTATGGTAGTGTAGGAGTATTTGAGTTGGATAACAGTGATTTCTTTCAAAATGTTGATTTGGAAAACACAGAGTTATCTAACTTTGTTAAGTTATCTGATGTTGGAGGTTCCTGCAGTGCAGCAGGGGTGTGGAAGATGAAGGACATCTCAGAGAGTAATCTGAATGTTTCATGGTTTTTCAGCTTCTGCATCTGTCTGGATCTATCACTCACAGCATCTCTGCTGTGGGTGGAGAAAGAGAGATGAAACGGTCCCCTGGAAGACAAGAGGGACGCCAGAGAAACAATATAGACTAGACACACACGCTGATCACTGGTTGATAAATAGGAGAAAAGACCCCACATGAGGGGGTTGTTAAATCAGATATTTATTCAGACAGAAGACAAAGAACCCCCATGATCACCATGTATGGAGGATCCCTGTAAATGTACCCCTCTGTGCGTGTGTGTGTGTGTGTAGATGTGTTTTTGGTGTTTATGTACACGAGAAATGACAAAAAATGAGAAGGCTGATAATGTAGTGTTTATATATATATATATATATGTATATATATACAAAGGCAAAAGAAGAATACAATACGCCTTGTTTTCTCCATTTTTTTTTTCCTTTTCATGTTTTTTTTTTTTTTTTTTTTTTTTACAGAAATCTCCAGCGTTTTCACAGAAATGGACAAAAAGGCAGTACGTTTTTTTTTTTTTTTTTGACTTGTAAAATAAGAAAAAAGAAAAGAGGAAAAGAAAAGAAAAAAGTCGGTACTGAAGTTCATTATCATTTCTTGTCTATTAAAGTAAAGGAGGGAAGGGCAGTTCCTCTCATCCTGTGTTCTTAAAAGCTGTATAAAAAGTTTACATGCTCCTAAAAAGGTGGATTCACGTCATGCATGATCCTTTAGGAGGATGCTATTAAAGGGAGCTAACATAAGATTTTGAGGAGTACTGGTCTCTTGAGTGTCAAAAGTGTCCTTTGACATGACAAATCTAGTGACTAAGACACTTGATTTCCACAAACACTTACACTCAACTGGGAGCCAAACATCTTTTCCAACTACTGTGGTTGTAAAATTGTGCAAAATTCATCTGAGCATAAAGCATGTGCAACACTTGGGTAAATAACGATGAATCGTGTGTGTAAACAGTCTTTCCTCTCACTAGGCAGCAGAGCACCTCAGTGAAATTTAATAGAGTATAGGTCCAAAAAGTAACAACTCACATCCTTAGCTCAACATATATAAATGTCTGTCTCATGAAAAGTATAAATGTCACCTATGTGGGTGTCAAAAAGTGAGCCACGCTACACATTCTGCCTTGAGCTGAAGTTGAGACTGAGGTGATCAGCGTGAGAAGAATCTGACAGTGTGTGAGATTTTGGTCTGAGCTGCTCCTTTGTGTATGCTGTGAGAGATCTGAGTGTATCTTGTATCTGAGTGTAACACAATGGAGCACTGGGTGGCTGAGGGACGGGTGAGTTTGAATGAAATAATAAAAAGTTGGCACTGATTTCATTCACAAGCATAAGTAAGCTCACACAATCTTACAACAGCTGTTTTATATCGTCAAACGCCCTAAATAGACTCAATCCATCAAACTAAGAGGACAAGAGTAATGCGTGAAAAATGTAAATGTGAAGACTAAGTGTTTGGGTAAATAATGACAACTCTAGATGAGTGGCTAAGTAAACTATTTAATGGAGATGTACTTAAGGGATCATCACTAACTGAAGCCTGTCAAAACTTCATGGTGATCGTAAGACAAGTTAAATTAAAGATTATTTCAGCAATGCTTAGCAATGTAATGGGTTGTCAGGAAACAGTGGGGATATTATTTAGAGAGCATATGTAACCACTCCAAAATTCGCATATGTATATTGACCAGTAAACCACAGAATAAAATGATCACAGTCTGAGAAAGGTCTTGGCGTCATAGAATAATCTAGAACACAGGCAGGAATGGAGCTGCCCCTTCCCTTAGACAGACACATGTATTGTTGATTAAAAAAAAACAAAAACACACACACACACACAAACTGCAGTTTTCAAGACTGCAGTCTTGGAATCACACGCAGTATCAACAGGCTGCATTACATGAACAGAAAAAAGAGAAAATAACAAGAAAGGAGTAAGAATTAAAATGGAGAGAGAGAGGCAGAGAGAGAGAGAGAGAGAGAGAGGCAGAGAGAGAGAGAAAGACATTGCAACAGTACTTTTTCAACCACACAGTAACAATTTTGAGAATCTTTGTGTTAACAGCTTTGATTTGACACTTAGAAAGTTTTCTTTTCTTTATTCAAGACACAACTGAGTGTTTTACTATTTCATTACTTTTAAAAGACAAAGGGGGAATGGTAGCCATTTTGTTCAGACGGAATATTTCCCTCCCAGAGACACTCTGTGCAAAACAGTAAATTCATTGAAACCTGTCTCAGTACATTTATGCTCATATATAAATACATATTAGTTACATGCACAGGGTATATTTTAAACAGTGACTCCTGGCAGTGCTTTCACTGTCTCATCCTCACACAAAATCAAACACTAACAAACTCACCTGTCAATATACCATGACTGGGGACACACCACTGAGATGACAATACAGCCCTTTTCAAATGTATTACAATAGACACTTGGGACATTTACACTTGTCTTACTCATTTCTTTGGCCACTCAAACACAGCTCACTGACTGGTGGACACGCAGGCTTCAATTCTTTAATGATCGGTTAAGATGGTATCACACTCCTGGCTAAATAAAAGTAGTTTCTGTCTTCAAGACAACAGAAAAATTCAAAGAAACATTCAAACAAATTGATAGACAGGAATGACATTTCTTTTCCTGTGTATCAGACTGCTCAAGAAAAACAGACACAGCAGAAAATATTAGGTGACATACACTAACAGCTCCCTCTCTCTACTGTCAAGCCCCAGCTGAAGTCGGTAGGTACGGTAAATGTCCAAACCAGAACATTATAGCTTATACACACAGCTCGAAGTCCGTGTGTGCTTTAACATAACTAGAGAGGAGTTGTCATTCCTTGTGAGATTTGTGACTAAACATGTCTTATGCTCGTATCTGTGAATCAGTAGAATAAGACCGCTGATGTTCTCGTCTGAAGAGGAAATTTTTCAACATATATGTCATATATGTATATGTTTGACATATTTAGGGGATCTCCTCCATAGATTCAGGACAAAGAATGCAGGGAATTCACCCCTTGAACAGCCTGTGTGACTTAGACAGTAATGTCAGAGAGAGAGAGAGAGAGAGAGAGAGAGAGAGAGACAGAGAGAGAGAGAGTGAGACAAAGACTGAATCTGTGAAAAAAAACCTCTTCCTGTCTCTCTTTCTCTGCTCCTGGTTATCAGTTCTTTCTTTTCTCTTTCTTTCCTTTCAGGTGTTTTCTTTGTCAGTTCTCTGGAGACAACTCAGTTGAAGAGAGACAAGGGAAATAGTGCTAAAATCCAGTTCCTGAAGCTCATAAATCCAGATTGTGTGTGTGTGTGTGTGTGTGTGTGTGTGAGAGAGAGAGAGAGAGAGAGAGAGAGAGAGAGAGAGAGAGTGGGGGGTATATGTCTGGGTTAGTCTGAGCAGGGAGATTCAGTCATAGCTTGATAATCCAACCCCACATTTCGCAGATCCAGAAGACCATGGGTCCAGCAACTAAGTGCTTGTGTGTGTGTGTGTGTGTGTGTGTGTGTGTGTGTGTGTGTGTGTGTGTGTACGCGCGCGTGCGAGATATGACTGACATTGAACATGTGAGAGACCCAGCCTTAGCATTGCACTGATACTATGAATTACACACACTCCCTGGCACTTGTGTCTTCTTGCATAAGGAAATCCAGAAAGAGTTATGCCAAACATTAAACAGAATTATGATCATTTTTACGACACAATAAAACAATTTACAGATAAGCTGAATGGTGCCAGAGGCGAAGGGGAATATGTTAGTGTGTATTCCCTTTGCAAGCCTTTTTTGGGACTATATCCAGTGCTACAGCAGACAGACTGTCCTATACAGGCACCATGGTCTCTCACATACAGGACAAGACTGACAGTACAAGCCAAACAAGAGCACTCTAAATGTGAATGCCACTCCAAACAGCAATGTCTGAACAGTACAGGCCCAAGTTCTTTAGAAGGCATTTATCTGGTTGTCTGTTCATCTTACAAGGCTAGCTCCTGGGCTTCTGTGTAACTGGAGCCTTGCTTTCACACAGAGTGAATCTGAGTGTTGAGAGAGTGAATGAGAAGGATAAGAGAGATTGGAAAAGGGTGTCCACAGAACAATGATTTTTGCTAACAACCTGATCAACAAGGTGAATAAATTTCTCACTGTTATATCTACATGCGATGTCAACACCCACAAAGAGCTGATTGTGGCTCTGTGTGTGTGTGTGTGTGTGTACGCCTGTGTTTTGTGAGAACAGTATGTAGAAACACACCCGTGAATGCATAGCATGAGTATGTAAATGAACATGTTGTGTATATCTGTGTGTGTGTGTGTGTGTGTGAGAGACAGAGCCATGTCTCTCACTCTGTGTGTCATGTCTGTGGAGGAGGTAGAGGGAGCGGAGGGGAGCAGAGGGGCTAATACTAATGTCATTCATGGAAGGAGAAGAGTTTGACTCTGGCCTTCCAAAAGACAGCTCTGCAGGTCATGGGGCAATTTAAACAGCTGCCTGCATTTATGAAGAGTGAATCTGGTTGGCTGTTATCACATGAGTCCCATGGCCTTAGTAAACTCCGCTGGACACCCTTGGCCTCCTGATAGAGACTCTAATAGATCTGGGACATACCTGGCCAAGGTGGAGCAATGTCTCAGGTCAAAAGTGATGACAATGAGAGAGAGAGAGAGAGAGAGAGAGAGAGGGGGACAGAGAGAGAGAGGGAAAAAAACAGTTTTGATCAGCTAGATCAAACAGGCCTCCTGCAACAAACTCTGTGAGAACCCATCAGCATGTCACTCCTACTCCTATTGCTAAAGCAGCAGCAAATATTTTGTAAATAAAGAAATGAATAGCCATTCTGCTCCTGTGATTTCCAATGACAAAACGTCTTCACTAAATTCTCATATACACTACATGTAAGTGATGTGTTTCCTCCCTTATAAAGACACAGTGATATGCAAGGGTGTCTAATGAAGTGAGTATATATCAGCACAAACTTGAGAGGGCTGTGTCATTGCTAATAACCCTTATATGCTTTCCGTGTCTTTTTGTCCCACACAAATCACAAATATGAGTGCTGTCCACCTCCCCACCACCACAAAAAACAACAACAACAACAAAAAACAACAAACAAAACAAAACAAACAAACAAACAACAAACAAACAAACAAACCACCAAGACTGAAAAGCAAAAGGTAGCAGCAAAAACTGAAAAAGGACGACAGAATCCATACATCATCCCAGTCATGCTTCTCAACACTCTCCTCAGATTGAACTTAAAGTGAAATTCAGGCAGTGACTGAAATGCATGAGAGATTATAGCTACTCCAGGCCTAACATGATATATACGCTCTAACCCTGTCCTGATTCTGTCTTCTTGGGAACTTTACATTAAAATGAGTGAGACAGGTGCACCCGTAGCACAAGAGAGGACATATTTCATCAGCATAAGGTTAACCCAGTTACTGAAACGCTCTTCAGTGATTCTGTGACCCATCTTTTATTTTAGCATCAAAATCTAAGAAAACAAAATATTTTAAAATCCTTTTTCATATCATGTAACTGCAACCTCAACTCAGTAACAGTTCTCCATTGCACAAATACACAATGTGTGTTTGTTTCAGCCTGAACTGAAACCACTGTGTGGACAAGGTGTGGGGGCATATTGAGGGTTCAGTGTATGTGAACAGATGGATGGAGGGGGTAGGGGGCAGCATGGGTATACTGCTTGGTGTATTGGTTAGTATGGGCTTCTTGTATGGTTCACTCAATGGTATGTTGGTCCTGATTCCCTTTCTAATACATAGTTCCTCTCTTTGTGTTTGTTTGTAGAAGGGCATGGTTCTGGCTGTAATTGCCAGCACAAGATGTGAATGGTAAACTGGTACTAGCTAACAGAGGGATAGGAATCAAGGACAGCAGAAAGTAGGACTAGGTGGAAGTTGAGCTGGGAGATGGAGGGAGAAAGTAAGAAAGAAAGAAAAGGAGAGATATAGGAGGAGGAGGCGAGGAGTCAGTACTTGGGTTGTATATGTATGTGGCAGTGGTAAAGGAGGATTTTGTGAGAGTTTCCTTATTAGCTGTTAGGAGCTGTGATGTGTGATGTCAGCAGGATTCTTCCTCCAGGGCATTGACGACCTGCTCCAAGATGTCAGGGCAGTGATCAGCAATCTGCTGGAGCACTGAGTTGGCATACTCCTGCAGCTCTGCACTTTCTCTCTCACACTGCTCCAATTCATACTCCAACTGCCAGACAGAGACAGAGACAGAGAGAGAGAGAGAGAGAGAGAGAGAGAGAGAGAGAGAGAGGACAAAAAGCCAAATTGATTATTTAGAGACTCATCTAAACTTTAATTAGAGCAAGTCAGTGTAATATTTCAGTACTCTGTGAGCAGTTACTGTTATTTCCAGTGTTGATTTGAACACCAGGAAAGAGGGAAGAGTCTCTTTTAGCTGACTCAGAGAGAGCAGGCTGACCCCTGGATGCACTGACTCGTCTAGTATGATGGGGTAATGAGACTAACATACAGGAGTTCTCTCCATAGACATCACCTCCCATATTATAGGCCTGCCCAATTCACCTCAATACACACACACACATACATACAAACACACACACCATCACACCACATTTTGATGGTGTCAAGCATGACTGGAAACAAGGGCAAGCACGGCTTATAGGGGGCAATCAAAAAGGAAGGTGTGCTTAACAGAAGGAAGAGAGAAAAACAAGAGAGCTCTGGGTGTGATTAAGTAGCAGGTGGCCATTCGAGTTCAACGGCACCTTTAAAATCCTGTGACCTCGACCTTTCCTCCATCTGCCCTCACCCCCCCCCCCCCCACCCACACACACACACACACCTCATATCCCCCCCATTCTGCCTAACCCCAGTTAACACACAGCCATTAAAATACTGCTGGAACAAATCACCACTTCCAAGTGCTTCTTTTTAAGTCATTATATAAAATTCTACACTTGGAATTCATCTAAAAGGTTTAATTTTCCGCTCATTAAAGGAAAGTCAAACTAAACTTGGATTTTACATTTCACAGGGCCTCAGGCTAACGATAATCACAGGTGGGGTTATCTTTAATACTGAAATCCTTTTTCCAAATCATTTCTTTAAGGACTCAAACACAGAGGAAAGTCAGGAGAAAGCAGGGCAATGCCATACCACTAGAGAAGCAAAAACTGCTAGTATAACTAATCCTGGCCCGAACAGGTGCCAAACCCAGACACCCACCGATTCACACACACAGACACACGCAGACCCACAGATACACACATACAGGAAGCTGAATTAGGAGTGGTCTGTGAGAAGGAGAGAAGGAAGATTCTGTTATATGTGAAAAAAAAGTCGCTGTAAATAGATTCTCCATAAACAAGTTCACTTCAAGGACAGAGACCATCAACACTCCCACAGAGGGAAAAGAGTGAGAGCGAGAGAGAGAAAGAGAGAGAGAGAGATAGGGAAAGAAGAGACAGAGAGAAAGTGCATCCATTTAAGAATCTGTCTTCCATCACAGAAGGAACGATGGAGTTTACACACTTTAGTGAAGTTGTAAAGGCACACACACAAATGAATGGGTGGCCAGCACTGTCTTTTCTTTCTTTCTTTCTTGTTCGTTCCCTTGCTTTGCTCTCCAAACCACTGGGGTTCCTCAGCTGCTTTCTGGTCCTCTTTGAACATCCAACATTTTGCTGTGTCCGACAACTTTTAAATTGCTCTTCACGTTTCAGTGCGGGCCAGTGATCCAAAACCCTATAGTTCTTCGCCCGTAGAAAGTGGAATATTTAAAAAAAAAAACCCCACAGAACTATTATCTTTGGCACTACTCACGTAAAAATGTCAAACTTAACAAGGTTAATGGTAAAGACATCTGTAACAATAACTCAAACTCATATTCCTACATTGTAAAAATATCCTGTTCATTTAACATGTACTCTTACGCAAGATTGGATCAAAAGACAAGTTGGTAGTTCATAAAACAAAAACAGGCCAGTTGGGGCCTAGATAAAAATGAACAATCATCTGCATGTTTGTTCAACTATGCGACAAAACACAGCTGAGAGTAACATATGGGCATTTGACACCCAGTGTTGATGCTACTGGTTTGCTACACTTCCTCGGGTTCCAGGGGGATGGAAAGGCATGATGGATATGCCCAGCAAAATCTTTCCATCTCTGGGCCTTTGAGCCAATGGGAACTCCACTCATGGAGACATTAGCAAAACACAATCAGGGTCTCTGTTCACTGACTGGCACAATGTTACACTCCAACAGGACAGGCATCCATAGGGAGGAAGGTATTCAGTTCGACTGGGAGAGGAGGCACCCCACATGCTACAATATATGAGACAAAAGCAGTTATGAGAGCGCTGTTGTGAAACACGAACTCATTCACACAGCCCGCTAAATGTCATTTAAGGAGGTCTTTCAGTGAGTCTGAGGGTGGAACACCAGATACGGTGCATGTACACTAAACAATACGGCGTTGTGGAGATGAGAGAGTGAAGGTGTTTAACTCTTTATGCTGCAGGTTTCACCTACCAAATACAGTAAGGTTGGGTTTCCACTTTCCAGAACTGGATTACTGTGGGTCAGGTTATGCATCTATTTTCAGGTGCTACTACCTCTAATGACAAGGTGTCCACTGAGAGGGGGTACCCTAATGACACAAGGTCATTTCTAGCACACAGAAATAAAGACACAGGAGAGAGGAACAAGGGAATGAGTAAAAGAGAGAGATGGACTAAAGGAAGAAAGCAAGCAAGCATTGAGACATGTGAGGGGGGTTAATGGGGCTTGACTATGGCTGATGCATGGCCCCCCTGGCACAGATTGGCAGTGTGTCTTTCTGTTTTCAGCTCCATTTGTCACTGACAGTGGGGAACTGGAGAGGAAATGGGAAGCCAGGGGCAGCTGACATAGGAGAGAGAGAGACATCTAAGCTTGGTTGACTCATCTCAGAGACTCACGGGTGCACACACACACACACAGACCCTGGGTGGCACATAAATTTCTGAGACCAGATGAAATTCAAAAGACATACAAAACTCTTTCTCTAAGGCTGTTTTCACACTTGGTCCTTTTTTGGCAGCGCGTATTAGTACACCAGAATTTTCATCGTCGCATGAATATATGAACCAAGCTTAGACCCTTCCCAAGCAAAACAAACAAATGTAATCTTGATATGTTTTCTTTTTTAGGTGGACACATACTGATCTTTCTGGTTCAAAGTTGAAATTGCGCAGCGATAGATTATCTGAATCCTCCATTCACTTGGTTCTCTTGGAAATGAAGGAGGATTCAAATCTGGCTCCTTTCCAGATGAGTGCTTGTGCAAACAAACTAAGACACATACAAAGAGAAGAGTCCTCTTGACTGTGTGACCACAGCATAGTCATAGAGCTTCTTCCCATTTTATGGCAATGTATTTAGCAAAATCCCTTAAGAAAACAGAGCAGTAAAGATAAACTTTAAAGCCAGAGATAAAGACCAACAGGTCAAACGCATCAAATTTTTCAGAGTATTAGATACTGGTCTAGGGTCAGTTTTTGCCTTTTATAATCCTTATGAATACAACTACATGGACCAAGGAGAGCTGATCCCAGATTAGCTCTCTTGCTAGGAGGTAGTTGACACGTATGGGCCCAGGTATCTGTCTTATTATCTGTCTGCTGTCCCATTCTGTCTCTCGGCCTTGACCTTAAAACAGCGAAGAGACAGAGAAGAGAAGAGGAGAGAGAGGGGCTGGGGTGGGTGAGTGCAAAGGAGGGTGGATGAGTGCTGAGGATGTTTGCGCGTTAATCTCTGTTATCTGTGTGGATGCTTATCGGGTATTTATGGTTTGGTTTCTTTCAGAAGAGGCCACAGATAAACAGGTGGTGAAGAAACGAGGACAGAATGAGCACAACACAACACTACCAGAAAAAATAAGTTACTGAGGATAACACGCACACACACGCACACGCGCACACACACACACACACACACACACACACACTTATAAATACTCTTTGATACACACACCTTCACCTTCTCTACACAACAATCACATGAATACACAAGAGCACAGACACAATCTGACCCATGCTTTCACTCATTCTCCTCACACTCATTCACATATATACAC
The DNA here is from genome assembly GCF_902362185.1 of Chanos chanos. Taxonomy (NCBI): domain Eukaryota; kingdom Metazoa; phylum Chordata; class Actinopteri; order Gonorynchiformes; family Chanidae; genus Chanos; species Chanos chanos. The sequence continues at coordinate 15,684,180 of NC_044495.1, forward strand.
TCACAAAAAATAACTGAAACTGATACCAACCCAAGACTGTGGGATATCCCTAGTCTTAGGAACACATCCTCTTAACACATGTCCTACAGAATAACCTACACACATTCAGAACACTTTTGAGAGCTATAAAACAGTCTAAAAAACAAAAACAAGAAACAAGAAAACAAACCAACCAACCAACCAACCAACCCCAACCTACCCCACTGAGGAGATTAGAAGGGGAGGATCTGAATTGTTGTCTGGGTTGTCTTCTGCCAGGGTTTACCAAGAGTAAGAAAGTTTACTCAGGTTGACCCAGAAACCTATTATCAAGTTATAACTCCTCAACTCCATATGTTCTCATCAGAAATCAGGGAGCGGAAGAGAACCTCTTCACATGAAACATGGCATTCTTCTGGTCAGATAAGGAGTTCATGTGGATTACTTGACAAAAAGATTAATGACATAAAACCAGACTGACTTGTAACACCATTCATCAGAACTAGGGAGAGGAAGAGATGAAACGTGACAGAATTGGAGTGTCTTGTTCTAGTCACTGCTTTTAAAGCGTTACTGCAAAGCATTCTGGGAAAGAAACTGTGACATGAACAAATATGACAATGATTTAACTGACAGAAAGGGAAATTCTAAGCCCTTTCTGAACAGTGCAGTGAGATTCCTGTGAGCCCAGATTTCTTAATAGGTGGAACCCCAACCCTTGAAAGTCCCATCCATAAACGTATGTGGTGATGTCCCATCTACGACTTAATGTGGAGGTACTGCACTGTTATTTATTATCAGGTGACTGTTTGCTCAGGGCCTTGGGCACAGTAGAAAATATAACAGAGGTTCGGAAAGTCATTGTCAATATCCAACATTCATTAATGAAACTACTCAGCCATTCCTCGTTGAAAACTGTTTCTAACACGAGGAGAATGTAATAGGAGGGAGTGCTTGCTGGCAGGAGGAACAGAATATGAAATAGCACCTGACAGCATCATTAATCCAGCATCCCACCTTATGGAGAAAAGTTACCCTTACTACTGCTACACTCAGACAGAGGTGTGTGAAGAGGGGATGCCTAGGCCAGGGCCTCAAGACAGATGAATCAACCTAGACTTGAACCTAGGCTTGATTCATCTTCCTTATGGATGAATCAAGTTACACTGAGGATAGAGAAAGGACCACTGGGTGAACTGTGCTGAACAGAGCTGCAGAGGTTGTGGCAGATGGAAACTGAGGGGACATAGGAGGCCAGTTAGCTGAGCTGGTGGCTCTAACGACCATGTTTTCATTGGCAAAAGGAAACCAGCCAATATTTATAGAGTTAATATGCTTTTGGACTAATGCATGACTTTGGACCAGTGTGGGAAAGGAGAGCATTCATTAAATACCAAAACACCAGCAGGAGGTAAAGGACTTGTTAGATTACACATTTGCCTTTAAAAGGTGCCGCACCAGCAGTTCACAAAGACGTAGTAATGACAAGGGGTGGAGGAAATGCCATGGCTTGCTCTGTGGCCAAGAAGGCCGCAGGGGTATCTGTTGCAATGGCAGGCATCACGAAAATGGTGGAAAGAGAAGCTACAGACAATGAGATACAGCTGGATCATGAAAATAAAGACCTCAGAAGTAATTACCAAATGGAAAAAGAAAGAAGCAAAACAAGATAGACGTGGCTCCTAGGTGACACTTGTATCTTACACAGAGGCACAAAGAGCTCTTATCCACCTACATTCAGGAGAAACACATGAAGGGCTGGAAAAAGCAACATGCCGTGGTAAGGAAATGGAAAGGCCCACTGTTCTCCCTACTGTATTGTGGAAGATCTGAGCCAGCTCAGAGCGGGTGATAGGACTCTCTCCATATGAACTGATGACAGGGCATGCTGTGGTGCTTCCTGCTGACACACTGCTGAGGGATAGGTGATAACTGGGGGATTTAAGCAACAGGTTATGACTTACTTTAAAATCCTAGATCTCAGTCTCAGAAAGAGAGGCACGTTATGGTAAGGGACAGACAGGAAGCACAAGAAAAAGACGCAGGTTATGGTAAGGGACAGACAGGAAGCATATGAAAGAGTTGAGGTTATGGTAAGGGACAGACAGGAAGCATAAGAAAGCCGGACTGAGGGGAGTATTCTGAGTAGGAGGTAAGATGATGGTTACGTAATAGGAAAGAGAAAGGGTTCAGGGTCTAGGCGGAAGAAACAAATGCCTCTTTTTAACCCCAATGATGATGACAGTGTAGAGGACCTGACTGGTGTAAACAGGGGGTTATGTCAGTACAAGTGAATTGGGACAATCATTGCTTCACTTTCCAATCTTTCTTGTGTTATAAGGTAATTCAAAAAACAAACACGTGATTACAGTTCAACTACTACAGACTTCTTGTGAGGGACCACAGCAAAAACTTTAACTGCGGTATTGCCTACAAGGAACCAGACAAAGATCTAGAGGAGTCTTTCAGCAAGAACTCTTTGAAATAACTACCAAAAAATAACTATCAAAGAACTCCTTGATAACTGTCAAAAGGAGCGGGTACCTCAGGTAACTCCTCAAAAAAGTGTAAATAACCCAATGGAAAAAGCTTCTCTTCAGGTGCAGCTGAGACATACACACAGACAGAAGATGTGTGTTACAAACTGTTTTGATTGTCAGGTTGAGCTTTAATGAGTATATTCTTTTGACAAAACTCAGACAGAGATGAAATTACAAAAGACTTCACAGAAGCATTACTCCACAGCTCCAGAGGAGGAGTCTACATTAAACCTTACATGCAGAGATGCAAAAAGCCTTCTGTAGGCTCCCACAAATGTCAAGGTACAAGGGCACATTTCTTCCCAAGGTAAAGATCCATGACTTATAATAGTACTAAATGTAAGAAGGGATGCTGGGACTGACTCATTAGCAAAGTAAATAGTCAGTGATGGAATTACACCATCAAGGCAGGGAGTTAGGGTTTTAGCTAGTTGGAGAAATGATCCTAGCATTATACAGTTCCATGAATATGGAGAGAAGTGGGTTGCATGCATGGATGTGTGAAGTCCCAGTGGTATGATTCAATACTTTCAAACAAGGGTGGAGAAAGCGTTGAAAGCTTAGAATGGAGCAGCAACATTATAAAACCACAGTCACGGAACCGTGTTTTGCACATGGTTCACGCACTGCCTGCAGTTTTTTTTTTTTTCTATTTTTAATTTTATTATTTCCAGGTCAAGGTCCTAAGGTTAAATCCACCAAGAGTGAGGAGGTAGCTTAGGGCCTTCATGCACATTGATGTCCTTTTCCCTTCTCTCATTTGGAAGTGGTTTGAGGACAGAGAGGAATCCTGTTATCAAGTTGTTTTGTTGCTCTTTTTGTTCCCATTAGAAAATAAGGAGCAGAAGAGATTTGTCCTTATTGCATGTTATTGTGAACTTACCAAATGTCCTTGAATTTGCTTAGCAACAGTACTATCCAGTAAACAAAGACCAACTCAAGAGACAAATAAACCAGCTTTTCCAAGCCCTTAGTTCTCGACTTTTTGAGTGCTTTCCACCAAAATACCAAGGCAAAGGCTACACTGTTACCCCAAACAGTCCAAAACACTCTGTACAATGCTATATCACTCACGCACTTGCACACACAGACGTTCATACAAACCAACACATACAAACCCACACCACCATTAAACACACACTCCTGTCGCCGACATTTCCGACATAAGGGGGCCCTTTCCTCTCCTCTGCCAATGTCTGTCCCTCATCCCTCATTTTCACCTCTGACCTCCCCCTATCCATCACGCCGCCCCCTGGTTTCAGCTTACTGCCCCGTATAAACTCTCCTCTTTCACAGGGAGAGGGAGCAGGAGAAATAAAGGAAGAGATGCCGGTAGTGTCTCTGGCCTTGGCTGGTTACAGATTGTGTTCCCATTACTGTCCTAACACAGAAAGAGAAATGGAGGGGGTGCGGGCAGGGCCGTATCTGCTAAAGCAATCACTCCCCCCCCTCCCCAATTCAATAAATCTACATATAGACACACAAAAGACAACAGACATGCCCCAGCTACACATACAAAGAGAAAGAGAGTTATGGATTATTTTGAGAGCAAACAGTGATTCTTTCGGAGAGAAATGCTGCTCTTTCACGCAGATACAGATTAAAAGATTTCCATCGGGGAATGTCTGGCAGCATAAAGAGACTGTTTTAATAAAGTCCCTGACCCCCCACCAACAAACACAAACACACTACCTGCTCAGTATATAGAGAGATGAGGTCATTCTATACCTCTCATATGTTTAAAGCCTTTCTTCTCAAGCTAGATTTATTACTCCTCAGCTTTTAACAACCCGTTGCTCCTAGGCTGTCCTCAATTTTTTACAATTTTAGAAACTACAGAGGGTGACTAGGTCCACCACATGAGTGTACTACCTCTTAATCACTGAGCCCCTGGACTACAGCCAAATGAGGACTGAGGGGTAAAAAGGCCAGAGAAGTGTTGAACATATGCATAATGTAGTACAGGTCAGTGCTCCTCCCTCTTCAAAGCCTTCTCCATGCTCAGTGTCCACAGAAACAATCTGTCATTTATTATACTATGATGTACTCAGTTTTATGGTGTTTTAAATATTACTAAGGACAGCTTATGCAGTTTTTCCTAAGACAACTGTGTGACTTAGGCACATCCAAGAACTATTATTACAGATATTATAAGGCCATACAACAAGATCCTTTTGAACTCTCATGCCACATTATTAAATGTAGAAAAAAAAAAACCCTGAAACATTTGGTCTCTCATGATGAGAATTCTAGGGAATAAAAGAAGAAATAAACTTTGATTTATCAGTTAGTAACTATTGTTTTTACAGGCTGATGGAAAACAGAACTCAATACAGCACTCTTAACAGTGGGGACATCCACCTGCTCTGACCGACGATACTGCAGACTTTGGGCTATTTTTTCGAAGTCTGGTTTATCTGCTGTGTTTTGTGGAGTGAGAACGTGTATTTTCCTTTTGTTCTCACAAATTCTTTTCCTTTCTATGGCAAGTTAGTTAAACTTGGTGTATTTAGTGTGAAACTGTGTTGTTTTTCGAAAGGGTTGAGTCATCGGTGCAGTAGTTAATTATACATTAAGAACTGTCCAATTGGTGCCATCTGTTGACAGAAGTACACAAACATATAAGTGCACTGCTGTCCATCAGCCACCACAAGGATAATGAAAACAGAGTTTTGATTGACATCTTTATCTCTGTGGCAAATGTCAGTTCAAAGCTCCAAGCTGAGTTTCTCTACACAGCTCTTGATGAAGTGCCAATCCTTTAAAAGACCATTTAAAAGGCCACTTCACATGTATAAAAGTTACTCTCTCTTGAATGTTATGGTTCATAAATGTCCTGTCCTAAGTACTCTTAATAACTTTATGAATATGATGAGTCCTGAGTGTTCCCTCTCTTCGTTAAAGTAGCTGCCTACTGGCATATGTTATAACAGATCAGCCTCAAAACACGCCAGTCACGGAGAGCGACTAATTCATTACAGCATCTCGTCACAGCTGTACTTCAGTGTGAAATAGATGCTATGATGAAGATGTGAAACTGTTCTAATGTTAGGTGCGTGTTTACAGTAACATACAAAACCCATGCATGTATCTGAATTCAGATACTACATAAAACAGTGTCATAGGGAGTACCTTAAGCAGCTGAACCTTTCATTTACAAACCTCAGAATGTTCTCCAGAGAGAGAGAGAGAGAGAGAGAGAGAGAGAGAGAGAGAGAGAGAGAGAGAGAGAGAGAGAGAGAGAGAGAGAGAGACCCTATGACATATCCATTCAGCTGGTGTATTTTAAACACAGTCCGCAGCTGTACTCATTTAACAGTCCGACTCCTTAAAGCACAAACTTAACCAAACTCAGCGCAGACCTAAAATCACAATAAACCACCTGAAGTGTTTTTCTGTTTGTCTTGGCGTGACAGACTGAGACACCCAACCAGCTCACTGTCTCTTCATTTATGGTTAAGCTTCAATAAATTATTCTTCCACCCAGAAGTGTTTCATGATTGAAATGCACTGGGAGAAATGCCCTGCACTCAGTGCCAGCAGTCCCAATCTCTTTCACATGTCTCCGTGGCAGAGAAAACAGACGGCTATCCACAAGATTGGAGGAGGTAGGGGGGGCTACTGTAGAGCAGATGAAACTGGGCAGTATTGAACTATACTGAGTGGCTTTAGACATAAAACGAAACTTTTGTTCTAAAAGTCTCAAAACTGATTTAAAATGGTTCCCCCATTGAAACTCATCATTATGAAGAGAATTAATGAGTGTCAGTTATTACCTGAGACAGTGCGGCTCAGGATATGGACAGCTGAGAAGCATAACAAGACTCATTATCATCCAAACAAGGATGCAAAATGTGCCACAAAAACTGGATAGACTGAAAAATGAAAAGCCCAGCCATTGTCTGCGCGTCTACACGACCCGACACTCACCTTTCATGTAAGTCTGAGCAGTGAGCTAAGTGTCTTAACTGAAAAAGGAACAGGTCAGGAGAAGAAAACGACAAGGATCAAGATGTTACAGGGATCTGCCGGAGCCAATAGAAAACTCAGTTTACACTGGTACCAGTGGAAGTTTCAGTGTCCATCTTAATTAGTATGTACCTGGAAACAGATTCAGCCACATGACTGTGACTGTCAAACAGAATACTAACCTAAGATTTGTCATCACTTCATATGCTTACAAATCACAAACACTCCTAGACCTATTTCCATACCTTTATTGATACACTTTCTTTACTGAATGACTCTCTTTTCTGTAGTTCTTGGCTAACAACAGTCTGGCCTGCAGGTTACGATGGGGGGCATTTTTTGGAGCTTGAAACGTGCCAGAGAAATTAAACCTGAAACCACATGGGGAGATCTTTGCACTGTCTGAGGAAGGAGAGAGAGAGGAGAAAGAGAGAGAGAAAGAGACAGAGAGAGAAAGAGAAAGAAAGAGAAAGAGAGAGAGAAGCAGTCTGGCTGTCAAGAATGTGTTGCAGCTCTGGAGTCATTAATAATCAATCTGTTCTGCTTCATGTTTTATTCAGAGTGACCCAAAAAGCAGACAAACAGACTCTTCCTATTTATGAAGCTGAGCCCTCCCAGTACAGGAGTTTCAGCCAAGGACAGCCGCTACATGCCTTCCACCGCTCTCTCAATACAACGCACCAATCGCACTCAGGGGTGGACTTTACACATAGCACCATTTCCCACTTACACATATCATTTGAGTCAACCTGGTGTGAAGCTGTCAAGCCAGGATTGTCCAATGAGAGCCTGACCTGACTGAGAAATCACACACTGAGAGATATCCCGCTGGTCTGAGATTTATCTTTGGTAGCCTCCTCGCATTAACTAAACGGCACCTTTTTCCAACACTCACAATCTCTAACTGCACCATAGCAAAACAAAAGAGAAAGCGGGAAAAAAACCCAACAAAACAGTGTCACTGGGGCTAGAGTGACTCTCAAAGCAGAAAAATGACACCACACTGCACCGCAAAAATGCTGACATACACATTATTTTAATTGTCATCCAATCACCTGAACCTGTTGACTGTCAGACATCCATTTGTGTGTTCGTTCATGTGTAATCGGATCTTTAATGAGGCCATTGTCTTTAGTCTTGATGACTGATGCAGTCTTTTCAGTACAGACTTAATGACTTCAGACAGTGCCAATCTTTAATACCGAGATGCATTCGTTCTGTGAACAGCTCAAACCAAATAAAACAGCATTTAAAGCCTGAAGACGGAGAAGGCAGGCAGAGGGAACAGGCAGTAAAAACAGCCCGACCACAACACAGCACAGACTGGCAGCACCGCCTGATGGAGCGGTCTGGCACACAGACTCTAATAAATACATGAGTGTGAGCTCATAAGTGTGCGAGTGTCTGTGTGTATGTATGTATGTATTTGTGTGCACTTTGGATAATGAGAAAACTAATAGCATGCAAGGCTTGTGTGTGTGCGGGCATTTGTCCTAGGCCTGTATTTGTGAAATGTCTCAGATTAACTAACACGAATTGCAGTTATAGCAAGTTTTGGAGTAAAATGATTCCTTACACATAGTGGGATGATGGAGATGTTAAAGAAGCATTTCACTCCAACTTTCCAGAGGGAGTAAAATCAATGTACAAGAGTGCTCCTCAGGTGAGTTTAAGGTATTTAAACAACATAGCTGTATTTCACTTGTTTTATCACACTCTGTGACATTACACTGAAAAAGTCTGAGAAAGATTCAAAATGACTGCTTCCTTATCTTTATCTTATTGTTATCTTTCATTCTGATGCAAGGAACTCATCAGCAGCTTTCAGCTTGATAAAGAGGGCCAAAAGTCTGGCTGTGTTACACTTTCCCTGATGAAGTTTGTCACAAACTGTATGCCTTCTCCCTCAGATTTATACTGTCAGATTTATGCTGTGTCAGCACACAACCCTACAGCGTCTGTGTCAATTCCTCCACACTATATTTTTCATCACAATGGTATTCTGAAGTGTAAAAATAAGGTGTAAGCTTGTGTCATTCTCAGACTTCTAATTTGGAGAATTTTGAACCCATTCCAGATGCTGAGAAGTTTTATGGATCCTGGAGTGGGTCGGTACGCTGGAGAGTGTGTACAAGCTGTTTGCTCATCGATCTTGTCAAGAGAGTGTGTGTGTGTGTGTGCGCGCGTGTCTCCCAGAAAATCTTATTGTGGACATGGCAGAGTTGTTGTGTGCCCTGTCGTATATGTTTGACTCTGGCAGAATGTTCTAACAGTGTGGTGTTGTGGGATGAGGGTTGAGGGTGACCGATATGGCTGGAGCCCCTCTATGGCGCCTGGAGGCCTGAAGAAAGAGAGAGAGAAAGAGGGAAAGAGAAAGAGAAAGAGAAAGAGAGAGAGAGAGAGAGAGAGAGAGAGAGAGAGAGAGAGAATGCAGCCCTGTGCCACTGAGCTCCCTCTGTAACCCAATTTTGTGCCAACACTAAGTGCCAGGGCTGCCCATAAAAAGCTGTTAATTAGGAGATCAATGGACAGATCAAAGAGAGGGCAGCCACTCAAACAGCATGAGAGCCCCTTTAAACACAGAGGCCCATTGAAAGTGAAATAAAGTCCAAAGTGGGACAGAGAAACCAAGCAGTGGGGAGGGGGACAGTGGAGTCAGGCTCTGTCATCCCAGCCCTAATCTTTCTACAGCCAGTACCGCAACAGAGACCTCCAAACACAGTCACTAACAGCACACTTTACGAGGGGGTGGAATAGAAAGGGATTTCAGTTATCTATGAATCCCTGGGCAAGGCTTCATACTGCAAAAAAAAAAAAAAAAAAAAAAAAACCCACCTCAGAAGTGGATGAGGACTTCACTAACTAGGGCAAAAAACCTCAGGCACGACTAAGACATCTGTGTTTCTTAGTTACTGATTGAAATGACTGATAGCCTGCTGACAGATAAATAGACTGGTTCACTAGTGTTCTTGCACATTTGGAGTGGCGTTCAGGTGCTGTGGCCTCACTCTGTTGTGATGCAGGAAACAAGCTATGCAGAGATTCAACTGTTATCACTGTCAGAGTCAAACAGCTTCATCTGCTTTATGCTTTACGATCTGTCTGGCAATGCTTAACGTAGAGGATCAGATAAGAATCTAGAGCTACAGCTCCTAGAGCAGATAAAGAACATCTCCTAAAGCAGGGAGCATATCTGAATTTCTCCTCTGAAACACAAGAGGGAAGGTCAAGGAAGACATCAGTCTTACAGTCCTGTGAAAGCTGCTATCTTTTCCAAAATCCCCATCTGAAACTTATTGGGCTACTCGAGGAAGGCCACGGCCAACATACGTTCTGACTTACATGTGAAAAATGTACGAGAGGTCTGTCCTGGTGTACACATGCACACCATATGTATCTGAAAATAATACTGAAGATTTTTATGCTATTTGCAATATTTTCAATAACTTTTGATCTATCTGCAAAGAGCATCAAGCTTACAAATTTTTGATCTAGCTGTGATGCGCATCGAGCTTACAAATTTCAGCTGAGTCTATTTAATATAAGATCAAGACAGAGATGCATGCAGGAAACTTTGGAATGTGGAAAATAATCTGAAAGAATGTTCATTTGCATGGAGCTCACTGCCAGATTCAATCCATTTTGGTCTACTTCCTTTAGGATAAGGTATTTCTTGAACTTGAGATATCTTGGTCTGTGTTGGGCAGCCGACAACCACCCAAAATGAAACCTCAACAACTTACACTGAAAATACATTAAAAACGTTGCCTGGCCACTTCAGTACCTCCATCTCTACTTTCACAACCTGAAGCAATTATCTCTAGAATAGTTTGAAGGGAAAAGCAGCACTGTTGATCCAAGTGAAGAAGATATTTCAGCCGCTCAGTCGCCCTTGGGCTGTTGACACTGAAACCTTAAAGCAGGACGGGCCAGACAGATACAGGCCTTTTCTATAAGCTCTGATGCCCAGTGCACTGCGTGGCCCACCCAGCCGGGGTCTGTCCAACGTCTGCCTTCTCTTACTTCCTTTCCCTCCGGCACCCTTCTGATGACTGCTGCAGTGAAGCTCCAACAATGCTGGGCAGAGCCAGGATTCAATTAAACCAATGATAATAATTCAATTTCTGTGCGCTAGCTAGAACCAAGGACGGCTGTGTTTTCATAGTACTCCAGCCCCCAACCAATCTACTTCACTCAGAGATTGTCCAGAAATACAGGGGAGATTTTTAATGTGTATGTGAACATATGTGGATGAAAGCTGTCTCTCTGAAAAAGAAAATAAATGTATGGACGTCTCCCCTTCTCATTTCATATGAAGAAGAAGGAAAAAAAAACATCGGGAAAGTGCCAATTTTGAACAAAGTTTACTTGCAGCAAAATAAAAATCTTAAACATTATTTGTTCTTTGGCCAACAGCTTGTCATCAAGTAGCCTACATAAAAAAATGCTTTTCAATAATGGCAGGGCAAGCCAAAAACCTGCCATGCAGACAGTTCCTCTTGCTCGGAAACACATGAGCATTGTACAGGCCTTGGCAACATCACTGCAGATCACTCTGGCTTTCTCTAGGGGAATGGGAGTGTTTTAACATGAGTATAACGTATATCTGGCTCTCCAGACAATGTATGTTCTTTGTACATATAAAATGGATGCAAAACTGGGAAGAGCTGAGTCAGCGTGTAATCCTGGTGTCCGTTTACAGACAATTTATAGTTAAGGTAGGTATGGTAGCAGACAAAGTGGGTAGACTGATACATCTAAGGTGGAACTGAGGATATTTATCATTGTCTATGAAACTGAACCCTACATTTATCTTCTCTATCGCCTCTCTTTGTAAACTTTAACACCCCTTTACACACGATCCCTTTATTCGGTTGACTCCACTCTCTCCCTCTCCTTCTCTCTCTTTCCTCCTTCAGTCCTTTTGGCTTAATCGTAGTCTCTAAGAGAGGTTTGGGTAGTGTTTGGTTTTCTTTTGTTTAAGTAACAGAAAACGAGCCTAATAAAAAACAATATATTGGTCTACTTATTTTCTGTAGGAACACATTCCACTCTATAAAGAGAACTAATGACATTTACACAGAGTGAGTCTCATTCACAAAGCCAATAGGAGATTTATGGGGGCTGTGTTTTAAAGTCAGCTTGGGGCTCACACTGGGACCAGACCAGATGGCTCTAATAATCAATGGGTGACAAATCCAAGTGCCCGAGAAACCATGCTCACTGACTCACTCACAATGTGTGATCCATTTCACTCCCTGTAACACGCACACACACACACACACACACACACACACACACACACACACACACACGCTCCTTCTCTCTCTCACCAACACTTCTACGCCATATGATGCAACCTGTTAAGTGGGTACTGAGGAAAAAGTGCTGCACACTGCTGTAAAATAAGACAGAACTATTTTACCAAAGACATGTTGACCATATTCTGAACACTGCAAACAAACAGGATTCAATACAATCTGCCTACATGTTGTTAATTAAACTGGTAGGGTAATGTAAGGGAATGACAGATTCAACAGAAGAACATCTGCAAAAACAGATGAACAGACGCTCAAGATGGATAAAGTGATACATGACTGACAGACTTATAGAGGGAGATATCTAAAGGAAAGAAAAGACAGACAGAAACATTATTACCTTAAAGGAATTGATTGTTCTTGTCTCTTACCTGCTCAGGGCTCATCTTCTGTAGCTCCTCCTCCCAGCTCTCTGATTGACTGCGGTGGTAAGACGAGGGTGGGGCTAAATCTTGTAGGATTTGGGGGTCTCTCTCATGGCAGAGGGCTGTGAGGTGGCCAATGTAAAGTTTCAGTTTACTGCGGTTCTGATTCAGGTCTAAGAGAGGGGGGATGATCTGCAGAGAGAGAGAACGAGAGAGAGAGAGCTGTTACTAACCAGCACATCTTTTGGATTTCTGTTTGTCAGCACCCATTCTGATGTCCTAAAGGTGACAGGGCTGAACATTTCATTGTTTATGAGGGAGCTCATTCTGAGACCTGCGGGTCAAAGGACCCGTTTGTCATTTGGTCAGTAACAGAATACTTACAGAAGCCATTTCCAAACCAGAATGTGACAGAACGTAACAAGAAGTAAAACAATTGCCTCAAATGAAATGACACAACAACAGGGCTGTGATCCATCAGGAGCAAACACAGTCTTGCTAGAAAGCGCTGACAGATTTATGTCAGGAGTACAGGAATGAAAAGTCAAAATGGGGACCTGTAGAATTCACTTCATTATTATCGCTTATTTACCCATATACACATACAACACTAAATACTGAGACACTTAGTGAGTTTTCACACAGAGAAATAATACGTAAACAACACAGAACAACTGCCTTGTACACTGCTAGTCCCAAAGATGCTTCTGCAGGACAATGTGGGTGTGGAAAAGTCATAATCAGAAAGCAACAAAGTTCAAGGAAAGAATGACCTTCAAAATTTGTTCATGCTTACATAAAAAAACGTTTGCAATCAAAGATGTGTGTTTTACTCTCAGCTTTGATTCTTTGTCACCTACTAATCTTGAAAACATTTGATGAAGTAAAATGTGTACTAGCTGTTATAAATATATATTTTATAAGGAACATTAAAAAAGTATTTAGCTGCAGATTTCTACATATTAGTGTTGCATTCAAAGAAATAAAAGTTTTACATGGAGACATAGACACATTATATGACATGAAATGAACTGAACACATGAACAAGCACACAATGTGAATACAGCTTGTGAGGTGTGTGTGTGTGTGTGTGTGTATTTGCAGGGTGGGGTAGGTCTCTACATAGTGCTGTGTAAGGTGAGATTTTGAGTCTCACCATACATTCCCCAACTTCAGCAACTCCCATTTGAAGACAACAAATCCAATTGATATCATATCAAAACAATAAAGACTGTGAAGAAATACATGATTTGTGATCTGACAGACAGATACATAGAGGAAAGAGGGGGAGAGAGGGGGGGGGGAGAGAGAGAGAGAGAGAGAGAGAGGGAGAGAGGGAGGGAGGGGGAGAGAGAGGGGGGGGGAAGAAAGAGAACAGAGGAGAATGAGAATGAGGCAGAGACAGAGAAGGTGTGGGCAGACAGTGAAAGATTGGTGACAGACTTGTCTAGGCATGTAATGGGAGAGGGGAGCTAAAGTACTTCTAACCAGCTCAACTGATGCTTTCCTCTCCCTGAACAGACACACACACACACACATACATACTCCAATGCTCTTAAAAGATGTTAAAGGCTTCACTATGCTATTGGTTTTGGATCACTTGGTGTTAGCCATGGCAGTGCTCTAATGAGGCCAAGTTCTCTGAACTACCAAAGATTGCCATGTGAGAAGAGAGAAGGTCAGCTGAACTTTTCCTACATAAGTAATCTCTCACTGAGAACCCCGGAACAAAGATGCCTCAGGGGTCCAGAAACGTCTGTGTGTTTTACACTTACCAAACAGAGTAAGAATGCCACAAAGAGCAACTACCCACACTTACAGGAATACACTTAACTTTGAGGGCAACACAAAAAAAGAAGAGTGAGTGAGTGAGGAGACAGCTGTGAGTAAAGGAGAGATGGAGAGAGAGAATCTGGTTTCGGCTGAGGTTTGAAGTGCTCCATCGCGCAAAACACAAGCGGGACCATTTGTGTCGGCGCACTTTATTAATTCTTATTACTGTGAGTATCTTTTCCAGGGCAGAATGTTATTCTGTTTGTGTTGGCACAGCAGGGCCCTTCCAGCCGCTCTCTCTTGGGTGGATCCTGGCTAAAGACTGTGTCCCAATGAAAGCGCATAAGAGAGAGATGTGAGACAGAGCTAAAGAGAGAGAGAGGAGAGAGAGAGAGAGCTAGAGAGAGATTTTGCAAGTATAGCAGAACGTCTCAAGTGGACTGCCAGTAGACCCCTTTATTCTGAAACCAATTAGTTGGTGCGAGTTAAGGCCCTCCATCAGAACACATGAGAAACACAGAGTCTAAAGCAGATGTCTCCCTATGCAGAGCAGGTCTCAGTCCTTTTACGACGTAATACTGTCAAAGCGCCACCTCAGTGCGTTAATGACAGTGAATAGATACCATCTGACTGCATTATGTCAGTCTGCATGTATATTACCATTGACATGCAAAATCCAAGAAATGATTTGAATGATACTTCCACAGTCATGCCACATAAAGGCATCAGGCATGACATCGTCAATGTGTGCTCTGCACATTAAACTAGTTCTGAGACTTGTAAAGTACTGTAGTATTTTCAGCTCCTGACTCTTGCCTGGTCAAGAGGGATAAATGTGGGGTTGACTGAAGCTTCCAGTTTCACTCTGGGAGGAAGAGGAGGTTTTAATGAGGCTGTCTGATTGAAGACCTCCAAACCACTGTGACACAATGTCTGTGACTACCGGATACTCTCTGTAAAAACAGCGCATGTGTGCACATGCAGGCACGTGCACATGCGCGCACACACAGACACACAAAGACACACACACACACACACAGAGCCCAGTACACCCTGAGAGAACTGACTCTCTGAGTGAGAATAAGTTTTGCTCTAATATCTTAGAAAACGGTCTAGAAAATGATGGGATTTGAATTGTGTTCCCCATCTCTCTCAGTGAGGGCTCCAATAATCAGTGTAAGACTAATGCTCTGCTGAGTGCGAGGCCCATCCATCTCTCTCCACGCTTAACTAATAAATCAACACCCTTCTACTGCCCTGCTGCTTTATCCCTGTGATAAAAAAACCTCCAAATCACATCCACTCCAACACTGAGATTCCACCCCATCTACCCCTGCAGAGGTGCCATTGACTGGTGACCGTATGTCAGAGCTGGTTAGAGCTGAAACCTCTGATGGCTTATTCAGCAGTCAGTGCTGCTCTCACACAAGCTCTGTGGCATGTAAGCCATGCCTGCTATTTTATACTTCTGTCTATAGAGAAACTAGAGGACTGAGGTGTTAGCCAAGCTCCTAATTAAAACAAACAATAATAACAACAAATATTACAAATAAGTGTGAATATGTGTGTACATGTGCGTGTGTGTGTGGGGGGGTACTTAGAGCCTGATCTGCTTATTCCTGTGTTTGCGTGTGTATGCAGTAAACACGTGATAAAGGAATGGGGTGAGTATGTGTCTCGTGGCTGGTGTTTACCAAGACGCCCAAGAGTGTGGTCTCTTAGAGTATGATGATATGAGGCTAAGAGAAAAAGTACTGTGACTTCCTTGCTTCAACAGTCTTTTTTTCATCACTGAAAACACCCGAGTGAAGTACTCAGGGACTCAACAATGTCAGAACCCCCAGTGGCAAGAATTAAAAACACCTTCATCAAGAAACATGACCTCTCATTAAGAGTGCTCTATCTTACACTGAGAACTCAAAACATCAGCCAATTAGAATGAAACAGAACGCTCTATTTCTTCACTGCTTCTTCACGCCTTGTCCCAAGGACAAAGGGCAAATGGACTGGTTAATACAATGTCTGCTGAGTTACATTCTTCAATCCAGAACTACCATTGCTAATGCTGCCCACGTGCATCTCTGCAACCGATTCAGCTGCTGCACTGGGATTACAGAGCAAAATGTCTCTCTTGCGCTATTATTGTAGTCAGATAACAGAAGCTGTCTTCACGTTACTCAGGGGAGGGTGCATGCCTACCTGAGCCTGGCATTGGCATACCTCAGAGCCCCCTCCAGCACCCCACTATTCCAAACAAGAAAGCCTTCCCCTCTCCTCATCAATCACCAATCAGTTCATCAGGAGCTATCTGATACCCTGCCTGAAAAGCTATCGTCTTCGTAGTCTTTTCAGTCAGCATCAGCGTCTCAGGCAGTCCATCAGAAAGTGAAGGGGTTAACACAGCCTCTGTCCTCACCACCTCTGGAGGCCCAGGGTACAGGGAGCCTAAGCAACCCCCCCAAACCCGACAGGACCCTCTGTCTGAGGGGTAGATGATAGGCCTGTACCCTCAGGAGGTTCATAACAGCAGCCAATGTTTGTGTGTGTAACCAGGAGTTTTTAAAGGCTTTTCTATTACAGCTCTGCAGAGCTGCTTGGCTATGAGAATTAATGGAGACAGATATGGACAGACTTCCTGATCTTCCAATAGGCAAACAGCTCTGAAAAACTGATGGGACCTGCCATCACAAAGAGCTCTTCAAGCAAGAGACAAATCATTCCAATCAAACAACAATACAAGCATGACAGGAGAGAAAACAGTTGTCAAATAAAAGGTAACAAGTGAAAGACTTGCTCTTGTGCAAACACACAGGCATACACATTCTCTCTTACATACACATGCAAACGTATGCGCGCGCACACACACACACACACACACACACACACACACACACACACACAGACAAACACACAGACAGATACACACACACACACACACACACATCACCATAGATGTAGGAATGAGATTAAGAGCAGGTGTGTGAGTCGGTCTTCCGATGTTGCCATTTATGTGTGCGATGATGTTTCTGCTTTTCTGCAGCATCTCTGTCCACAGTTCTCAATATTATTCACAAACCTCTCTACTCCTTCAGTCTTTCATTTACTCACCCTTTCATTCACTTCCAATTCCCTCATCTGTTCATTCAATCACTCATTCACTACCTCACTCACACAACTACTTACTTCCAGTCTACTCATTCATTCCCTGACTTACTCTCTCCCTCACTCCAATGCACTCATCGTTAGAGACACCACTCTTTTCACACTTCAACCTTAAAAAAAGCCAGAAATGGGTGTTTTTAAGGGATGCTTGATTTATGTGCATTATAGCTCCGCGGCTGTAGCTTTTTATGAACTTAGGGCCTTGTCACCTGTTTATGTATGCGTGCTTAATAGAAATGCCATTAGATTTATATATATGGGCTTTTATGGCCGCTGACGTGTTTGAGCCAGAGCTCGCAGTCAGAGATTGGGTAATGGGCTGAGCAGGCCTTTAATGGCACAGACAGAGGAGAGGAGAGCCAGGTCAGGTTTGTGTTGATTCTGGAGTAACACAGGGAAATTTTACACTCACTAACTCCCTGTGTCACCTCCATCACACCATTTTAACAGACCATGAAGTCTGCAGACTAGCAACAGCATTCCTGTTCTGTTTGTGTCTATGTGTATGTCTGTGTGTGTGTTATGTGTGTTTGCGTCTGTATGTAACAACAATGAGCAGTATGAATTTGGGTCTGCCAAAGGAAAAGTCATCAGCAGACAAAGAAAGGAAGAGAGAACGGTCTGTATGGGGAATCATTTGGCTCTGGAATGAGGTTAAGGAGCGAGGGAGCGGGAATAACCCTGAAGGTGGAGGCCCTGACAGGCCAAAGGTCATGACCTCTCCACACATTAGGCTTCAAATAGGATATTAGCCCATCATTCTGTCAGGTGTTTGGGAGGAGATGTTAGCTGGGGGGACATATTACCCCTGCAGGACCAATAGCATCAAAGGTCAAAGTACAACAATTAGAGCACAGGGATGAAAAGTCTGACCACTGTGTCTTAAAGTACCACAGAGCCAAGACAGTCTAACTGACATATACAAACACTACCCCTAACCCCAACCATGCCCATCCACAGTTGAAACATTTTTTCTTGACTCAATGAGTAATGTAAAACTTTGGTAGAGCATCTCATATGTGAGATGCTATATGCTACAGTATTTCATCTGTCTCTCTCTTTCCCCCCTAATACTCCTTCCATCGCCCCTTTTTCTCAACCTTTTTCCTTCCTCTCTCAACACCCTCTCTCAGCCTACCACTCTTTCACTCCTGCCCGACCCTACTTCTGCTATGCCTCCTTCCCTCCACAGAAACACTCTCTATAGAGGCACATGTTGGAGTGCAGAGCAGCTACAGGGCCACAGACCCAAAGAGAGAGGGAACATGAAAAAGGAGGAGGGACAAAGAGGAAGTAAGGATCATGGGGGAGGGGGCTTCCCTGGCATGACACTCATCACCACAAGACACATCTTCTGCCCTTCTGCTGCAGGGCAAAAAGAGAGAGAACGAGAGAGAGAGAGAAAGAACGAGAAAGAGAGAGAGAAAGAGAGAGAGTGGGGGAGAGCGCGAGGGAGCACGAGAGAGAGAGAGAGAAAGCAAAAGAGCGAGGGATGGAAGAAGGATAAGTAGAGATCAATCAAACTGATTTACTCTCATTCACAGTATAAGGCCTCCCCCTCCTCTGCCTGCTCCCTGAGGACGGAGAAGATTTAAGTCTGGAGGAAACGTGTGTACAGCTCAGAGTCTGACCCTAAGAGAACCACATGGAGCGCGCCGCCGTGCAAGGGCAGAGAGAAGAAATGGGGTAACACACTGACCCAGTTTTACTGAATTTAGTAACTGCTCTCTCCTCTTACTGCTTTAAAAATAAACTAATAAGAAAGAAAGAAAGAAAGAAAGAAAGAAAGAAAGAAAGAAAGAAAAAACAGATTCACTGCTCTCCTCCACTGATCACTCCACACTTGGTTAGATGTTAAATGAACTGAGAGATTTAGGGTGACACTAGAGAGACAGGGGTAAGGTATAGTGTCATGAGTCAGTTTTTTTCTGTTGTACCTCAGATCAATCCGGTCATTCTATGAGGTGTCTGAATGGCTTGACCCACTCAGAGTCACTCATTCATAGTCCCTGAGTCCAACATCCTATGGGCAGTTTATGAGCTCCACTCAGACAAGTTGAAAACTCTGATGTCTACCATCTGCATTTTAATTTGCAGTAAACACAGTTCATACACCAGTACTTCTTTAAGACTGTTTAGTGCTTAACATTCAATCATACACATCCACAGAAACAGAGCAAGTGAAAGCATAGCAAAAAAAAATATATGCAGCGTAACAAATAGCAGAAAAGAAGACTTGTAATGCTAAACATGCCCTATGATTCATTAGAAGTGCTTTAAACCAAGGCAGTGTAATTGCCCTCTGTACATCTAATAAGTGGTGAATCCACCGCCTGCTTTCCACTGCCTGCAGAGTTCAACATCTTGTACTATCGCTTTTTCAAGCTAAAGGATATTGGTCAGCTCTGGCCCAACATAATGGCACTGTTTTTCCAGATGAACTTGGTTAGCATTATCAGAATTTGAAATTACCCTTTCAAAAACATCATCCTGGAATAATCTTTCTCTCTTTCTCTCTGCAAAAACAACACTAGAGAAATGTAGACAATTGTGTTATTAGAGAACGGGCTTCAAAAATTATGCCCCAATTTGTGGCAATATTCCAGTGCCTGTGGTTCTAGTCTATCACTGAATTACATTACAAGTACTTTCCCTTCATAGCCCAGAGATGGACAGCAGAATGAAGCCATGGGTGAAGTTCCGACCTTCATCTATTAACACATCCTGTGGCATTGCCCTGGGCAACCAGGCCAAGAAAGTTCCGACCGCACAAACCCTGAAACAACGAGCCTCGAACTTTACTGCTTCAGCAGCTCAGTCTGAACGCCCACACTGCAGCTTCACTACACAGCTGCCTGCAGTTCACTGGGTTTGAAGCAATGAATTTCAAAACTAATTCAAAGGCTAAAAATATTGCACTTAGACATGGGTAAATGAAAATTGTGGAAGTTCCATTAGTTTTGAATTTGCTGTTATGGGTTACTGTGTTTTGCTAATCATCGACGACAATGACAACGATGATGATGGCAGGGTCATTTTTGGAAGAGCAAAAACCAAATAAAGGAGACCTAACTGGTTTTGAAAAAGAAGTGTTAAGTGCTGTTTGTGTGTTTTTTTCTGTATCCAAGGCCAGCAGCGCCTTTCTTGGTATTTTTAGTCGATGTTATTTAAGTTTGCTCTTCGTCATTTACCAGGAAAACAGGACTTACTTGGCTAATGTAACCGTGATTCAGTGAGATCCAAGAGAGAAACCAGAAAAACGGATGCACTATTAATAAGTATTTTTCTTGAGTGATGCATCCTGGGAGAACAAGCAGAGGTATGTGGTTTGGTATTGGCGTTAAAAAACAAGACTCTCAGGCACTAAAGCACAGAGGATGTAAGAGGGCTAAAAAGAGGGAGCAGGTAAAAAACCACAGAGGTGAAATGGAGAAAAGGACAGAAAAAAAAATGAGAATGAGCGCAACAAAGTGCAGAGACAACGTAGGCTGTGATATCACGAGCTGTAAAAGAAAACAAATGGTTAGGAGGGTCCTCGGAAGTAAGTAAAACTAAATCTGTCTCCACACGGCTGTGTGATTAGAGAGATATAATTAACCCTGGAGGATTGCAGAGTTCTTCTATACTATTTATAGATGAGAGATGAGTTGGACATAAAAAATCTGGAAAGTGTGAAAACAGACTGCTCAGAGAGATAACTTCTAAAGTGATATGACAGGTTTTCAAACACACCCCACACATACACATTTAACATGTCTGTGACTTGGCTGATGCTCTACCTTGCATGTGCTTTGGGAAAACAAATGTGCTGTCATACGGGTGGTACTCTAAACCA
Organism: Chanos chanos; assembly: GCF_902362185.1. Taxonomy (NCBI): domain Eukaryota; kingdom Metazoa; phylum Chordata; class Actinopteri; order Gonorynchiformes; family Chanidae; genus Chanos; species Chanos chanos. The sequence continues at coordinate 15,705,121 of NC_044495.1, forward strand.
AACGCAATAGGGAAAGATTTCCCTGAGCCTGAGTGGACAGAATCCAGTTTTTTTTTTTTTCTTTTAAAGGATTCTGCCGAGAGCTCAGAGACTCAGAATGCTAACAGAGAAAAGATGTTCTAACGTTCTAACACTGACCTCCGTGGAGTTCTCAGGTGATGTAATCTTGAGTGATGTCACTGGTGCATATACAAAACGGAGTCCACAGGCCATAGTGATGCTCGTAGTGCATTGCTAATCAACCTCTGGCCCTGAAGAAAGCTATGCTTCAGCCTCGAAAGGTAAAACCAACAGACTCTACCTCTCAAGCCATCAATCTCCAATCAGCGTGAGAATAAGTGGATCAGATTACTGATGTGATAAGAACTTTCGTACTGGGATTACAGGGTCAACCTTTCTCTTATCTTTCCACTATTGACTGGACCTGTCTTTTTTGGCTTTGTGGCCTCCTTCTTTCCAGTGACACCATGCCAATGGAGGCAGAACACTCATTTGTCATGAGACCTTTGACCCTTACACCAGGACTCTGTTTCAAATGGCATCTCATTTCCTGTACAGTGAACTTCCTCTGACATCATTAAATGGATAGATTGTTTCTGTAGGATGAAAGACGACAGACTGAATGAGTCATTGCAGACGCTGTCATTGTGTTCTAGATAATGAGGCGTAGAGATCTCTGCAGAATGGCGTAATGCTTCAGGGGCTTCATCAAACCCCCTCCTCCAAATCTGTGCGCCACCAAATTATGTCCCACTTGCAACCCCAGGCCAAGAAAGGGCCCCACCACTGTCTACTCTTGTGTCTGCAGCAGGCGAATGGAGCCAGAGGCCAGTTTTTATATTGAAATCATCTGGAGGGAGAAACTCTTAACAATGACCCCCTGCAATTTCTCCTTCCTCACTCCCCCATCCTCATCTCTGCCACATGTTTTCCATTCTAATCTAATTATACATATTTGGACTGAAATCAGTTGGAAATGACAAAAGGCGAAAAAAGGAGTGGAACTGGAATAAACAATGCAAGTACAAAATCCGGATCAGAAAGCAAACATGCATTTATGTTCATATTAATGACTCTAACAGAGCTGTTGAAATGTTTCCCCTCTAACCACTGAGCCATTTTCTCATTCAGAAATTGTGCTCTGTCTCTGCAGTGAGGCCCTATGTTCTTTTATGACGGGGTGGGAAGGGCTTTAATAATGTAGGCAAAGGGTGGATGGCTAGAATTTGAGAGACTGGTTCAGCGGAGGGCAGTCAGTCCAGTGGGGACGAGTACTTGCCGACCCCAGGAATAACAAATGAAATCCGAACTCTGCTGTCAGAGTTTTCCATAGGTTAGCCCAATCCAAGTGGTTAGTAATGTCCGAAGTTGCCAAAGTGGGTGGCACACTTTGAGTCCTCATTACTTTTCTATTTATATGTGATTGCTTGCTCTGCGGTGACCTCTTGATCACACATAACTTGAGTGAACAGACTCAGTGGCTGTCCTAAAACGATGACCTCTTATTTGAAGAGACACATTTTTACAGATAAAAAGATTGCTGATTCACTTGTCTCTCTTCTTCTCACCAGCTCTTCAAAGACCACAGCCAGATAAAGTTTATTAAATCTCCCCCAGAAAATAAGGCTTCAGTCACATAGGGAAGACAAAGCATATGTTCACCAAAACATTTCTCCTATAAAGCAATACTGAAAAGAGGTTCTAACATGCATAGGAGGTAGAAGCTTCATTCAAATGTCTGAATCTAGAGCCAACATTAATTCATGTATTTGCCTTGTGAGCCCAAAGGCCATCGTCGTGTAAGCTTGGAGGCCCTGAATTGGCCTCTCCATTTCTCTACCTTATGCCAATCACTCATTATCAAGGCAAAAAATGAAAGGGACAATGATCAGTGTATCTCTCATGAGTTTTGTTGATCCTCCATCTCTCTGGCTTCTAGGTTAGAGTGTCACAGGCAGGAACAATCTCACATAGCAACACACGACTGGAACAGAATGAGGAGAGAGTAAGAGCAGCAAAACCTGGCATGCCCACTGCAATATCTTCAGAAAACAAAACATAAAAACAGCAACAGAAAACCGCAGCTGAAACAGAACAATAAAAATAATCCATACATAAAAAAGAAAGAAAGAAAGAACAAAAACAAAATCAACACCACAAAACAAAGACGAGGGCCAAAAAGCACAATCTATAAGTATACTTACTGTGATGGACAAACACGTCCGATTTGAGTCACATTGCTATTCATCACAATCCCAAAACTGAATTCAGCACAGCGCCGGTGGATTTGTAAGTTTGACTGAGTAAATTAACAGGGGTTGACTACCCACATGTCGCTAAAGTACATTTTGAAAATTAAATACTTGAAAGTCCAATTGTTCTGACCTCCAGTTGGAGCTGCACCTCCAATAGAGCCATGCAACAAGCTGAAGAGTAGAAAACATAGTCTGCTCTATCATACACATAAACCATGTATGGACACAATAACTATTAACATCTCGGGTGTTAAACCAGTCATCTATAGTATCCATGGTGTGCCATACAATTTCTGATATTCTACTTCTTATCGTGAACATAACATTTCGTTAACAATCTGCTTCTGTCAATTTAAATATGGTCAGTGCTGACACAGGCTGTCACTAAATGAAGGATTGACCAACTGAGCCGACTATGTTTCTCGTTCCATTCTTTTGGAGTGTTCATGAGCATTGCCCTATTTTATTTACAGGCCAGCATCTTTTACACTGCAGTAGTCTCTCTGTATGTGATCACCTACAATGCAGTAGTCTCTCCATATGTGATCAGCTACACTGCAGTAGTTTCTCTGTACGTGATCAACTACAATGCAGTAGTCTCTCCATATGTGATCAGCTACACTGCAGTAGTCTCTCTGTATGTGATCAACTACAATGCAGTAGTCTCTCTGCATGTGATCAAGTACACTGTAGCAGTCTCTCTGTATGTGATCAACTACACCGCAGTGGTCTCTCTGCATGTGATCAACTACACAGCAGCAGTCTCTCTGTATGTGATCAACTACAATGCAGCAGTCTCTCTGCGCGTGATCAACTACACTGCAGTAGTCTCTCTGTGCGTGACCAGCTACACTGCAGTGGTCTCTCTGCATGTGATCAACTACACTGTAGCAGTCTCTCTGTATGTGATCAACTACACCGCAGTGGTCTCTCTGCATGTGATCAACCACATCGCATTAGTCTCTCTGCAAGTGATCAACTACAAACTAGAGATGTCCTTCATCAAAGTGTTTGATCCATGTCAGAAACGTGCTCTTCACATAGCGACCCAGGCACTGTGGTACAGTCAATCTACATACGCAAAGCCATCCATCAAAACTGTCAGTGTGGAAGCCAAAATGAGAATGTTGCTCTTTTTCACTGGCTGAAGAAAGGAGAGTCAGGCCACGGACGGCTTGATTTGTTGGGAAAATAATAATAACAATAATAAAAAACGATTCCGCTGTCAAAGTGAGGAAAATTGCATGTAAGAATTCCGAGAGGTCCAGGAGGATATAGTATTACAGTTATGAGCCCTGTAATTTGTCTGACTTGAGCAGTATAATTTCTACAGAGCACAGGCTACATAGATTTACACATACATGGCACACAGAGAGAAGCAGACTGTTAGGAGGAAGAATAACTAGAGTTTTACACAGTTTAAACCCTGGGTGTGCTTTAACAACACAGACCTCTGTGTTTGTGAACAAGTGAGGAGGAACTAACAACTCTATTAAACAAAATAGATACAAAGGTGACTATGCGAGACCTGTCAATAAATATATGTGTTGCTACATCCTAATTTAATGGACAAGTAAAGTACCATGGAGAAACATGCTGAACTGTAATAGAGTGGTTTTAATGTAACACGAAATACCAACCAACAAGACTCACACAAACACAAACACAAACACATCACAAAAATCAGGGCAGTCTCAGTGCATGAGAGAGAAAGAAAATGATCACAACATCACAAGGGAAACAAAGAACCAAAGAGAGTAAAGATGAAGGAAAGAATGAATAAACAAAATCTACTTGAAGATGACGGTAACGAGGCACGAAAGGCTGAAATGACAAAAGAAACTGGAGAAAAAGAAAAGAGCGTGAATTGAGCGTCATTCCCCACGAAAGACATTTCTCACCCTTCTGAACAAAATGGCAGCCAGAGGGCAACTGACTGGCTATGCCCAAATGCCCTCTTCATCATCCTATTGGTTGAGAGCGGGTTTAGTCCAAGGCAGCATTGGGGTTAAAACAAAGAGTTAGTTAGTGGATGAGACAAAGAAACTGGTTATAGAGGCAAAATACAGACAGGGTAAATTTTCCCGTTTATCAGGGAGATTTTGACATCAATAAAAGGAGCCAATGAAGAATGATGAAAATTCAAATCCATGGATGTTAACATATTTCTGGTTATAAAAAAAAAAAAAAAAACCTGTCAAAGAGCACAGCAGGGTCAAAGTGTAAGTTACAGAGCCGTTATAATATTGAGCCATAATCAAACACTTTTCACAGAGTCCTCTAATAGTCCCAGTTTACAGTTTATCTGATCTGGATTACATTCAATTGGATAAGCAATCTCAAAATCACATTTAAGAAGAACAGCACTCAGGGATAACACTGCAATGCTCAACACACAAAATCTCCAAAATCACTCTTAAAGCACCTTACTACAGTACTACTCACTACAGTACTAAATCATGCAGGGAAAGTGAGAAAAGACAGCACTGGCTTTGTTTTTGGTAATCATCTAGGGGTAAAAAAAAAAAGAAAATGAAGGAATGAAAACAATTCAGTGCAGAGCATTTCGAAATTAGTAACACAAATATGGCTGTTTCCCATTCCGACTGGTTAGCTGTGGGAGTATCTGTTATGAATTGTGCCTTCCCTCCCTGAAGCTCTGTATGTTTTTGTGTTAATCTTCTGTTAATGCTGCTATTTCCCCACAAATTTTTTTTTTTAAATATATAAATATGTTAGGTGGGACAAATCATAACCCTGGTCGGTCTTTAGTCCAGGGATACACAGCGCCCTGTTTCAAACTGATCTTTGAGCACTGAAGGTAACATCAAAACTATGTTACATTTTAATGGAGGTGTAAAGGTAGCCCCACAAAGTCATTCCTCCAGCTCTACCCCACTGCAGACTGAGTTAGTTCTGGGTTAAGGTCAGTATTCTGGAGGCAGGTGTGAAACCTCATTTAGTTCTGAACTGAGGCAAGAAATGTGAAGCGGGAAAAGCCCGACAGTCACCTTGTCTATTAATGTGTCAAGACTCTGAGAGTGCTGATATGCCTGTGATAACACTCTGACTGAGAGGAGAGGAGCACGCGTGTGTGTTTAACTTGGATGTGCAGGAGAAAAATGAGGCTCAGAGGAGCGGGCTGACAGGAGGGCCTGTGCTAAGTGTTTTCTTGGCAACGGGAGATGAACAAACGAGAATGATCTGAAACAACAGGGACGAAGCTGTCTGCAGTGGCTTCAGTCTGTCTGTGGGTGAGAAGGACAGAATGAGAGAGGGAGTGAATGTGTGTGTGTTTGTCTGAGTGAGAGAGAGATAGAGAGAGAAAGAGAGAGTGAGAGCGAAAGAGAGAGAGTGAGTGAATGTCAATGTGTGTGTATGGAAGGGGGAGAGAGAGAGAATGAATGAGGGGGAGAGACAGAGAGAGAGAGAGAGAGAGAGAGAGGGAGAGAGAGAGCGCGAGTGCTAGTATGCAAGAGTGAGACAGAGTGCTTTAGGGAGGGAGTGAATCTTAATGTGCGAGAGATTGATGCTATGTGTATATGTGAGAGATGTGTATTCTGTACTGCGTGTGTGTGTGTGCGTGTGTGTGTGTGTGTGTGTGTGAGAGAGAGAGAGAGAGAGAGAGAGAGAGAGAGAGAGATGTGTGTTAAATGTTTAGAGTTCTGCTCTTCTCTCAGACTCATCGTAGTACACAGCCAGTCTGACAGAAAGAAGCTCCCACACTGCCATGTAAAGACCAACTAAAAGGATGAACTGGAACAATATAACATGTGAAATTACTTGTCCTGACTGGGAAAACTGGGACTGAGACTCCCAGACCCTTTCTAAACCATTTGCTAAATCTGTCTCCCCTGCACTTATTCTCTCTCAGCACATTATGACATATTAGCTAGCTATTCTGTGCTGAGTGCTTTAGGCAAACTGAACAAAGAAAAAAGAAAAGCAACATCCTATTGAGCAATCCACTTAGGTCCCAACTACAAGATTGTTCCTGAGGAAATCGACTAAGCCTAGAGTCTGAGAGAGTGTGTGCGTGTGTGCTATTAGGTGCCCAAATATGAAATAATAAGGGAGATTTGGGTTGAGGGTGCTGTGTTTTATTGGATGTGAAAGATGTAATTTCCTGTTGTTTATGCTTGGCTGTAATGACTTTGCCTTGTAAACCAGGACAGAGCCTCCAGGGATAAATTAAACATTACAAAGAAAGAAAAAAAAGAGAGAGAAAGAGAGAGAGAGAGAGAGAGAGAGAGAGGGAGAGAGGGGAAAGGCAGATGTGTCAAAAAATGCAGAATGAAAACAAAAGACGGGCACAAATAAAAACAAAAGATATGACATCAGAGTCTGTATGCACTGTATACAGCAGGAGCAGCTCATGCCTGCTATACTGGTAAAAGACAGGTAGAGAGTATATGAAACACTGAGTCAATGAGGAAGTAAAAGAATGAGTGAGTAAGTCAGACTAAATGTAGGTTTGTGTGTGTATGCACGTGTGTTCGTGTCTGTGTGCGCGTGCGTGCTCGCTCGTGTTTCAGGTTTTAGACTCTTTTCTTTGCTTACTGTTCACACTGGTATATCATGGTGGTAACACACATTCAGAGACAGTCAGACGGACACACAGCCTACAGTTTGTGGTTAGACATATCCTGTTTGCTGGACTGGTCAAATTCTGCTCACGGTTCTGCTCATGTGATGTGTAAAGGGTTTATGATTGGGTGACAACTCACCTGATCTGGAGAGGGCTTGTGATTGGTCTGATCAGACTGTGAGGAGGCCTTCAGGTGGTCATCCTCATAGTTATCAGCCATCAACTTCATACGGTTCTGTGTCTGTGAGAGAGAACAAGAGGGAGAGAACAACTTTATTTATTACAGAAACACTCCACTCAACTTAAAACAACCTGAAGTCACCTAATCTTGCCACTTCACATAGCTCATCATTATCTTATCTCATACACTAGAGAAGAATCTTTATGTATTCTATTAATGACAATTAACACAACCTGTCTGCATTCTCTGCTTCACAGAATACTACATTAAATCCCTCAGTGAAAGAAAATGCAATGTGATATTCATACAAGTGTGGAAGGGAATACAGGGAAGAAGGTGGAAAACACACAGATGTAAAGAATGCAAAACTCAAGAGAAAAAGACTTCAGTGCTGCTCCAGCGTGAAAGAAACTGGAGAACTACTCAGGTCATTGCATGCATTCACTCTCTACAAACACATCATAGTAAAGCTTGTTGGAGCCCTTGCTACAAAATCAGGTTGTAATTACACAGCTTTCAGGAAAGAGAGAAGCTCAACAGGTAGGGGTTGCGCATGTGTGTGTGTGCACGTGCGTGATCTCCTCTAAAACATTTCATCCACAACCTTTCGAGAGACTGCTGTGTACACAGAAGTGACAGGGCAGGAAGATTTGTATACATTTCAGGTATCATGTAAGATTAAGCTCAAATGAGTTTTAGTTTATTACAGTGCTGTGGCAGTTTAAGGGCTTTGGGGAATGTAAGATTTACACTAGCAAGCCAACCATCACTCCTGAGAATCTTGCCCAAAACACAACATGCACAGAGAAAGAAATTAATCAATAATACATTAAAGTCAAATGAATCACAGTCCACGCCTAGCTTTCTCAGCTCTCCCACTGAAATCCTGCCCAAAATTTGATGGTTGGGCTCCTTCTGTTTGGCTTTCTCAACCCTCCATCCCTTTGTTCATCTACTCCTTTTAACTGCTCTTCTTTACACAGGTTCACCCCAGTTTGCTGCTTTAGCTCTCTAGCCCTCCCACCTAACAGCACCCTAGTTTGCAGCTGTCTCGCTTTCATTCCAAAGTACCAACTTTAGGGCCACATAAAGGTCCACTTGGTCCTGACCAGCTGCCACCACATTTAGCAAGGGAACAACCATGCCACAGGAACCTGTCTCCTGTCTCAATGAGATTTAATCTTCTAATGAGTTTTAAGAGCAACAGTAGCCAGAAACTGCCAGAGGAGAGAGAGAGAGAGAGAGAGAGAGAGAGAGAGAGAGAGAGAGAGAGAGAGAGCAAGCAAGAGAGAGAGAGATGCACGTGGAGGAAGGTTGGAAAGCCTCTGGTCCAGGGAGGGGTCCTCTAGGAACCAATTTAGGAGGATGAAGTGGAATAAAATTTAGTACAAAACCCACCTGGGCTTTGAGCTAAACACTGAGCCTTTTCTCTCACTGTGCTCAATAGCCAACTTCACAAAGGTAAGGAGAGATCATTGGATGAGAAAGAGGCAATAGGACACAGTCAGATTTGAACACCATAAGTTCAAGTTTAAATGCTTTTTTTTTTGGCATTTTTGTTTTTAAACATACATATGCACGGGAGCACACACCCATACACTCACACACCCCTCGTGGCTAAACAGATGTCAGGGCCTGTGATTCCTCTTCTCACTGGGAGAGAAGCAGGTTCCCTGCTTGTTAACAAGCCTCTTAGTCTTAAGGTCAAATAAAACCCTCACCAAACATCCCCAGAGTGCTGCTGTCAGACACATTCACATTATCAGCCTTACAGCTCCGCACAACACCTCTCAAACACACACCAATAACAGAAAACACAGGCAGAGAGCAACACACATTTAAAATGGCTGTCACTGGAAGAAGACAAGTGACCACTATGGCTCTTGGAGATGGAAAGAACCATTTAGGGTCAATGTGTACTACCTTAGATGCAGAACAATTTGTTCCACATGCTGTGGTGGTTAGAGTAAAGGATTTGGGAAAGTGCTCTGGAAGTCTGGCTTAAGCTCCCAGACTTGCAGTATGTAAATCCTTGTGCTGATATGGGCGTACGGGGGGACTGTGGTGGGGACGCTGGCACTAAACAGATGGCAAATTAAAAACAAACACACACAAAAATTTCTCAAAAAATAACAGAAAAGAAAACAAATAAACACAGTCTTGGTACAAATATCAGGTCTCACCAACTAAACCCTTTGTATTGTAAAAGAAATAATATATATCATAGATTATATATGCATGAGTGTGCATGCATGAGTGTGTCAACAGACTTAAAAAAAAAAAAAAGACTGTTTTCATAATGATAACACACTACTATGTGGACTTACCAACTCAGCTAACAGTGTTTCTGATTCAGTGTTTTGCTGCCTGAGATCAGTGCTGTTGAAGTAATAGCCTCAATAAAGGGGTAAGAGTTTATGTTCTGTCTTGAGTTCAGTCAACACTGCTTATCACTCCAGACCCCCTTCAGTGTGAAAGCTAAGACTCTCCGTGAACAAAAACATCACCAGAGAAATCAGTTAGGAATGGTGGAGTGGCTGAACTCTGAATAAACCATCTACTTCAC